>NC_143487.1:36296924-36664304 GCF_027475165.1 Benincasa hispida | reverse complement strand
ACTGTCTTCTAACTGATTTAGATGACCATTATGAATTAATCTCTCAATCTTGTTGAGATTTAGTGACCAAGTCTTAAGTGCCAAAGATAGGCATTTGGAGAAATTTTTTGTTTCTTATTTTGAGATTAAGCTATTTTAAACATCTCTATGTTCAAAACGGCTTTTACCTTAGTTGCCTTTAACATGTATAAGTTATTTTCTAGTTTTGCAAAACAAATCTTGATATCCTTCAAAGTAATGAATACTTCATTAATTTTGAAAGAAACTTTGTAATTTTGTTCTAGCAAGCATGAGATAGATATTAAAATCATTTTCATAGAAGGAATATGATAAACATTTTCAAGTAAAATGTATCTATCTCCTATAAATAACTTTATATCTCCAACTACTTTAACTGAAACAACCTCCCCAGTCCCTATATTAAAGGTTGTTTTGCCTTCTGTAAACTTTCTTCAGGAACTAGTTTCCTGAGTGAAAGTATAGATATGATTAGCGGCACCTGAATCTACTATCCAGGTCTTTTTGTCATTTTCCACTAAGCATGTTTTTATGACAAGAAAATCATATTTATTTTGTCATTCTACTTTCACATTATCATCTATAATGTTCAAAACTTTTTGATTTATGGATGAGTTGGGAGATAGAGGGTATTCCTCTGTTAGAACAAATTTTGAATCATCATTTGCTGGAAGCGTATAATTTTGAAGAATTCAACATGCTGAAATTTTAAACAAAATTAGTAAATGGCAATTAAACCCAATTCAATTTTAGCAAAAGTAATAATATAAGCAAATTTCATTTATTATTTGCAATGATGTTGAGTGAGTTAGAATAAGTGCTACCGAAGGGTAGTAAAATACTCCTTCATTAAAGCAAGATATTCATGACTAAATACTATCTCTAGAATAACTCTTATTCCTATAGTTATTATAGATAGCAAGCACTAGCTCCCAGTGCGACTTCATAATAGTTACCGTTTTTTGTCAGAACTTACTACCACTTCGTAATTCTATAAGTGTAACCCTCCATTTTCAGACATCAAAGCTCAGCCCCAACGATGCTACCGAATTGGAGAGTCAAGGTTGGGATTGGACCTAAGACATCCTAGCCATTTATGGGGTTTGAGTTATTCCGAATCCCATTTTACAACCCTCCAAGGGGATAGCCGTCATTAAACCACTAGTGTAGGTTGCCTAAAGTCCACAAGCAGGTGCAACATAGGAATCTCATTAAACGACTAGTGTAAGCTGCCTAAAATCCACAAACACTTTTCGAATGAAGGTCACTCCTAGAGTGACACGAAGCCAAGCATGAATCTCACGGTGTGAACTCTTAGGAACGTGAGAGCTAAGAATAACATATCATATATGTTATTAATCTCCCCTAAAGTATTCTAACAACATATCATATACGTTACTAATCTCCTATTAAAGTGTTCTACTTATTCCGGTATACTTTTACTTAGGTTTATTCCAGTTAGTTAAATAACCTAAGTATATAAGGCTTTATCCAAGTATAACATTTATAAAAGGATTTAACTTACGATATCTAGGTGATAAACTAATTTTATTACCTCACACTGCTCACGCATGCTCACAAATCTAGTTAACAAAGCTCAATTATTCGGTCATAATCCCCTGGTAGGAGATATTCCGTAGACCGCCAACTTAAATATCCATAGCCTTATACAGGATTATATACAGATTGAGTTTGTAACCATATTTTATAAGATAACGACCTATTTTAACTATTAAAAGAAGTTGTTAACCTACATGAGCACGCATCTTATCTTTGTTATGGATTTTAATGTCTAATCTAATTTTATAACAACATATAAAATAATAGACATGTTTTGAATCCATAACATACATCAAAGGCATCCAAATTTTAATATAACACTTATATTAAATTTTAGAAACCCTAAACATGCATACTATATATTATAACATTTTATAAGATATATCTAATGCATGTAACACGCTTCATATGGTGGGATTATAAATCTACATGGCATACAATATGCACATACATGTTTAATTTAAATATAACATACATCACATACATAAATATTTAAACAATACTTATATAGTTCAACTTTGGCATCCTAAGCAAGCAACAATAACTAATTATTATAAATAAAGGCCAAAGACCACTCCAAAAAAATTATGGACAGCTCGACCCGACTTGAACTAGACCCGAACTACCCAAACCGGCTCTCTAAGGCTCCAAATGAGGTTGAACCGGTCCAATTTGAGCTGAGCTGGACCAGAAGTCAACCAAACCATCGAACCAGATTAACCTCGCGTGAACTGGCTCACGAAAGCATGTCTTTCTAGGCTGGGATAAGCAACATTACAACGCCATGGGCTTCATCAAGAGTAGCATTGCAACGCTCTAGGGCAGCGTTGCAACACTGCCTGGCAGTAGCTACTCCTAGTTTTCTACTATGTACCTCGCTTGTTTCAATCTTCAATTACAGCCTAAATTTGACTCCATCGTCTCCAATAAAATTAAAGACTCTAGAGCCACATATAAGCTCATCAATCAAGAGCCAATTACAAATTTAACAACTAAATCAAAGAGAAATCTAATGTCAAAGTTGATAAAACATCATATCAGTCACCATAACATGAGTGCTCAAATCACGCTCTAATGCCAATTGATAGAATGTACAAGCATGGAATGGAAGCAATCGGAATCAATAAGCACTTTAATTACACTTAATTTGAGTTCTAAAAACATGCAAGGTAACAAATTATCAAAGAAAAGGGTTTCAAAACTGATACCTTTGATGAATTCTATCAAATCCAAGTTGTTTTCCACGAAATTGACCTTCAACTCAATAGTAGACCAACAAGAGTGTCTTCTCTACTATTCTCAACCTTGGATTTGAGTGATGGAACTCAGTGTTCAAATGAATTGAGTATGGAATACGATAAGGTTTTAGGGAGAGAAAATTTCTGCAAAACTTCCTCAAATTCCAATCTCCAGTCTTTTCACTCTGAGAAATTTCTTAGCTTTTATGTAACCTTTACATGCAAGCACATAAAGAGACAACAATTGACCTTCAATTGCAATGAGAAGGTGGGTTAGGTGTTATGATTGAGATGAAGATACCACACAATCCAAAAATTGGATGTTTCCACCATCTCAAACTTATTTTCCAATTTCCATTGATTACATTTTAAAATTAATCAATTCAAAAATTAATTTCTAAAATTGAATTGAATAATTGAAACTTTAATTTGATTTTAATTAAGTCAGCAATTTTAATTAAATAAATAATAATTTAATATCAAATATTAAATTAACCAAACACCTAATTTTCAACATGAATACTATTCATATAATCGATAGTTAAATATTTTAAACTCTCCAATTTCATTTGATTTCAACAAAATAAAACGTTAATCATATCGAATATAATTATTTAAATCCTAATTTGAAATTGAACATTTCAAATTCAAACCCTAATTGGAAATTTGAATAATTCAAATTGAAAACCATAAATTCAATTTGAACATTTCAAATTGAAAATCTTAATTTTTCTTTTGAACATTTCAAACATACTCAATTCACTAATCCAAGGTGTTAATATTTTACGAGCTAGTAATTGGACCTTATGGACCTACAAATCATGAGCCCCAACGATTTGAGATTAATTGGCTAAACTCTTTAGACCGAATTAATATTATTCATTAACTACCAAATCACACCACTATAGCTCCATAGCTATACTCTCCTCATTATAGATATGTTTCTGTCCACTTGATTTAACCATAATTAATAAATAAATCCTTCATAGTTGTTCGTAATAATGGTTGGGTCAAATTTTTGTTTTACCCTCGAAGTTACATCTTGTTCCTTTAAGACCAATTGATCCTCTAATGAACAATTGGTTTGTGATCCAATCACTAAATTGAATCCCTCTCGAGCTAATGAGAGGTTGGGGCCCCTTTTTCAAGACCTGGATTCAGTACTTAAGAGAACAACCTTTCTACTATCCCTAAATCGAGTAGGTGTGTATTCTGTCTTCCACCCTATGTCCCCAACTATCTACCCAGTCTTATCCCTCAAATGGGAGGCTTACTGAGCCGGCACTGTTGAGTCAACCCTCACCTATACAAATCTAAAGATAATCTTGAATAAACAGAAGTTCATAGATAACTTAGGATTAAGGTCGAATTAACTACCTAGGTCAACTATTTTAATAGTCAGTCTTAAACAGTAAACATCGTTATAAAGTAAGAGTGACGTATTTCTTGGTCTGATATTATGCGAACTCATTGCATAGGACGCCCCCACTTCTTATGCCTCCACATGAATTTAGAATCCAATCGTTTGTACTATCTACAAAGCGGGTCGCATCCAATGGTGTTACCAAAATAAAGTACCTAACCTTATTCATATATCATAGACCGTTTTGGCTATTTACTCGAACTTGATTCATCTTTATGTCTCCATAAAAAGTTAAAGTATTCATGTAATAGACATAGATCTTTTAGTTTATTGGATTTAGTCTTCACAAGTGCAATTTACATACTCAACAGCACTTTTATTGAATATATGTCAATAACATTTTTATTGATAATAGAATATGTTTAAGTTTTACAAAATACGAGTTTTAGGACATACAAATTGGGATATGTAAACTAATCGTAAGGAAACATTCCTACCTGGGACCCAATCTAGGTGTTGAATTAGTCAAAATTTGATTACCATGCAATGATGTGGTTAATTTATTAAAGGATTTAATTAATATTAATAACATATTGTTAAATTATCAAACATAAACGTAATGTTGGGCAAATTAAATTTCATATGGATAAATGTATTAACTGATAGAGAGAGATTTTGTCGTCACTAGCAAACCTCTACTGACCAAAAAATGTTAATAAATCACCGAACTAACTACTTATACTAACTAGTTACACAAGCGGCAAGTCTGGGGTCTAACTACAGGGAACTATGGAAGATTAGTTTCTCGAAGCTCATTTTTAGTTACAATGGTAAATGAAGGGGGGATGGGTGTGGATCGGATGATTTGAAATACTAAGAAATAAAATGAAAGAAATCTAAAAGGATAGAAAAGCAATCAATAAAGACATTCTAACTTAGAGAGTACGAAACATAATCGTTTTATTTAACTTTGTTAATATAATAGTTCAAATGTAATTTTGTGGCTCTTCATTATGCCTAGCCCAATTGGTTTGAATTCCAACCAATGGTCCTAATTACCTAATTAGCTAAACATGCTAGATGAATCCACACTCAACACATTTAACCAACTGCATTATGCTCTAGGACTTAAGCTAAGATGAATATTTGATTTCCATTGTCTAATTAAACAATTAGTACAGTTTTCTCTAGATTGATATTGCAATATTCTTCGTTATAAATAGAAAAATGCAAGCCTAACTAACCTATTGCTTCTTATGGACTATTAACAATTTCATGTCACATATAGCTAGATAATCCTGAGCATTCAATCACAAATTCTCAAGTAGTTTGTCAGACAATCAAGAGAAAATGCAATTACTAAAGAAATTTAGATGGAGAGAAACCCATAATCAAGATATAAAACTGCATTCAAACAAAACTTTCAAAATTATATTGTTCCCAAATTTCCTAAACTAGAAAACTAGGTCTTACTTCCCATGGAGACGGAGAAGAGAAAACCCGACATCGTCTTCATTAATTACATGAAGGAAATGGAAGAAAATGGAAGAAAAATAAAAATGGAAGAAATAAGAAGAGGGGAAAATCAGTTGGGAGCTGAATAGAAGGACCGTTTCTGCCCTAAAGATGAAGAATTGCATTTATAGAATCATGACAGCGTCGTGGTGCTATGGACAGCACTGCAACGCCCTTTCCACATAGCATAGAGGAGGGGTAAGGTAGCGCAGCGACACTTCCCCTCTACGGTATGTGTTAGAGCTATAAAAGTAATATTTCCCTAGGCTTTATTTAGGCTCGTTAATGGATTTTACATGTTAATTATCATATTTCGTAGGTGTTGAGTGTCTAAGAGGTAGAACCAAGCATTTGGAGTCAAACGGATTCAATTGAAGTAATTTGGAGATAATTTAAGCGTCTGGGCTTCAACGGAGGAGAAATGACCAAAATGCCCTTAATTGGAGCGTCGTAGCTTTAGTGCAATGCTCCCGTGCAACGTTACCCAAGAGCGATGCAACACTACAAGTTTTGACGGAGCGCCACCAATGAATGCACGCAAGGCAGAATCACACCAAAAGCTCAACTTTACTCTAATGCTAGGGGGCTATGTTGACAAGAGAGCGTTGCAACGCTACATCTGATTTCTATATATTTTTCTCTTCAATTTAGGTCAAAGAGGATGTCGATTTTGATGGAGGACTAGTTTTCTTTCTTTTCCTTTATCTTTTCAGCATATTTAGGGTAGATTTTCAATTCATTTTGGGTTGTAATCAATGAATTGGAGTTTCTTTTCAGATTTTCAATGAATCTTTAAGTTAATTCCTATCTAATTTATTTGAGTAAGAGGTTCCATGTCTAATTTCTTTATATTTCTTTAATTGGATGTAATGTGCTTCAATTCTTTGCTTTCTTTAAATCTGGATGTAATTTAGATTTGTATTTATGTGTTGGATTGACTACCTAATCATAATTGCATATCTTTACTAGTTAATTTCAAGCTCGTGTATTTCCTTGTGTTTGTTTATGCTTGAATTTACCCCGATAACATAGGATTAAATGTGAATGCTTTGATTTATAGGTTGGATTAGAATCTTAGTAATGCATGTTCAACCTAGGTTCAAAGAATAATTTGATTAATTGACTTCGGCTGTCCAATCAATTAGTCAACACAATTGAATCCTTAATCTTCATGCATATTAACTTTAATTCTATATGGACGTTATCAAATCTAATGAAATTAAGAGTATATAGTTTAATTAGGGAATGACTTTCCAACCTCAGTTAATGCTTAGGACGCTTGATTGATTTGGTTGTATTTAGTTGTCGGCCTTTGTAGAGACTAGCAAAATCAAATTCATTTAGTTGTTTTGCATGCATAGAATGGAATGTTTGTTTAATTAATGAACTCCATGATAGAAATTGTGTGGAAGGCCAACGGGCCTTTTTAGGGTTTTGGGGATAGAGGGACTTGAACCCTCACGATTTTTAAAGTCGACGGATTTTCCTCTTACTATAAATTTCATTTTTTGTCGGTATTGACATGTAGAAAGCAAGGAAAAAAATCTGACTCTTTTTATTCTTCACGCCCCGGATTACGTCCCGGGTCATTAGATAGGAATCCTTCATGTAGCATTCAGACCGAATGGCTCTATGAAATTACGCTGAGGGCATCCCCGAAGGGGGGGCAATTTGGCTGGTTTATCAAGAATACGCAAGAAAAGCACTTCGGATTGTTAGAACTTTCTGTTCTAGTTAAATCACTTCCATTCGTGCTATTTCTTCTCCCACTTGCTTTAGAAATTGGATAGACTCCAATCCTAGATTACATTTACCCTTTTTATTTTAATTTCTTGCATGTTTTCCTTTTATCCAAAACGAAAACTGTTTTTACTGCTTTTCCACAGTAAAAAATGGGAAACTTGCATTTTACATTATCCCGACGGTAGGAGGAACGTTGTCGGAATGGCCTAATTTAACCCGACAGTTACAGAACCGTCAGTAGGTAGTGAAATATAAATATAAAAAGTGATGAAGAATTTTAAACTTATCCCAACGATATTTAAAACAACCGTCAGGATATTGTTGAGTTATTCCGACGGTATGTGGGTTGACCATCGGGATAGTACTCATACGCCGACGGTTATACGATCGTCGGGGGAGACTTAATTTAAAAAATAGAGTTTATGGAATTTTTATTTGCATTGTCCCGGCAGTGGGGGAAATTGTCGGGATATTGGTATTTAGTCCGACGGTTTATTGAACGACCGTAGGGAAAAGTTCGTTCAAAACCCACCCGTCTCCTACAGTTTCTTTCTTCTTCTTTCTTACATTTTTTTCTTCTCTTTCGTTCTTTCTTCTTCTAGTCACCATCCAAACATCGCCGTCCATCCGTCCACAACCAGGTACGAAACTTTTTTTTCCCGTCTTTTTTTTTTGTTCATTTTCATTTTTCGCTAAACAGTTACCTTTTCCCCTTCTTCTTCTTCTTTTCAAAAAATAACTTTTTTAAAAAAAAAAAGTTTTTTTTTTTTTCATTATTGTTATCATCAGATCCATCTTGAAATGGGTTTTTTAATTTTTAATATATATAAAATTTTATTTTATTAATGAGAAAAAGGGAAACTTGTTCAAGTTATCCACCTAACCCTTTGTCTTTGTGTTTGCATTTATGACTTTTTCTTTTTCAATAATTATTTGTTAGATTTTGTGCTATATAATGTTTGAGTTCAACCACAAACCTTTGAGATTTGGAATTGAGAATATAATGTCGTAACCATTTAAGAATTGGGTTAGAGTGCTAAATAATTGTGTTCAACCCTATGCTTTTGTTTTTGAGTTGTAATTTTGTGATTGAATTAGTGGTAAAATTGAATTGAGTTAAAGTGGGAATGATTAAAATTAATGAGTTGGTTATGTTGGAATGAAAATATAAAAAGATTGAAAGTGGAAAAGAGGAAGGAGAAGAAAGAGAAGTAAGCAAGATTTGCATTCATGAAAAAGAGTGAAGTTGATGATCTAGAAGATATGTATCAATGGAGAAAGTAGGGCTAAAAAGGCTTTCTGATCATTGCAAAAGAATATCCAAGAAAAACACTCTAGTTTACCATTTGATTGCCTTCGGAAAACCCTAACTTGTGCATCTAAACTATTTAAGGCACTTTCACCATGACAGTGACAACAAGTCTTAGCCTCTTCCAAATACTTCTCTTAGTATTTGCTTGTATATTTTTCATATTCATAATTTCATATTTTCCAAATCCTTCTCTTAAACACTTTCCCCATGACAATGACACGAAGTCTTAGACACTTTCATGAACTAAACAATTGATATAATTTCATATTCTTGTATATTTTTCTCCTTTTTTTTTCGGATATATAACTCAATTACCTAAATATAACTCAAGTACATGTTGAATTACGTTTTCTCTATTTTCAAGTTTTGTTTGTTTGATGTTATTACTATTATCGATTTGATAATCTATGACTAAGGCGTTCGAAGATAGTCCGAATTATTAATGTAGAGTCAAATAGTCGAGCTGAGAGAAGCCTCCACCCAAGAAGCGTCTCAACCAATATCGGAAGAAGAAATATGCAAGCAGGTATTGGGCACAGGAATGGGCATTGGTAGGACACCAAAGAGTAAAAAAAACAAAATAAATAAATAGATAACTGTCCAGTGCATCCTTATTGAAAGTTTTAGAGGAGCAACAACAAGAGATAGAATACTTAAAGTCTAGATTGGCGAGCTTGGACGAACTAGAAGAGAGAAGACAATCTGAGATGGATGATAGAAAACTATAATCTTACAGCTCATGAGAGATAAACGGAACTAGGTATGAGCTTTTCAATTTCGTAGTAAAGTAATTAGAAGATTGTGTATATTGTTATCCTGCAGTTATGGTAACAATATAAACACATAGTTATGTAAAATATAGTTAGTGTTCTGAAGTTGAGTTTGAATTTGAGTTTGCGGTTAAAATAAGTGGGATTTTCAATTGAGTCATAAGTTCTATATTGAGATTGAGAAAAATTTTGAGATAGGGTATATGCTATATTGGGTTTGTACTAAAAATAAGTGTGCGTGCGTTTTGGGGGGGGGAGGAGGGGCAGACGGGAAAGTGGGTTCAATAAACTTCATTTGAATTTGGATTGTCCAATTATGTTGACATTCTATCTAACCTTTGGTTTTAAAGTTGAATATGAGATTGAATAAACTTCATTTGAATTTGTTCATATTCTTATGTTGGGTTTAAAATTGGTAAAGGGTTAAACGTATAATTATGTTTAAGTTTACATTGTGTTTTAAGTTCTATATTAGGTTTGAGATTGAAATATGTAGATATGAGTTGGTTTGTTTCGATTATTAATGTTCTCAGTTGAGTTTTAAGTTCTATATTGTTGAGAATAATTTTTTAAGATGGGTATATGATATATTCAATATGTGGTAAAATAAGTGTGTGTGTGTGGGGTGGGTGTATATTGAGTTTGAGTTCAAAATGTGTAAATGCGGGTTGGTTTGAAGTTAAAGTGGATTTTAGTTGTTAATATTCTTATATTGGTTTTAAGTTGGTATAGGGGTAAATGTATAATTATGATTAAGTTTAAGTTGAGTTTTAAGTTCAATATTGAGTTTAGTTTGAAGTTAAAGGGGGAGTTGGTTTGTTTCAATTCATTAATGTTCTTACTTGAGTTTTAAATTCTATATTCATTTTGAGATTGGTATATGGTATATTGAGCATTACACTTAATTAAATTTGTATTTTGTAGGTATCTCGAGATTTATGTTGAAGATGCATCTCCCAACAAGCATAGTTAGGTTGCATAATTGTGTTTTATAGGTAGTTTGTTATCATGTAATGTTATTTTGAAGTTAAGGACTTGTGGATGTTATGTATTTTAGATGAATAGTATTGTTGAACTTTATGCTTTTCAATGGTACTGTGCTTTATTCTTATTGGCCTCCAATGAATGTTAGGTTGTATGTTTGATTTGATGAATCAAATTTTTAACTGGATTTATATTATTGAATTATTGTTAATCTTTCAAGAAAATGATTAGGCTAATAGTGAAAGTTGTTAATGACATTTGTTAGTGCCTTGCTTCTTAATTTACTATCAGAAAATTAGTTATTATCTAAATTGCATGAGCATACATTCAATTTGAAAGTTGTTTATATTATTGATTTAAATTTCTAGACTTACGCATAATGTTTATAATCTATGGATGTACTACTAATAATAGCTTAATGAAGTATGAAATGAAATCAATACCCTAGAACGAACTCTTGGATTTTCACACTTATTTTTAAAGATTCACAAACTCAAACTCGATTTCCAAACCATAGCTAAATTTGACACAATTCTAAAATAGATTGGCAAAACAGTTCATTTGATCCCCGAAGACGATATTCGGCCTCTTATGTCGTTTTATTTACTATAACTTGACCATTTGTGCTTGCGTGCTTGTTTAATTTATCAACATATATTATTCAGAATCGTTACCAACAGGACAAATAGAATAATTGTAAGTGGATTATGATGTACTAGACAATTAATACTTTAAATAAAGATTCAAATTAAATCCATGAATAAGAACAAGGGCATGCACACTTGTTGACAGATAAATTTGACATAATAAATGATAAATTTGATCTATATCAATTGTATAATTTACCCATCAACTAAATATAAAGCATTTTAATTGACTGATATATCAAACATAAAGTATATCAATTAACTAATACAATAAACATATATAAAGTATATAGGATATGTTATTGATTTACAATTGATACATAAAAAAAAATTGTTGCTAAATTTTTATATATATATATATATATATATATATATTTTGCTACTCTTGCAACTTCCCGGGATAGAATCAATATTTACATTTCACTATAAAAATTCATATTTGGAAGATTTTTAATCACATGAGATGCACTTTTCCTTTTAGCTAATAAAGACTAATAATAAAATAAAAAATGTCATCAATTAATTAAATAGTCTCATTTAATAATCTCAACTAGATTCGACCAATATTCCAATACTACTCTTGACACTTGCATGAATTTATATATCCAAAGGAAATCTTTTTTTTTTTTTAAGTTTTAAAATAATTTAAGGATAAAATAAAACTATTTCACAAACTTCAAAAAAAAAAAAAAAAGCCAATTTTATTCGTTTACTTTACATGTATGGATGGATTCATTTGGTAATACATAGTAATTTAATTAGGGAAACTAAAAGTTACATTCTTTAGAGTTGCTATAGAAAATTCAAACTTTCAAATATTCTGGCTAGTCATTTCGCTAAGAACTGCTTTCATGATCAAGCGCGGCCTACACTTGGCCATTATTGGTTCAACTTTGGGCATTGTGAGCCCTTTACCTTCGCTCATATCAACCAATGACTTGCTTGTCCTTTTCCACTCAAAACACTGAATCAACGATGCCAAAGTCAAGCCAATAATGCGCTGCGCCATAGCCATGCCAGGACATGCTCTCCTACCCAAACCAAATGGCAATAGTTTGTATGAGTACTCAACTTCAGCCACATTTGCATGTCTTTCAGGCTTAAAACTGGTGGCATCTTCCCATAGATTGGGATCTCGATGTATAGCCCAAACATTAATCAATACAATAGTTTTACGTGGGATGTCATAGCCTCCTATTTTGCAGTCTTCGGATGCACAGTGTGGTACAAGCAAAGGACCAGGCGGACTTAGCCGCAGTGTCTCAGAGATTATTCCTTGTAGGTAACTTAAACTCGACAAATCAGCTTCATTCACCATACGCTCTTGTCCTATAGAACAATCTATCTCGGCTTTGGCCCTCTCTAACACGATTGGATTGTTAAGTAAATGAGACAGTGCCCATTCTAAGGTCACAGCAGTTGTGTCAATCCCTGCTATTAATATATCCTGCAAGAAACAATTAAGCCATTTGGTTAAAACACACTTTTGCACCATTAAGAACTTTAGGTTGTATTGAGAATACGATCAAAGTTCCATATTAGCTAGATAAAAAGATAATCATGTGTTTATAAGGGAAGATAACTATCTCCAATGATATGAAACCTTTGAGTGAAACCAAAATCAAAGCATTTAGGCCCAAAAAGTGAAAAGTATCATACGTCGTAGAAGATAATTTTAGACTCTACCATGAAAAATCTCATCAAAATTATTGTCATTTTTTATTACCTAATAACTTACTCTTTATAGTTTATAAAAAAAATTGATTCCTAGTTAGGAAATTTCAGAAACTATTTATTACTTATATGGAGTAAATTATTATAAAAATTTAAAAGTTCAAAAACTAAAAGGTCCCAATTGGATAAATATTTGGTTTTGGTTTTTTGTCTTTTAAAATTAAGCATATAAGCATACCACTTCCATCTATTAGTTTCTATGTTTTGTTATCTATATGTTAGGAGTGTTTTCAAAATCAAACAAAAAAAATAATAATACATTTTGTTTTTTAAAATTGGCTAAGAATTCAAATGTTTATATAGGAAATTTGAAAATTATGAGAAAGAAATTGTGAGAAAACAAACTTAATTTTTAAAAACAAAAAACTAAAAACCAAATGCAATGAACTAAGCTAAAGGATCAAATTGTTACTTTGGATGAACAAAATTGTTTAAATGTAAAAAAACAGAATAAATATGGGAAAATCGAACTTAGATGTTGTAATTAGAAAGAAAGATATACGTGTATGAGTCCTTTGATAACTTGGTCACTATAATATTCAAGATCGGTGTTTTGCAAGCGAAGTAAATGGTGAATCATATTGTTTCCTTCATCTTCTTGATTCCTAATCTCATCAACTAATCCTTGAAGAATTTCATCTGCTCTTCTTCCAAGTTTCATTATCCTTTTATTAAAACCAGTTGGATCAATCCAATTCCATAAGGGTATGAAGTCCTCTGGATTTGTTGATCCACTATGTGCCATAATTTGTGTCACCACCTCTCTAAATCTCTTGGAATATCCCTCATCCTCCAACACATTATTATTATTATTCTCTTCACAAAACTTTTTTCCACCCACCATTCTCATTACAATATTGAATGTAAGATCCAACAACATAGGCTTCAAATCCACGGCCCTAAACTTATCTTCCAAGGTATAACAATTACCACATAATTTACACAGTAAACGTTTGACTTCATCTTCTCGAGTTCTCAAGAACGAATTAACACGAGTCATCGAGAAAATCTCAAGGGTGCTAATTCGGCGGAGGTTTCGCCAATGTTCACCATAAGAGGAGACCGCCATGGTTATATTGTTGTATGCTAAGTATTTTCCAGTGTTCAAAGATGGTCGATTTGCGAGAATGATATCATTCTTTGTAAAACATTCTTGGACGACAGAGGGAGAAGATACGAGCACGATGAGACGGGAACCGAATTTGAGAGAGAAAACATGGCCATACTTTTGAGAGAGATTTTGAAATGTTTGGTGGACAGGATGTTTGAGAAGATGGAGATGGCCTATGAATGGAAGACAGAAGAGTGGGGTTGGTGGGAGGTTTAAGCGATTAGGTTTAAGTAAAGAGGTGTAACCAAGTAGAAGACAAACGAGAGAGAGCAAAATGCAAAACAAGATATCAAAATCCATGTTTTTTACTTGCTTTTGATAATCCAACTTCAATCTTCTCTGCCTCTAATATATATATCCCATGATAATGATATGAAGGTAAGAAGGAAAGAAAATAAGAGCAATAATAATAATATAAAACTATACATTAAAGTCAAACTGTATATATATTAAAAAAGACTTTCTCTTCCAATAAAATTTGATATTTAATCTCTTAGCAAAAAATTCATGTTGCAAGAAGAAAAATTGGTTAAAATATAATTTGATTTTTTCAATTCTCAAGTTATATTAAAGGGTGAATTTTAAGAAGTGCCTATAAGGGTACTTAAAACTTTAAAAACGTGGACTATTTTATACTTAATAGGACTCTAAAGTTTCAGTTGTGCATGTGTGTGTTATTTTCTTTTTGTCTAATGAGGTTGAGAATTTGAAAAAATGTTAAATAACTCGACCATCTATTAGACACAATAATAAAATTTAAGAATCTCTATTGGATTTGAAATTGAAAATTTGAGGATTTATTAAACAATTTTAAAGTTGAGAGACTAAATAAACACGAACCTAAAATTTAAGGATATCAAGCATTTTTTAGATACAAAACTTAAAAGTATATGTATGAGCATGTAATTATTTTTTTAAAATGAAATTGATCTAAATCATATAATGAAGATTTATACATATAATAGAAAATTCATGGTGAATGAATGATTTTCACAGTTTGATTTGAACATAAGGGTATACATTAACGTCTCTTCTAATAACCATTTGATTTCTAGTTTTTAAAAATAAAATCTATTACACCCTTTTTAATTAAATTTTTTTATTATGTTTTCTACTTTTTATTAGTATTTCAAAAAATCAAGTCAAATTTAGAAAACTAAAAAAGTAGTTTTTTAAAAATTTGTTTTTGTTTTCTTGAATTTGGCTAAGAATTCAATGACTGTACTTAAGAAAGATCTAAGTCATTCATTACAATAGTCCAAGGGTAACCGTCGGCAAAGGCTTAAAACATTGTCGGAAAAACTTATCCCAATGGTCAAACAATCGTTGGCAAAGCATCGTTGGGAAAACCTTCCCCGACCCAAAAAAGCCTTATCGTAGGGAAAAAAAGATCTCTCGACGGATCAAGGATGGGCTTTCTATCGAGCATAAATAAACCGTCGGGATTGTTCATTTCTCCTCATGGTGATAAGAAATCACAATCGTCGAGAGAAGTTAGCCTATGTCAACGGCTCGTTTTCGACGTCGGGATAAGTCATTTTTCCTGACGGTAGGAATAAATTTCAACCATCGAGATAAGTCAGCTTATGCCGACAGTTCATTTTGTCGTGGGGATATGGTTACTTATCTCGACGCTTGCTCTACGATGCTTCCATTCACAAAAGTTATCGTGGAACTATTTTATTGTGAAATTACACTTTTTCCAACCCCTACATTGTTGGGAGATAGTTTTATACTGATGGTAACCTATTTTAGCGTCGGAAAAAGCTAATAACTTTTTTCTTTATTTACTATATTTTAGATCTTTTTTTTTTTTAAACAAATATCATACCTGTTTGAATCTTACAAATATCAAATAAACTAAAATAAAAATTTTCAAAATTAATTAGATGTCTACAATCGAAAATGATATCTAGAAAACATGTTTAAATCTTAATAATTTTTCAATTACAACTACTAATACCATTTGTCTTAAATATAAAGATAACATCCACAAATTCTTAACTCCGAAATAATATTACATAACAACAAACTACTTATAAAACACAATTCTACAAACTAATTAAGCTTGTCGGGAGATGCATCTTCAACATAAATCTTGAGATACTTATAAAATATAAATTCAAATAAGTTTAATACTCAATATACCATATACCAATCTCAAAAATGAATGTAGAACTTAAAACTCAACTAAGAACATTAATGAATTGAAACAAACCAACTCAAATTTACATATTTCAATCTAATACTCAATATTGAACTAAAAACCCAACTTAAATTTAATCATAATTATACATTTACCCCTATATCAACTTTAAACCAATATAAGAACATTAACAAATAAAACTCACTTGAGCTTCAAACCAACCCGCTCAACATATAAATAACATCCTCAATATCAGTATATAACTTAAAACTCAACTTAAACATACCCCCCCCCCCCCAACTTATTGTAACCCATCTCAAAATTATTCTCAATCTCAATATAGAACTTAAAACTCAACTGAGAATATTAAGAATTGAAACAAACCAACTCATATCTACATATTCCATTCTCAAACACAATATAAAACTTAAAACTCAACATAAACTTGAACATAATTGTACATTTAGAACTTAAAACTCAACCGAAAACCCCACTTAATTTAACTGAAAACCTCACTTGTGTTAACTTAAAACCGCACTTATTTTAATCACAAACTCAACTTCAGAACATTAACTATACTTTACATAAGTATACGTTTATGTTGTTAACATAATTGCAGGATAACAACATACACAGCCTTCTAATTAGTTTACTACAAAAGTTGAAGAGCTCTTACCTAGTTCGATTTATCTTTCACGAGCTGTAAGATCATAGCTTTCAGATCATCCATCTCAGTTTGTCTTCTTTCTTTTCTAGTTCGTCCAATCTAACCAATCTAGTCTTTAAGGATTCTATCTCTTGTTGTTGCTCATCTATAACTTTTGAGGAGGATGCATTGGACAATGATTTATTTATTTTTATTTTTTACACTTTGGTGTTCTACCAAGGCCCACTCCTATGTCCAACACCTACTCGCATATATCTTCTTCTTATATTGGTTTAGACCCTTCCTGGCTGGAGGCTTCTTTCAACTCGACCATTTGACTCTATATAAAAAATTATGACTAATAATTGTATGAAAATTGTACATAAATAAACATATGCATCATTAGCAGCTTGATTAACAAACGAGTTATCACTCTTAGATTGTGTACACTTAAATAAGTCTACTAAGTGATTGTTTGACTGGTGAGTTCTTTCTATAAAACATATCACACAAAAGATATTAATAATAATTTCTTAGAAATAAAATATAGAAATATTTTTATTTCTACCATGGATTCTCGTATGGGTATGAAAATTTTAGAACTAGCTATACGAGTGAACTTTAAAACTGACTGGTTCTTTTGATTAGTCTTTGCTACTTTCTAAGAAAAAGAAAAATGAAGAGAAAAAGAGTAATTGAAATGTAAGTAAACCAAAATAAACACAAATCTTTTTAGGGCTAATAATTAAGTGCATATGAACATTTTAAAAGAATTGCAAATATAGTAACATCTATCAGTGATAGACTCCAAAAATTTAATTTAAACTTTACTATACCTGCAAATCCTTTTATGTCATGTTATATCTACTAACATTTTGGATCTGATTCCTATATTTGCCATTACCCATCTTAAAAAGTAAATGGGAGAGAACAGGAACTCCATGAGCTCGCAGATAATTTTAGGACATTCGATATGCCTGTTTATAACTGTCATTCACAATTACTATTTTTTAGCCTAATCAAACATAGCGTAGGAATTTTAATCTTGACCATTTTTTTAGAGGAAATGCTCAGATTAACAAATACTTTATAGTTACTAAAGCTACTCAATAATTAGGAAAATTGCACTAGATAGAAAATATATATATAAGGGTATTTGTAAATATAGCCATTGTTTCCTAAAATTATAAATATAAGTAGAAAAAAAAACATGATTCCCAATTTTTTAGTTTTATGATTTTATCCTCATTTGTATATGAACAAGTGTATTTGATATACTTTATATTATATTAGTAATCAGTCAACTTATATACTTTATATTTGGTATATCAATAAAATGATATATTTTATATAAATAATGTCATTTATACAACTGATATATTGCGACTTTAATTATGTTATTATAACATTTCAAGTTCCAAATAAATTGGGGTTAATTATCTTAAATTATTGGACTTTAATTTCCTTTATTTTAAGGATTATGGAGCCAACTTAAAACGATTGAGCAAATAATTAATTTTATAAGGTTTTAAATTGATTTTAATATTTGAAAGGATTTAGTTTTTATCAAATTTATGGATTTTATGCCTTTTGTAGAAAATAACAAGTTTTTTATGTGGTTTTTTATTGGGTTTTTGGAAATTGAAAGGTCCAATGGCATTATCGTAACTATTGAACAGTGGCATTTTTTCAATTATCTCTTCTTCTTCAAAAATAGGGCAGTATTTTGTGTAACTTTTTTTTGGGAGAGCAGGGCAGCCGGAAAAACCAAAAGAAAAAAACGGAGAGCAGCCACTTGGGGAGCCGTTTGGACTGGTGTAGCCGATCAGGTGAGCAAGGCAGAGGCACTGTGAGTTAGTGGTTGAGGTCGTGCGACATCGTGCAACCGCGTGTGTCCACGACGATCGGAGCGTGGGTGTCCACACTAGTGCTCGGTCTGGTCTGAGCAGTCTTTAGGTTCTGGTGGGTTCCGGTTCAGCGAGGGTTCGCCGGTCAAAGGCGGGTAGCACATTGTTTTAGGTTGTTTTGCAGCGAGTTGTTCTCAGATTTCAAAGTCTCATTTGTGTGCGGATCTCTCAGTATCAGTGGATACAAAAATTACAGATTGGTGATTTCGTTGATTATTTGTAATTTGTAAAATTCCTTTATTGCTCATTAATAAATTAATTCAAGCTGGTTCTCAAAGTGGATGTAGACTAAACTGATCGAACCACTATATATCTTGGTGTTCTTTACTGCTTTTGATTTATTTTTTCTGATTGTTTGCATTCTATTTGGCCATCTAAGTTAGGTTCAGTAACTCTCACACCTTTTAATTTCGACCTTTAGAGCGTAAATTAAGGTAAATTGAGAAGCTAATTGATTTAATAATATGATAGAATATTTGAAGATTTTGGAGATATTGTGATAAAATATTTTATTTATCTTTTTAAAACGTGAAAAAAAAAATTGAAAGAATTCGTATATTTGAAATTAAGAAAGAATGAAAAGAGGTAAGAAATCGGAAGAAAGACACCAGTTCGGTTTTTCAGCGATAACTTCCACAAAATTATTGATTGCCAAAGTTTAAACTGTTGGATCGTGCTGAAATTTGATCAATCTGTTTGTGATATATAGTGTCTCATTTTGAATGGTTAGATTGTTGTTTGAAGCTCTGGTTTGTCTGTAATCGCTGCTAAAAAGAATATGTAAAATTGGGAACCCTCCTTCTCTCCCACTCTCGCAAACCCTCCTCGTGCATGACCCTCATTATTAGCCACTAGCCTAAATAATTTATGTCATTTAACAGCAACGTCTGCTGCCCGTCTATGGTTGTCATCGCCACCACCGCCTCTAGCACCATTGTCGTTGGAATTGATATTTTGGATAACTTATTTGGTGTTTTATGGGTTTTCTTGAAAGATCTTCAATACCCATCAAATTTTGGTTATTGGCTTATCCATATTGTTTTGATGTTTGAAATTGGGTTTTATAGACTCACAAGGTTCTCTCTTACAAGATTAAAATTGTTCAGCATCCTTTTTTTGTAAAGTTTGAGGTCTTTGTTGAAAATTTTTGGATACCCACTAATTGTAATCTTTGGAGGTTGGATTAGAAGATCTAAAGCTATTGTCCATTAGAGTTAAAGGTTGATTTTGGTGCTATAGTTGTTAAATTGTGTTAGTTTTGAAGCTTTAAAGTGGTTTTAGATCACACCACATGTTGGGTGAGTTGTTTGGAGACATTTGGGTTAAATTGTGATTGGAATTGTGCCATAAACGGTTGGTTTAATTTTTGTTTATGTTTTTTTATTTATTCAAGAATCAAGGTTTTGCGAAGTTGAATTGCTAACTCGTGGGTTGCATCAAGCCACACTTTGGATAAATTGTTCGGGCGTGTTTTAGTTAGTTTCGTGTTTGAAATTAGGCCATAATGTTGAAATTAAAATTGGTTAATGTTTTAAGGATCGATTCAAGAATTTAGTCATGGATAATGAGAAGTTTGATTCACTAGTTACTTGGGCTTAAATTTGAGGTAAGGCAAGCCAGTCGTTCCCCTTTGCATGATAATAAAAATACCTTTTTCATGTATGTATGTGTCCCATGAGGACTAGAGAAGTTTATATGTTCCACCAAAGGTAGGCATCTAGAGGACATAGATGCCTAGCCTGACTCCAGTAGTGGGGTTACTTACTGAGTATTTTATACTTATTATTGCTCATGTTGTTGTTTCAAGTAAAGGTAGAGATGCACCGGCGACAGACAAGCGGAATCCATGATCGAGTCGTTGGGACCAATTTTATACTTCTGTTCATGATATTTAGATTTCTTTTCATGTATTTTTTTTTTCTTTTAGTATAGATGTTTGAAACTTACTATTAAGATTTATTTTCAAACCTATTTATTATCATTTATGATTTATGGGTACCCTATCGTCTGTTTTTAATATCTGAATTTAATGAAGGTCTTTTGAGTTCAACACGTTTATTTAGCATTTATTTCACTATAAAAATGGTGTCGTGTTAAGTTTCATGCATGCATGTGTTTAGTAACGGCCTAACTTGAGTCTTAGGAGGTCGAGTCATCAAGTTTTTCACGTATGTATGTGTCCCATGAGGACTAGAGAAGTTTATATGTTCCACCAGAGGTAGGTATCTAGAGGACATAAATGCCTAGCCTGACCCCAGTAGTGGGGTTACTTACTGAGTATTTTATATTTATTCTTTCTCATGTTGTTGTTTCAGGTAGAGGTAGAGATGCACCGACGATTGACAAGCAGAATCCATGATCGAGCCATTGGGACCAGTTTTATGTTTCCGCTCATGATATTTAGATTTCTTTTCATTTTTTTTTTTTTTTTTTTTTTACTTTTAGTATGGATGTTTGAAACTTACTATTAAGATTTGTTTTCATTTATTATCATTTATGATTTATGGGTACGTCTGTTTTTAATATCTGAATTTAATGAAGGTCTTTTGAGTTCAACGCATTTATGTAGCATTTATTTTACTATAAAAAGGGTGTCATGTCAAGTTTCATGCATGCATGTGTTTAGTAACTGTCTAACTTGAGTCCCAAGAGGTCAAGTCGATACATTAGTTATCAGTACTTCTTAAAAATACATTTCTTCAAGTATATCACTAACATATCAAAACATTTTCAAAATTCAATTTCAAGTATAGCATTGGTGCATCAATAGTTTATCATTATTCATTCAAAATTGTTATTAATATAACGGATTGAACCATTATAAGTTGATTATAATGTATTAGAATAATAATATGGGTTATTTTCAAATTTAGGAAAATGGACAAAAATATTTACAAATATACTAAAATATCACAGTCTATCTGCGATAGACCACGATAGACTATTGCCTATATCTGTGATGACACAGATAGACAAAGATAATAGTCTATCACGATTCTATCGCAAATAGACTGTGATGTTTTATTATTATTTGTTAATATTTTCAGCAGTTTTGTCATTTAAAATAATTTTCCTAATAATATTCTATAACTGGTGAATAAAGATTGAAATTAATTCCATGAATATAGTAAATGAACAAACACTTCTTGACTGATAAATGTGGTTTATGAATGATAAATTTGTTATATCTATTGTATAACTTATATACTTTATATTTGGTATATTAATCAAAGTACACAAATAATAGTTATAAAAAAAATCCACAAATAATAGCAAATATGCAAGCAATTTTTGACTGATAAACACAATTATCTAAATGGTAATTTTGATATATTGACTGTATAACTTATATACTTTATGTTTGATATATTAGCCAATTGCCATACCAAATATAAAGTATATCAAATGATTGATATACCTGATATAAAGTATATAAAAAATATTATTAATATACATGCTGATACACCAATAAAGATAAAATTGGAATAATTAAAAATGAGAATCTGCTTCATGTGTTTTTTTTCTTTTACTATATTTACAAATTTTGAAAAAATAAGGCTAAATTTGTAAAGTTAAGATTTTTTTTTTTTTTTTTTTTTTGGCTATTCTTGCACGTTCCCCTAACCATCAATGTCAACAATCTCTTGCTTGAATGACAAATGTTTTAGTATTAATTATGTTACTTTGTTCTTTAGTCCACAACTCAAGGTTATTTGATCACATGACCGACTTTGTTTAATTAATCAATTATCTAATTAGTAATAATCTTTGTCCATTACATTTTTAAAATCTCCTATCTATTCAAATGTCATTAGCAGTTGGTGTATTTCTTGCCATTGTCAAGAAGCCTCTAGGAAACCTCCTTGATTTCAAATTTTTTTCCCTTTTTTTAAAAAAAAAAAAAAAAAATTATTGACTGGCTTTATTTTGAATAATGAAAATTGGAATGCAGTCAAGTTTTTATTTAATTTGCAAATTGAGAAAAAAAAATCCCATCTAAGATATTCATCCCACCATTGGACTAAATATATATTTATAAAATCATTGGTTGTTTTTGGTGACAAAGCACCCATAATAAAGAATTTGGATTGAGAGACAAGTTATTTACATGGTGAAAAATATGTTAAAAAATGGTTATTTACAAGACTTACGAAAAGAAAAATAATTAAAATTCACGAATCAACTCAATTATATATATAATTGTTTTGTATATTTATTTATTTATTATGTTTTAGTTCAATATGTGTGGGTGGTGGGTGGTGGGTGGAGATTGTAGTATGTGAATCAGTCAGCTGATACACCGAACTCAAATATATCAATTATTATTGTTATTATTATAAATTTTCATTCATTTTTATTGTTTTTAATCTTTCTGTTTATACTTATATAGAAATATTGAGTATATTAGTCTGAATAATGTATATGAAATTTAAAGTAAATCAATTGAGCAAAGTATATACAAAATATTAAACATGCCAATTGTGTAACTGATATATATCAGTTTAATGTAGGAGTCAGTTTTGATAACTATTTGGGACCCATTTGATAATCAATTCATTTATATATTTTTTGTCCCGTTTGGTAACTATTTTGTTTTTTTGTTTTTGTTTTTCAAAATTAAGTATAAACATCACTTCCACTTCCAAATTTACTCATGGTTTAAAATACCAAGCTAAAATTCGAAAATTTTTAAAAGGTATTTTTGTTTTTGAAATTTGGCTAAGAATCCAATCATTATACTTAAGAAAAATATCATTATAGAAAATTGTCTTAATTTTTAAAAATTAAAAATAAAAAAACGAAATAGTCATAAGAAATCTACTACTTGATACAGTATCATAATTATCCGACATATAGCAAATAGACATGTAATCGACTGTGACAAGCATGCTAACAACTAATTGCATTTTGTGCACTTTGTCAATACTCCATTTGAGGGTAGATTCTTTGCTTTCAATGCATTTCTAAATGATAAACAATTTGTTATAACCTATATTCGAGTCCCCATTTCTATTGCCCGTTTGGTAATTATCTGTTAATATTCCTACATATATGTAAAAAATATTAAAAAAAAAAAAGAAAACTAAAACCAATAATAACTAAATTTCTATGCCCCATTTGAAACTATTTGGTTTTTATTTTTGAAAATTAAGTATATTTCTTCTCAATTTTTTATCGGTTCAAATCTTTATTAAGTAAAAGAGTTTAATTTTTATTTGAATTCCAAATTCCAAAAACAAGGTTTATATAATCTATAGGTCCCGTTTGATAACTATTTGGTTTTTGTTTTTGTTTTCGAAAATTAAGCCTATAGATACTACTTCCGCCTCTAATTTTATTAATTTGTTATCTACTTTTTACCCATGGTTTATAAAACCAAACCAGAAAACTAAAAAAAGTATCTTTTAGATGCAATTTTGTAACTATTTCGTTTTTTTTTTTTTTTGTCTTTGAAAATTAAGCATATTTCGTCTCAATTTCTTACAGTGATTTGTATTTTTTTAAGTACAATGGTTGAATTCTTAGTCAATTTTCAAAAACAAAAACAAGTTTTTAAAATTTACCTTTTTTAGTTTTCAAAAATTGACTTCTTTTTTTAAACCATTGATAAAAGCTAGATAACAAAGAAAGAAATTTCTAAATGATGTTCAACCATTTATCACCATCCTATACTAACTTGGTAAGAACATCCACCATCGGACTAAAAAGAAGGGTGAAATAGAATCACCATGCCTAAGACTTAAACGTGTTATACGAATATATGAAGAATATAAGCTCATACATCAACATCAAGAAGCTATTTCACATTTCTTTAATCTTTACAGTTAGTTATTGTAACTACTTGTATCAGAAATTAGTATATAAACTCATCATATAGAAATTTTAGATAGCAACAACAAAAACAACAATATATACATAGTTTCAAGAAAATCTTGAAAAAATCTGTAAAGGAAAGGGTCTGTGAGTTAGCTTCTTAATAAAACTCTCTTCTTCCCGTGAACATAGGCTTTCATAGCCGAACCACGTACATCGCAGTGTAAATTTCTTCTTCTCTTCTCATCGTCTACAAGATCGCTCATCATTTACCTTTTTTCTTCATATCGTCTAGAAGAACAAACGATCATCTACCTTTCTTCCAGTAATCATCTACACGATTGCACGATTGTCTACCTTTCTTCCAGCAATCGTCTACACGATTACATGATCGTCTACCTCTTTTCTTCTGCCATCGTCTACCCGACTGCAAGCATCTTCATCATATACTCATAAACAATCGTACAGATTAAATAAAAGGCATTAGGATTAGAAGAAAGAAAAGAATATAGAAAGGCAGAGAACGAGAGAATCTAAAAGTTAGAGAGAGAAAGAAATTTTGTTTTGCATTAATCACCCATCAGAAATCAAAAGTCTTTTTCATTTTCATCAGACAAAAATCAGTGGGATCAACCACGTGTAAGCCATCAGTTGGAAAATCATGGGCACTTCTCAACAAAGTTTTCTACCAATCAAAGAAATTTGGGGCAAAGATCAGGGCCTCTCAAATTAGATCAAGGTAAAGGGCTTCATTTTATTCTTCATCATTTGGGCTAATTAGCTTTTCTTTTGCAGAAACAGGCCCAATGAAGTGGTAGTAGGCCAACAAAGTGGTATCAGAGCAACTAGACATTCAAGATCTCAATTCTCACTACAAAAAATCTGACTTCTCCCGACGTCACAATTCGTCGAAAAAGTATGAAAAATGCGTCGGGAGAGCCTCTCCCGACGAATAAAGGATCATCGGGAGTTTGGTCGGGAGAAACCGTCGAGAGAGGAACTCCCGACACACTTTAAAATGGTGTTGGGAGTTAGTTAGGGAACTTCTGACGCCCTATATGTGCATCTGGAGTTCCCCGACTAACTCTCGACGCCCTATATGTGCGTCGGGAGTTCCCCGACTAACTCCTGACGCACTTTAAAACGGCGTCGGGAGTTCCCGAACTCTCGACGGTTGTTCTAAATGTCTAGAGTTCCATAACTCCTGACGCAGTAATATATGCGTGGGGAGTTCAATCATTAGTTGAAAATTGTCTATTGAATATTTTTAATCTATCGTTTGTAATTTTTTAAAATTTGATCTGAATAACCTGTAAAACATAATAAACCAAATAAAGATTCACATAATTAAACAACGAAAATGAAGTTCATATTATAACAAGTAAATAAAAAATTACAATATCCAAACGAAATCGATACTATAAGTTCATAAACATTGATATCACAAATACATAAAAGAAATAAAATAAAAAAAAACGTCTAGAACACGTCTGGAACACAGCATCTTCAACAATTATCCCAGCACATCTCCGAACAGCATTCTACAATAAAACAAAAACATTCAAATGTTATATCGGTAAACATCCACAATACGTTCAAACTTCAATACGGTTGGTAATGAAACTCTACCACCCCCCATGACAAACATGTAACCTCTCGAATATCAAAAACACACAAAACGAGTAAACAATGACCAACACATATAAAACTCAAACTTTGTCCCCAAAATGGTTTAACCCAATCTCAACCCACTCCCCAACAACACATTAAACTTCGTAAACATTCATAAACACACAAGAACTCCAAATTCAAGGACAAGACGGGTGTAATGAAACTGTACCCACCCCCCACGACAAACATGGAAACTCTCGAACATAAAAAACATACAAAATGAGTAAACAATGACCAACACATATAAAACTCAAACTTTGTCCTCAAAATAGTTTAACCCAATCTCAACCCATCCCCAACAACACATTAAACTTTTTAAACATTCATAAACACACAAGAACTCCGAGTTCAAGGATAAGACGAGTGTAATGAATCTCTACCCGCCCCCTACGACAAACATGGAACCTCCCGAACATAAAAAACACACAAAATGAGCAAACAATGACCAACTCATATAAAACTCAAACTTTGTCTCCAAAATGGTTTAACCCAATCTCAACCCCCTCCCCTCCCCACCACAACACATTAAACTTCGTAAACATTCATAAATACACAAGAACTCCAAGCTCAAGGACAAGACGGGTGTAATGAAACTCTACCCACCCCCCACGACAAACATGGAACCTCCGGAACATCAAAAATACATAAAACGAGTAAACAAGGACCAACACACATAAAACTCAATCTTTATCCACAAAATGGTTTAACCCAATCTCAACCCACCTCCCAACAACACATTAAACTTTGTAAACATTCATAAACACACAAGAACTCCGAGTTCAAGGACAAGACAGGTGTAATGAAAGTCTACCCACCTCCCACGACAAACATGAACCTCTCGAACATCAAAAACACACAAAACGAGTAAACAATGACCAACACACATAAAACTCAAACTTTATCCCCAAAATGGTTTAACCCAATCTCAACCCACCTCCCAACAACACATTAAACTTTATAAACATTCATAAACACACAAGAACTCCGAGTTCAAGGACAAGACAGGTGTAATGAAACTCTACCCACCTCCCACGACAAACATGGAACCTCTCGAACATCAAAAACACACAAAACGAGTAAACAATGACCAACACACATAAAACTCAAACTTTGTCCCAAAAATGGTTTAACTCAAACGAGTAATTCCAACATTTGATGCTAGACATATTAATTAAATGGGTAAGAACGAGCGACTAAAGTTAAAAATGACATACAACACGATAGTAAAGCAAAAAATGTTACATATGCATTTTCAACTACCTCGTTCACAAACTTGCCACCTTTATAGTGTGTTTCCCTAAATAGGTCAACACGTCCTATTTCTCGACCTTCCTTTGCCTGCAACTTTGCCTGAATTTGCAGGAATGACTTCGATCCACCTACGTAGTCAAACGGTAATTTCTCTTTATTCTTTCTGTTCGTCATAGACATTTCCTACATTTCAACAAAAAAAAAAATATGTCAATAGTGTGATGTATTAGTAAATGTAGCAAATGATACATGCCCTAAATATTCTACCTGAAACATTTAACTCTCGAAGCGGTCACACAAAAGGTACCAATCTTCTGGCCTATTTTTAAGCTAGCTAAGCAAGTTAGCACGTGCTTGCTGAGGATCTCCACATTTTCTATAATGTCTATGCAAATCTACTCTAAATTCTTTAAAGGAGTTTTGCATTTGATGTTCTATAAAATGGTTAAGTCATTGACTGGACAGATCAAGTTCGAAATGAGGTTACAAAAGAATGAAGGAAGAATTAGAATAGATGATGTTCATGACTGTAAAAGAATTAACTTATAATTACTTACCAATAATTGACTCTTAGCCAATTATATAAACTCGTTTGGAACCTCAGCAAAATTACGATATCGTACTGGAAATGCAGATCTCACGACAACGCCAATCGCATTACTAAATCGTACTGAATGTTGAGATATCAATTTCGTCTCCCCCTCATTTATCATGATTGTAATTCTGTTCCGCAAATGCTCGCATTTCCTCCGAGTGGATGCTGAGCTACTATCTGAGGAATAAAAAATTTAATACAGTTTATGATGTATTTCAGTTAACAGAATATATTTCAAAATATACTAACCTGAAGTATCACCCATAGAAGATACCGTGTTGCCTAGATATATCTCCTGGAATTCTTCATCAGCCTCCTATTGCCTATTAAGTGTTGACATCGTATCTATACAAACACAAAAAAGACAAAACAATATTAAATTAACAATAAATACGTGTAACCTAGAGAAAAAGAGAATTGAGTAGATACATCATTACTCATCATCGTAATCTAATTCAAATTATTCATCAGCACTTAAACTATTATTGGGAGATAATTGTTCTTCATCATCATCGTTCATGAAGTCATGACCGCCATGTACAATAATTGGTCTTTCCACAACTGTAGGATCAACGTCAACTCTGCATAAAGTAACCTCCTCAATGGTTTCATCCACTCGGACTCCACCAACAATTTCTAGTAAATCTAGTTGTGTGTTTTCAACATCATCCACTTTTGGTACATCCCATATTCATTTATTTTGGACTACTTGAACAAATTTCCAATTGCTACCATATTTGATGTCATCAATGTAAAATACTTATTGTGCTTGGATAGCAAAGATGAAAGGCTCAACGACATGCCAAAAGTGTAATGTATTGATCGATTTGTATCATATATCTACATGTGTCCTATTACTTTTGTTGTTATTTGTGTCAAACCATCTACACTTCAACAAGAAAACGCGTCTTCTGTTCGCATTCTATTGGAAATCTAATACTTCGTCTACAACACCTAGAAATTGTTATCCACACTTGCGTTCTCACTAATCTCCGCGGCCACTAGGACTTCACTATTTTGTGTAGCTCGACGACTATCACGCTCTACAGTGTAAAACCGTACCCCATTAACAATGCATCCATTGTAAGAGCACACCTCAGACGAAGGTTCCATTGTAAGTGAAAAGAAATCATCGAAGATATCTTCTCTCTCGCGCCGTTGTAGGACCTGATAATTAATTATACATTAAAAATGACTATGAAAAATGAATCATCCCTCAACTGTTGCCTACAAAATGACTATGTATACCTGAGATTGGAACCAATCAGGAAATTTGCGTTGATGTTTTATATATAAGTTAGAGGCGCTTTGAGCTTCACGACAAATTAACCTCAAATGTTGTCTATAAAATTGATCATTTAAATGTTATATCAAAGGAGTTACCCTAGAATTTAGAAAAGGAAAAATTTGAAACGTACTTGTGATAGTCTGTTATTTCTTTACAATGATTGAGAATGTACCAATGTGCAATACACTTTTCCTCTACTGATAGCGTTCGTAAAGTTGACGCCCCTAATGGTCGTACCCTCCGCCTAAATAATTCAAATTCACCAAATATCTCTTGATCAGGAATGTTATCATCATTTCGTTCATCTCTATTGAACCTCGTTTCAATCCCACTTAGATATCGCGAGCAGAAGTTCCATGATTCATTCATTGCATATGCTTCCGCTATAGACCCCTCGGGACGTGCTTTGTTCCATACAAATTGTTTTAATGTTCGTAAACTTCTTTCAATAGGATACATCCAACTGTAACTAACTGGACCCACAACTTTGGTTTCATGGTAGATGAATTGCAAGGTGTACCATTACATCGAAAAAGGTAGGTGGGAATATTTTCTCCATCTTACAAATTATGACTATGATATCTGTTTGTAGTCAGTTCAAATCACTTACACATATAGTCTTTACACATAAGTCGTGAAAGAATGTAAATAACTCAACAATAGCAGTGGATACATTCTTCGGTAGGTATGCTCAAATACCAATAGGGAGTAGTCTGTGAAGCAACACATGATAGTCGTGTGTTTTCAGCTCCGATATTTTTCCATTTTTGTCATTCACACATTGTGATATGTTAAATATGCATCCATCAAGGAATTTAAGTGATTTCAAATAATTATAAAACGAAATCCGTTCACCATTTGTTAATGTGTATGTTGCGTGTGGTTTTACAAATCTGTTATCGACCTGTATCAAGTGTAGGTTCTTTCTTATCTTTAAATCTTTAAGTCTAATCGAACGTTCGTTGTATCCTTTGTCTTTCCTTCAATATTTAACAATGTGCCTACCAAATTGTCGCATATGTTTTTTTCAATAAGCATTACATCCAATTTATGTCGTAACAATAGTCTAGAACAATATGGAAGTTGAAAAAAGTCTAATTTAGAATTCGCTTGCTTTCTTTTTTTATCTTGCTTCGATGGATGTTTGCTAAGCACATAAAAGTTTAGCGTATTTATTTGTTGTAAGATCTCTTCTCCATTCATTACGATCGGTGGAGGTCTACGTTCAACTTTTCCATCATGTTGTCTACTTTGACGCCAACTATGATTCTCTGGAAGATAACGTCGATGTCCATAAATGATATTTTCCTTCTTATCCCGAAGGATGAGTTATCTTCTTTGCATATTGGACATGCTTGATAATCTTTTGTACTCCATCCAGATAAGTCACCGTATGCAAGAAAGTCATTAATCGTCCATAATAAGGCAGCATATAGTTGAAAAAACTCACCAGTAACAGAATCATAAGTTCACACACCAATTATCCATAACTTTTTCAACTCTTCAATCAACGGTTGCAAGTAAACATCAATTTCCTTTCCAAGAGCAAAGACATGAAGAAGTTTGTTTCCTTCATGCATTTCCAAGGGGGAAAATTATAAGGAATTATCACCATAGCCATATACTATAAGAAGTGCTCATATTTCCAAATGGATTAAAGCTATTTTAAGCTAATCCCAAATGAACATTTCGGGGATCTAAAGCGAAATGAGGAAATTCACGAACAAAATGTTTCCACCCCTCTATATCAGTTGGATGTTGCAATACATCCTCTGTTTCAACTCACTTATCTTTATGCCAACTCATGTCAGAAGCGCCTTCTTTTAATGCAAATAATTGTTTTAATCTCGATATCAATGGAAAATGACGCAATACCTCATGTGGTATTTTTTACCCTTGCCATCATTAACTTTGTACTGAGACTCACCACAAACGGGGCATTGTTGCAAATCTATAAACTCTTTCCAATACAATACACAATAATATTTGCACGCATAAATAGACTCCTAACCTAGGCCTAAATCACGCAATTTTCACATGGCTTCATAAAAAGAAGTAAGTATAGAGGTGTCAGCTGGAAACGATGCTTTTAACAATTCTAGCAACATGTCAAACGATTTGTTACTCTAGTCGTTGAGAACTTTGATATGCATCAACTTCACTAAGAAGTTCAAGGACGAAAATTGCGAACAACCAGGGTATAATTTATTACATGCTTCGGTCATTAAATCCTCGAATAAGTTCATGGTATCTCTTTCTTGACCATTAAAAGATATTTCATTATCAATCCTTCCTTTATTTGCAATTTCGTTTTCAATTGGAACTTGTAAATCGTTTATAAGATTCAACATCTCATTTTCTTTGACAACATTACTCTCTATACTATCTACTTCAACATTCTGTATTGAATGACTTGTATGACTTCTAGATAAGTTTACTAGCTCTCCATGATATACCCATTCACAATATGAGGGAGATATTCCATATGTTAATAGATGTCGTTCCACAATATCTATCTTTTCCCAAATTGAATTCATTCAATTCTTACATGTACATCTTATTCGTCCGGAATCATTAACATGAAACTTTTCCATATCTAAGAACTGAGATACTCCTTCTCTATACTCCATTGATAACTTATTCCTTAGTTTAATCCATTCTTTATTCATCCTTAAAAATAAATATTTTTTGACCAACTTGTAATCCAAAACAATAACCTAGATTAGAGGACAAAGTACAAAGTATTTATTAAGCATGAACTTTGATTAAAAATTTCCAAGTTTGTTCGGAGTATTTAAAATTTTAACTAATTATAATACAGGATTTGACTTTTTTTTTTTATTGATAGTGAGTTCCATAATTTTCATTTTTGAAGGCAAATTAAATACATGTTTTGAGACTACTGTTTTTAATCATCTTTACAATATATTTTTAATCTATTTTTTTTAAGTGCAACCCACTTACTTAATGAAAAATTGTTATGTAACAATTTTTTTAAAAAAATATTAAACTATTATTATTATTTACTATCTTATAAAAAAAAGTGATGAATGAAGGCTCACATAATCCTTGCACTTTTTTGTCTAACAGGTCCCTAAACCGTTTAAATTAACAACTTTCAAATGTTTTATTTAGTACGTCTCCAAGCTTTCAATTTTGTGTCTAATATAAGACTTTCATCTATTCAACATCTTTTAAAATTTACAAGCCTATTGGACACAAAATTTAAAGTTCAATTTTCTATTAAACACAAAATTTAGTTTTATGTCCAGTAGATTCTTTAAAATTTTTTAAAATATTAAATGTGTTAGGAACCTATTAAGTACCAAATTGGAGGTTTAAAGATTTATTTTACAATTTTAAGATTTATAGATTTATTAGACACAAACATATAAGCATAAAAAAGTTCATATACTAAACATGTAATTTAACTGAGATATTCCTTCCTTCTAAAAATAGCACATAGCATCTATGTACTAATTTTCTTTCTCCTTTCAAGGAAAGTTCAAAATATTAAATTATGCATGCTTAGGCTCCAAATAACCAACATCATATCATTTTTTAGACATAAAGATAGTGTTGTAATCAACTTGAAACTTAAAAGAATGTAATAATGTTTATCTCTAACGAATTATGACATGTTCATTATAAAATTACTCTATAGACTTTCAAAGAATTGTAAAACAAATATATGATGCAAAATTGATGAGATCTTAACAAAAGCAACATGCACCGATATTGGATGATAAATATCTGCATTAGTTAAAATTTAAAATTTGTATCAAAGTTGATATTATTGAAATCTAGTGAAATTGACATAATCTTTCACAGACTTTTTTTTATTAGTGGGTTAATTAATTGTAATATTTATCAAAGTTGAGGTCTAATTTGATTAAATTAAAATTCGAGAATAGAAATGGATACAAACATTTGAATGAGCATGATTTGTACAAAAGGATGTGAAATAATAATTTAAATAAATATACAAGAGAAAATAAAATGAGAAGATTACCGACGACGACGACGGGCAGTTGAAGGCGGTGGCTGAACGAGATGAGGAGATGACGGTGGCGGCGGGCAGTTGGTTACAGTTGTTGACCGAAGGGAGGAGCGGCGACGAAGGGAGGTGGCGGCGGAAAAAAAAGGGAAAAATGGGAGAGGGAGAAAGAGGAGTGGGGCGGTGGCGGCGATAGTAAAAGAGGGGAAAATAGGAGAGGGGAGAAGATAGGGGGAGGGTGCCCCCCGGACGGTGGCGGCAACAGGGAAGGAAGGGAAAATGGAGAGGGAGGGAGAGGAGACGTGCGGGGAGGTGGCGGCGCGGGTTAGGGTTAGGGAAGAAATGGGGAAAAATAGGGAAGAATGGGGAAGATCCCATCTTCTGATGCCACCCGACAGCTAACGCATGGCATCGGGAGTTCCCAAGGAACTTCTGACGCCTATATTTAATCGTCGAAAGTTCCTCGGGAACTCCTGACGGGCCTTTATGGTGTTGGAAGAGACGGATTCTCCCGACAACCAAACTCCCGACGCTCGATTTAGGCATCGGGAGAACTCATTTTTCTTGTAGTGTCTTGGAGAATCAAGACACAAGTTTTCATCCAAAATATCAGTAACAAGGTTCGAGGTGGAGAAATTCGATGGCAAAGGAGACTTCGGACTGTAGAAGGCCAATATCAAGGCGATACTAGGCCAGCAGAAAGCCCACAAAGCCATCCTTGATCCATCAACACTCCCTGCCACGATGATAGCCCAAGAAAAGGAGGATTGGGAGCTGGTAGCCTATGGTATGTTAGTTCTTAATCTAAGTGACAGTGTTCTTAGACAAGTATTAGATCAATAAACTGCATATAGAATTTGGACTAAGTTAGAAGAGTTGTATGCTACTAAAGACCTTCCTAGCAAAATGTATCTAATGGAGAAGTTCTTCACGTTAAAAATGGATTCATCTAAAATACTATCTGCCAACTTAGATGAGTTCAAGAAGATAGTTACTGAATTTAAATCTCTAGGAGAAATACTTGGTGATGAAAACAGGCCTATGTGCTCTTAAACTCTTTGCCTGAATAGTATATAGAAATTAAGAATGCACTAAAGTATGGAAGAGATAGCATAAGTATAGGCACCATAATCTCAGCCCTTAGGACTAGAAAGGTTGAGCTACAGATTGATAAAATGGATAAACCTAGTGGTAAAGGTCAGTTTGTAAAAGGAAACTTCAAATAAAACCACTCTAAAGACAAGAAACCTCATAACCCAGAAGAAAATAAATCAAAACAGAAAATAAAGTGTAAGTATTGTAAGAAGAAAGGGCATTTAATGAAAGATTGTTTTATTTTAAAGAGAAAGAACCAAGAGAAAGAGAAAGATTCAAAAGGCAAACAACTCGAGGCATCTTTTGTAGAAGGTTCATTCATCTACTCAGATGCCTTAGCCTCAACTCTAGACAGATCTAATCATATAAACCCTCTAGGTAAATGTGATTGGGTTTTAGACTCCTGATGAACCTACCATATGACATCAATGAAACCCTAGTTTAACACCTTTAAGGAAATAGAAGGAGAAATGGTTTATATGGGAAACAACCAAACTTGTAAAATTGAAGGCATTGCCTTTGTTTCCATGAAACTCAAAGATGGAACTATCAAACTTCTTAGGAATGTGAGATATGTTCCTCTACTTAAAAGAAATCTAATCTCCTTAGGCATCTAGATGCTATAGGGTGTGAATACAGGGGTAAAAGAGGAACTCTTGAGGTGCTAAAGGACTCTAAAGTGATATTAGTTGGGGAAAAGGTAAATGACTTATTTTTGGTCAAAGGAGTAGAGACGATGACTGGAGCTTATGTAGCCCAAAAATGAGATTACTGAGGCTGATTTATGGCACAAAAGACTATCTCATATAAGTGCTAAAGGCCTAGAAGTCCTATCTAATCAAGGTCTTCTCCCTAAAAGTCTTTCAAAAGATCTAACCTTTTATGAACACTGTGTTTTAGGGAAAGCCACAAGGCAAAGTTTCACTAAAGCACAACATACCATAAAAGCTATCCTAGATTACATACACTCTGACCTATGGGGTCCAGCTCCTACACCTAGCCTAAGTGGCTCAAGGTATTTACTTTCTTTTATTGATGATTTCTCTAGGAAAAGTTGGGTCTACTTCCTTAAAACTAAAGACCAAGTGTTTGATAGGTTTAAGGAATGGAAACTCATAACAAGGAAACAAACTTCTAAAGAAATTAAATACTTAAGAACAGATAATGGACTGAAATTTTGTAGTGAAGAGTTCAACAAAGTCTATAAAGAAACAGGAACTACTAGGCATAGGACAGTTAGATACACTCCTCAACAAAATGGAGTTGCTGAAAGACTCAATAGGACATTCATGGAAAGAGTTAGATGTCTTTTATCTGATGCAATTCTAAGTGAAAATTACTGGGCAGAGGCTGCAAGCTACACTGTGTACACCTTAAATAAGTGTCCACATTCCTCCCTAAATTTTTTGACTCCTAAAGAAAAATGGACCTTACATCCACCTAACCTAGATAACTTAAGGGTATTTGGATGTGTTAGTTATATTCATCAAAATCAGGGGAAATTAAAATCAAGGGTGGTAAAGTGTATGTTGTAGGATTTTCTGAGGGAGTAAAAGGATTTAAAATGTGGAACCCTATAGAAAAGAGGTTTATTATAATTAGGGATGTCACTTTTAGAGAAAAAGAAATGTTTATGCAAAAGGAAAGGATATCCTATGAAGTTCCTAATAGCCCTAACACCACTAGGATTGAGGTGGAGTCACCTAAAGCATCTTCCACTAACCAAAACCCTGCTGTATATTTAGAAGAAGAAAAGGATGTCTCAAATGAGACCATTGGGAATACCGAAGTTGTCCCTGACCTATGTCAGTATTCTTTAGCTAGGGATAGACAGAGAAGAGTGATAGTTCCTCCAACTAGGTATACTGAAAATAACTATATGAAACTAGTTCTAAATGCCACAATAGCTCCTAATGACCAAGAACCAGCTACTTTTGAAGAGGCAGTGAACTGCCCTAATGCTAGGTCTTGGATTCAAGCTATGTGTGAAGAGATGGAGTCACTCACTATCAATAATACCTGGACCTTAGCTCCTCCTCCTAAAGGTTGTAAACCTATAGCTTTTAAATGGATATATAAACTAAAGGAAGGTTCTACGAGAAGGAATAAACTATACTGAAATCTTTTCACCAGTAGTGAAACAAACCTCTATTAGGCTTCTTTTATCTCTAGTTGCTCAGTATAATTTAAAACTAGATCAACTAGATGAGGTAATATATATGGTTCAACTTAAAGGGTTTGAGGAAAAAGGTAAGGAAGACCGATATTGTCTCCTAAACAAGTCAATATATGATCTAAAACAATCCCCTAGATGTTGGTACAGGAGGTTTAATGACTACATATAAAGCATGGGTTTTCAAAGGAGTTCCTATGATATTTGTTCTTATATCAACTTTACTATCTATAAGGACAAAGTCTACCTATTACTCTATGTTGATGATATATTACTAGCAGGAAAGTCTAAGGAGGATTTAACTCATGTCAAAAATCACCTAAAGAGAGAAATTGACATGAAAGACTTGGGTCAATCTAGAAAGATCCTTGGGATTGAAATTCAGAGAGACAGAACATCCTCAACCCTAACCATAAGTCAACTAAGCTAGTATGAAAAGGTTATAAACAGATTCAGTATGACAAATGCAAAACCAGTCACTATTTCTATTGCTACACACTTTAAACTTTCTTCTGAGAACTCACCAAAAGAGACAGACATAAAACATTTGATTCAAATGCAATCAATTCCATACAATCAAGCAGTATGGAGTCTAATGTACTTAATGATATCTACTAAACCAGACTTATCATACAACACTAGTTTAGTCAGTAGATACATGTCTAACCCTGGAAAAAGACATTGGGAAGCAACAAAATTGATTTTAAGATATCTTATTTGGTCTAAACAGTCAAAATTAATATATCAAAGTACTAATGAATCAAATTTAGAACTATATGGATATGTTGATTCTGATTTTGTAGGTGACCAAGGCAAAAGAAGATCTCTAACAGGTTATCTATTCTTATTTGGTCCTAACTTGTTGTGTTGGAAAGCTAATTTACAGTCAATCACAGCATTGTCAACCACAGAAGCAGAGTATATGGCACTTTCAGAAGCAATAAAGGAAGCACTGTGGTTAAAAGGATTGATGAAGGACTTTGGTATTAATCAAACATTAGTTAAAATCTATTGTGATAACCAAAGTGCCATTCACCTTTTTAAAACCCTCAGTATCATTCAAGGACCAAACATATAGACATCAAGTATCACTTTGTCAGAGACAGAATAGAGAAAGGTGAAATCGAGGTGTTAAAAGTTCATACCACCGAGAATGCAGCCGACATGCTTACCAAACCTGTGAGTAAACTCAAGCTTGCTAGCTGTCTTGGTCAGATTGGGTTTCTGCTTCCTGAAAAAAGGTGAAGACATGTTAAATCAAGAAGAAAAAGAGGTTGCATGTTGAGCTTAAGGTGGAGATTTGAAGAATATAAGCTCATACATCAACATTAAGAAGTTGTTTCACATTTCTTTAATCTTTACAGTTAGTTATTGTAACTTCTTGTATCAAAAATTAATATATAAACTCATCATTTAAAAATTTTAGATAACAACAACAACAACAACAACATATACATAGTTTCAAGAAAATCTTGAACAATCTGTAGAGAAAAGGGTCTGTGACTTAGCTTCTTAATAAAACTCTCTCCTTCCTGTGGACGTAGGCTTTCATAGTCGAACCACGTACAACGCAGTGTAAATTTCTTCTTCTCTTCTCATCGTCTACAAGATCGCTCATCGTTTACCTTTTTTCTTCATATCGTCTAGAAGAACAAACGATCATCTACCTTTCTTCCAGCAATCATTTACATGATTGCACGATCGTTTATCTTTCTTCCAGCAATCGTCTACACGATTGCATGATCGTCTACCTCTTTTCTTTTGCCATCGTCTACCCGAGTGCAAGCATCGTCATCGTATACTCATAAACAATCATATAGATTAAACAAAAGGCATTAGGGTTAGAAGAAAGAAAAGAATACATAAAGGTAGAGAACGAGAGAATCTGAAAGTTAGAGAGAGAAAGAAATTTTGTTTTGCATTAATCACCCATGAGAAATCAAAAGTCTTTTTTATTTTCATCAGACAAAAATCAATGGGATCAACCACGTGTAAGCCATCAACTGGAAAATCGTGGGCACTTCTTAACAAAGTTCTCTACCAACCAAAGAAATTTGGGGCAAAGATCAGGGCCTCATTTTATTCTTTATCATTTGGGCTAATTAGCTTTTCTTTTGCAAAAACAGGCCCAACGAAGTTGTAGCACGCCTAAATATATATATATATATATATATATATGTGTGTGTGTGTGTGTGTTTTCATAATGTTTGCTTGTTTCTATTGAAATTATTAATAGGAGAGAAAAAATGACTTACTTTCTTATTAATTTCCCAAAGTGTATATATATACAACCTTAATAATATAAAATACCAGTAAAAGGTATTTTGACAGAATAACAGAGAATAATAAAATATAAACAAAGTATTAACAAATTATTGTTATATCTAACATCCACCCTCAAGTTGGACTATAGAAATGAATAACACCCAACTTGGATAATATTGGGAAATAAGCAGAAGTAAGAAGAGCCTTCGTAAAAACATTAATAAGTCGATGATGAGATCAGACTGGTAAAAGCTTGAGAGACAAGATGTCTAATCTGAATATGCAAAGGCTCGAGACTGAATTTTTTTTTTGTGGGAGATATAACAATACCTTGACCATGTGATGACTTCAAATATCTCAACAAATAATGAGTTGCAGATAAGTGTAATTTTCAAGGACGAACAACAAATTGGTTGATCTTATTTACAGCAAAACTATATCTTGTTTGAAAATAGTCAGGTAAAGAAGTTTTCCTACTAATCTTCTATAGGAAGATGGATCAGACAACAAAACATCTAAATTTTTCAACTTGACATTAGGATCCACTGGTACAGTGACCGGTTTGGCAGTTAAAATACCAGTTTCTTCTAAAATTTGTAATGTATAATGGCATTGAGATATAGATATACCTGAAGACGAACGAACAAGCTCAAGCCCAGGGAAATACTCGAGAGAGAGCCAAGATCTTTAAGCTTAAATTGTTCATGTAGTAATGTCTTCAGGTGGTTTATATGTTGAATGTTGGCACCTGTGATGATAATATCATCAACATAAACTAGTAGAGCTATAAATTTGTCACCCATGCCACGAACAAACAAAGAATAGTCTTCCTTAGATTGTGTGGAACCAAGTAAGATCAAAGCATCAGAAGTTTGCTTTAAACCGTAAATTGACTTTTTCAGTTTACATACAAGCTTGCCACTTTGATTATAAAAAAAAAAAAAAAAAAAAAAACTCTAAAGCTTGTAACTAAGGGGAAAATCCATGAATACTTATTCAAACAAATCATCATGAAGGAAGGCATTATTGACATCAAGTTATGAAAGGGGCCAATTATAGGACGAAGTCACTGTGAGAAGAACTTGAACAATGACTAACTTCACAATTGGTGAGAAGGTTTCAGAAAAATGTGAGAATAACTTGAACAATGACTAACTTTGCAATTGGTGAGAATGTTTCAGTACAATCAAACCCCTCTTGTTGAGTATATCCTTTTACAACAAGTCTTGCCTTATATCTCTTAATATAGCCATCAGCTTTGTGTTTGATCTTGTATATTCACTTGTAACCAATAGTATGCTTGGATGGAGGTAAAACTACAACATCCCAAGTATTATTGTCTTCCATAGCTTGGAGCTCAAGACACATGACTTCCTTCCAATGATCGAGAGGTATGGCTTGATGAAAGAACTGAGATTCATAATGGGAAGAAATGGCTAAGGAAAAATTCGAAAGTTTGGGGAAAGATGGTTATAAGACAGTGTAGAAGAAAGGGGATAATGGGTAGTTGAATAAGGTAAAGTGGAGGTTTGAGCAAGACCACAATGGTAATCTTGCAAGTACGATGAAGGTTTGGTTGGTCTGTGGATTTTCAAGGAAGTTTGGGAGGAGAGACAGAGTTTGGAATTTGGTTTGAAGTAGGTTGTATGGTTTCATGTGTTGGTGTAACTGGAGAAGATGTTTTAGTGGTAGGTGTATTAGAGGCAGAAGAATTGGTGAGTTTTCAATAGCTGTATTTGATGTACGAGTGATGGGTAGGTTGTCAATAGGTGTACTTGATGTATGGGGGATTGATGGGGATAATAAAGGTTGGTTTTCACAAGTCACCGATGGATAATGACTAGACTGATGGTTAGTTTGAAATGTCTATGTTAAAGGATTTAGGTAGAACAATATTGGGAATGATGGAAGGGAAAAACGGTTGTAAGCCTTCATACCAATTCGATACCCCATAAAAACAGCTGGTATGACCCTTGGTGCAAACTTGGATCTACCATAAGGCAAAGTGATGCAAAACATAAGCATCCTAAAGTTTTGAGCAAAGTGTAATCTGCAATTTGATCATGTAAAAGTTCATATGGGGTTTTCCAATGTAGAACATGTGTAGGTATTCAATTAATGAGGTGAATGAAAGTCAAAATGTATTCTGATAGAATCCAAATATATTGAAATATAAAAGATAACGAAAATACAAAACAAGCAATTTGAGGTACTTGGACCCTCCCAATTTTGACATATTCTCAAGCCCTAAATCATTCATCAAAATATTGCTTATCTTGCTTCATTTCCCTCACCCTCTATTTATAACCAACTTCCCTAACAAACTACTTAACTAATTACAATTATACCCCTAATCCTCTAATAACCGCTAATACCTGATCCTATCATATTCATTCTAAAATGGTAGAGAAACTCGAGAGTGAAAAAATAAACCCCTAGCAACATTCAATATATGTTATTATTTTCTCTTAACAACATAGTTTTGTTATGGTCGTCCTATGTAAGAGAATTGATTAATGACTCCTTTTTGAAGAAAGAATTCAATGAAAGATAACTCATGAGCATTATCAGTACGAAAAATCTTTATCCTCTTGGTGTAAGTCTCCACATATTCAAAAAATTAGGGAACAATTTGTAAGACATTAGATTTTTTTAATCATAAATCCAAGCATATCTACTATGATCATCAACCAATATAAAAAAATATTTATGACTAACATGTGAACAAGTTGTAATTGGACCCCAAACATCAATATGTAGAATATCAAATATAGCAGATGCTCTATGATTGCTAGATTCAAAAGACAATTTCTTTTGTTTAGCTAGTGAAAATATGTCACAGGGGTATATAACATTCAATAAAGATGAATCAAAATATAAGATGTCTTTTAAAGAAGATAAATGAGATATAGAGGGGTAGCCAGCCAAATATTAGGCAACGTACGTGAAACAACATGAACAAGAGAAGAAGTCTTCGAAAAATCAACAGCTTCATAAGGTTGTTCAAGGATATATAATCCAATAGCTTACCCTTGCCAATCGTCTTCAAAGTAGATTTGATCTAAATATCACAACAATCAGTTGAAAAATTCATAGAGAGAGTATGATCGGACATTAAGGCACTGATTGCAAATTGTATTGAAACTCAGGGACAAGCAACACATGATGCTGAGTGACAAATCCAAAAAGAATGATTGTGCCAGCAAAATGAACTGGAATTTGTGTGTTATTAAGTAGAACAACAAAACTAGCAACAAGCTTCAAATAAAAAAAATTTATTTTTTTTGAAAACATACATGTGTGTAGATGCTCCATAATCAACAATACATTTGTCATGAGAAGTAGGAGAAGAACATATACCTACTACATGAGTAGTAGCATCTGTGTTAGTCTTCACGGCAGGAAGCTTACATTGAAGCATTATTAGAATGTTGTGGCACTGAGTAAGTATATCATTGTTTAAGGTATTGTTGGATCCAGATGGTGTTGGAACATTTTCAAATATTCATAGCAGTTTGAATAGTAGGTGGAACTTTGTGAACTTGATTATTGGAGCGATTTTTCTATTTGTAGTCGAGAGGATATCCATGAAGTTTATAATATTTGTTTATGGTGTGTGGTTGACAGAAGTTGTCGCTTAATTTCGAACCAAATAAAATAACCATTCCTACCAAATATATAGTAACGGTAGCACTGGGTGAACATAGGAAACCAAAAAATTTCACAATTATACGATTTACAGCCCGAGGTAACCGAAAGGGGTTGAAATTGGTTTTTTCAATTGCATGAGAAAAGAAATCGCAAAAAAAATTAAAGAAAAATTGAATTCGAATGATCAAATTATCTAGCTTAGGCTTTTGAGTTAATTTCCCAATTTTTAACTCGATCATAGGTCCACCGGATAGATTCTATATCATCTAACCTTAGCCAAATCATCTAGAAAAGCTAGGTGAGAATCCTAATTATCTAATTAATCAATTTAATTAGATAAAAAAACATCATAATTAATCTAAATTAACTGCATTAAGATGAAAAGGAAATTTTCTCAGATGAATTATTAATACGAAAAATTTAATTAGTTATTTAATATAATTCTTCCATAGGTTAATTAATCAATATTCATTGATATTCACAATTTACAAACTAATTTAAACTTTTGCTACTTCATATCAACATGCAATTTTATATCGCATATTGCATATGAAATCATAGTGATTGATTATACATCCTCGAGCATAATATAACCAAATATCATTCATAATCTGAGAAGGAATTGAAAGACAATACAATAATTTAATATAAAACGATATAAACCCCACAAGTGTACAAAACGGGGAAAACTACTCTATGCCTAAGAAAACATTACCTTAGCCCATAATCGACATGTCGATCAATGGGAAAGAGTTTGGATACATGCACGTAAGAAATTCGGTTGGATTGCATATGAAATAACGTAGGCGACTAAATGGGTTTTATAATAATCGAATTGGCACTGCGGTTGCTGACAGACGGATGCGGGCGATAGACTTTGGAACGCCAGGACGCTATGTGCTTTTCATGAAACATAGGCATTCAATCTTTTCAGCACTGAGCATAGTACCATAAAGCGCTGCGGTGCCATGCCTATAGAGGCAAAACGATAATTTTCAACACTCCTTTTCCTAGTTGATGCAGTTAAGCTCCGTTTTGGCTTGTCTTAGCTCTATTTCGTCATCATATTAATGTCTGGCTTTACCTCTTAAGTGCCCGAAACTTATAAAATTTTCAAATAAATATGTAAAATCCAGGAACAATCCCAAATAAAGCAAAGCAAGATAACACATTTTTGGTACTATTAGTATGACCTAAAATATTACTATATGTACAGACTGGTTTATGCTTGTTCTACCCTGAGAAATTGATGTTGTTCTTGTTGAACAATCAATGAAAGAACCTTATTAATCACTAGAGGAGGATCCATGAGGAGTATTTGTGACCGAGCATGGTTCAATTCATCACTTAACCCCATAAAAAACACAGTAGGTATTCAAATTGAACAAAATCTTCCATTAATTTAACATCACCACAAGTACATCTTCCATAAGTGCATTTTGGACGATATGAGATATATTCATCCTATAGGCTTTTGATTTTGGAGAAATACATCGTGACTGACTCGTGTTCTTATTTAAGACTGAACAATTCGCGATTCAAATGGAAAATGCATGGTCCATTGCATTTCTAAAATTGATCTTGAAGATCAAATCAGATCGCTTGAGCAAAATCGGTGGATAAAGTACTTGATGAAATTCAAATTCCAAATGATAACAACATTATTGTTTCGAATCCACGAAGGTTCGATTTAGTTAACGGTTCATAGCCCAAAAAAATAGTGAAAAAACTGAATCGAACGGACCCCTATAACAATAAGTAAAATGTATACCAGCCCACCTTTAATAATTTGAATTTATACAAGTCCAACCCTCTCACACTCTATAGCCCTCAGCCCAATCCTACTCAGCCTGTCAGCCTAATAGAAAAAAAAAAATTAGAAAACCCTACGTTATTCTCCCTCCCAAACACGCATGTTACCTTCTCCATTCTCAACACCAACACCCACGCTTCTGTTGCTCTAGCTCCGGCTACTAGGCGATGATCAATTTCTGAGTGAACTCCTCGCGTAACTTGCATAGACGACAACAACTCCGATTACCAGTGATGGCGACTGGACTAGGACTCCGACAGAGACTGCAACTCGACAGTGACAACGACTTCGACTCTTACGATGACGGCAATGGCGAAGCATACGAAAGTCATGACGTCTTCTTTCTAAAAATTCAACCATTTATTAGTGTTTTCGTTTGGGTAAACTTGGTGAACGGTTTTAGACCGAACCAAACTGATCAGAATCGAATTAGGTTGGTCCGATTCAAAATCGGACCCATTCGAACAATGTACACTGCTTTATACAACCTTAATAATATTAAATGCCAATAATAGGTATTTTAACAGAGAATCACAAAATATTAACAAATCATTGTTATATCTAATAGTTTCTTTGAGCAATAAGCCAAGAGTTTCCACGGTTTCATACAAATAATATTCATGTATTCATTAATATGAAGATTGGTAACTTCATTTAATAATATTATCCATTATTGTTTCATTGACAACATTTCTTTCATTATTGGACGTGGTCTACACTTGGCTATCAACGGTTGAGCTTTGGGCATAGTCAGTCCTTCACCTTCTGTCATATCCACCAATGAATTGCTGAGTCTCTGCCACTCAAAGCATTGAATCAAGGACGCCAAAGTCAAGGCAAGTACACGTTGTGCCATTCCCATTCCAGGGCAAGCTCTCCTCCCTAACCCAAATGGTATTAGTTTGCACGAATCAACTCCAACAGCATTCTCATATCTTTCTGGCTTGAAACTGGCAGCATCTTCCCATAGGCTCAAGTCTCTATGTATAGCCCAAGCATTGATTAATACAATTGTGTCACGTGGTACATCGTAGCCTCCTATTTTGCAGTCTTCAGATGCACAATGTGGCACAAGCAGAGGAGCCGCTGGGTTCAACCGTAGGGTCTCGGTGATTATTCCTTGTAGATAATTCAAACTCGACAAATCAGCTTCGTTAACTAAACCCTCTTGCCCAATGACACTATCTATCTCATCTCTAGCTTTCTTCAATACCTCTGGATTATTGAGTAGTTCAGATAGTGCCCATTCTAAAGTCACGGCTGCTGTGTCAACTCCTGCTAAGAATACTACCTGAAAGAATAAACCACTTTTAATTTCTTGTACAAAAAGAGATGATGGATATTAGTGAGGATTAATGATAATGATTATATAAAGGATAAATATTAATCACTCCTAAACTTTAGGAATTGTATCAATTTAAACTTTGAAATGATAATTATATCGACTTAAACACAAAATTTGTGTAATTGCATCAATTTAATTACACCGTTTCTTTAGATTTAGTTTGAAAATTATCATGTAAAACATATAATTATATCAATTACACTTCTAAATTGTTAGAAGTTAATCAATCCCTTTATTCAAATTATATTTGATTTAAACATTTTCTATGCATCAAATCTAATGACTCATTTTTTCAATGTGATATTTGAAAAAAAATCTACATACTTGTAAATATGGACAATTTTTTCAAATATAATATAATCTTAATAAGGATTCTAAATTGATGTACTTATAGCAATTTAGAAATTTAATTGAAACAATCTTATGTTTCGTACGTATATAAATTTGATAAGTTCACAAACGCTCAGGGTTAAAATTCCTAGCCAGGGGAAGTTGAAGGCAAGAAGAGGATCAGATAATATAGAGGTCAAAGAAATAGAGAGCACATACAAAAGAAGATCAAATGTTATTTGATCACTCAATTTTTGTTTGTTTAATTTATTCCTTAATTCTTTGGTGTTGTTGAGAAGGGAAATTAAATCCTTAAATAATAAATCTTGAAAAGGGAACACCCAAAGTTTTCAAGCTGACAACAAAGGAGGGAGGAAAAAAAAATAAAGAAACAAGAAACAAAAAACAATGTCAAATTATTGGTTTAGTGGTTGAGTTTTTTGGGTCTTGCATCTAATTGGGATTCTATGAGATGGTTGACTTTTCTTTTTGAAATTTTTCTAGAGAGAGCAATAAATTCATCATGCAAATCATATTATGAAATAGAGAAAAAATAAACTTAATTTTTAAAAACCAAAAACTAAAATCAAAATGGTTATCAAACGAGCACTTAACAAATGAAGCCTAAATGATTATCGAATTGAGCTAAATGGTTACTAAGCCTGGATCCCTACAAACTTATGTTTTAAAAGATTAAACTAACTTGCGATGAGGATTTTCCATAGGAAAACAAAATAAAAATGGGGAAATTGAACTTGATGTTGTAATTAGAAAGAAAAACATACCTGTACGAGGCCTTTGATAACTTGGTCACTATAATATTCAGGATCGGTGTTTTGCAAGCGAAGTAAATGGTGAATCATAGTGTTTCCATCATCTTCTTGATTCCTAATCTCATCAACTAATTCTTGAAGAAGTTCATCTGCCCTTCTTCCAAGCTTATCTAACTTTTTATTGAAATCAGTTGGATCAATCCGACCCCATAAGGGTATGAAGTCTCCTGGATTGGTTGAAACACCATATTTCATCATTTGTGTTATCATTTCTCTGAACTTGTTAGAATATCCCTCATCTTCCAACACATTATTATTCTCTTCACAAAACTTATTTCCACCCACCATTCTCATTACAATATTGAATGTAAGATCCAACAACATAGGCTCCAATTCCACTACCCTAAACTCATCTTCCAACCCATGATTATTACCACATAATTTACGCAGTAACCGTTTGACTTCATGTTCTCGAATCCTCGAGAATGAATTAAGGCGAGTTGTCGAGAAAATCTCGAGGGTGCTAATACGTCGGAGGTTTCGCCAGTGTTCACCATAAGGGGAGACCACTAAGGTGGTATTGTTGTATGCTAAGTACTTTCCCGTCTCCAAATATGGTCGATTTGCAAGAATGATGTCATTCTTTGTAAAACATTCTTGGACGGCAGAAGGAGAAGATACGATTACAACGAGACGGGAACCGAATTTGAGAGAGAAGACTCGACCGTACTTTTGGGAGAGATTTTGAAATGTTCTGTGGACAGGATGTTTGAGAAGATGGAGATGGCCTATGAATGGAAGACAAAAGAGTGGGGTTGGCGGGAGGTTTAAGCGATTAGGTTTAGGTAAAAAGGAGTAGCCAAGTAGAAGACAGACAAGAGAGAGCAAAATCCAAGTCAAGAGATCAAAATCCATGCTGTACTAAATGCTTTCCATAACCCAACTTCAATCCAACTTTAATAGAGGAAATGCTCTAATAAATAAATGCCTTTGAAGTTGTTAAAACTACTCAATAGTGGTTTGATGAATTAATTTCAACAATGAATAAGATATGTTTTATTTATTATTTAAATATGTGTTTGATTTAACTTTTCAAGTATTTAATTTTAAAAATAAGTAATTTTAGAAAAAATTGAAGTGTTCAACCGCTCAAAATAGTTTTAAAAATACTTTCAAAGTATACTTTAAACAATTTTTATCAAAATAATTTAAATAAAAATTACTTTTTTGAAAAAAAAATGTTTTCTTTAATCAATCCTATTGTTTGACATTCTCAAGAAACTTCTGGGAAGCTTCCTTAGTTTCAATTTTTTTTTTTTTCATTTCTTTAATGGTTATATTTTGAATCATAAAAAATGATACAGCTAGGCTTTATTTAATTTGCAAGTTGAAGAAAAAAACAAATCTGACTAAATATAATTTATAGGATTATTATTTGTTTTTGGTGACACAACACCCATAATAAAGAATTTGGATTGAGAGACGAGGTATTTACTTGGTTGAAAATAAACTAAAATTTGTTTTATTTTATTTTATTTTTTAAAGATTGTGAAACAATTTCATTACTTCTCGTATTTTTCTTATTTTTTTTTTGGGAGATTTTCAAAAATAGAGAAATAAGAAAATCTATTTACATAAAATAGAAAAATTTAATAGTCTTTCCCCTTCTTCGTCTTCACCTTTCTTTGTCTTCCCCCTTCTCCTTCTTCTCCTTTTCTTTCTTCTACTCCTCCTTCTCCTCTTTCTCCTCCTCCTCCTCCCCCTCCTTCTTCTTCTTCAGTCAGGTCTTGGTCTCTCTCTCTAACTCATACATTCCAGTGTCCAACAACCACCACATTCATGTCCAATTGTCGATCCACCACTATTTGGGTCTACATTGTAGATCTGGTTGTACGTTACCGTTGGTGAGCAAATTTTTCTCTCTCTACCTGATTCACTCTCTCTCTTTCTCTAACTCTAGGATCCGTGCATCCATTCCTCATTGTCGTCATCACTAGAGCTCGTCAAATTTTTGGTCGTTAGGGGTAACATTTTGGGCTTTTGGGTTAATTTTGTTTGGTTCTTGAACATCCATTAAGTTTTGGTATTAAAGTTGATTTATCCATGAAGTTGGATGCTAGATTTGAGTTTTGTTACTTTTAGATAGTTGTGATAGACATTATTATCAATATCTATCACAGATAGACGCTAATAGACTTCTATTAGCGTTTATCAGTGATACAAGTTTTTACAAATTTATCAATGATAGATGTTGATAGAAGATCACGATTCAAAGATACTTGTTTAATGTTAATCATAATTGCAGTTTTTTTGTTTATATTCCAGTCGAATGTTACTTATGAAGATCACGATTTTATATGGGAGTATGTGGGACGACAAGAAATGATATAACAACTTTAATATTGCTTGTTTGCATGTTTCGGTTGATTCCAATCTTCGATAGTTCACAGAGGTTATTGCAAGGAATTCACATATTTGGGGTAATCAAGTTATAACCGGTTATCTATGTATAGCTCTAGATCAAGTCAGTTGCATATGATTAGGAATTCAGAAGACAAGAATATTTTTTGGTGTCTTTCAATTGTTGCTAGCAATATGTCCGATGATATTTGCATAGTTGTGGAATGGGGTGAGGGTGACAATGAGGTGGATTCAAATATAGGGTCTATGCATGACAGTTACAGTCACGTACTGAATTAGTCCAACAGTAGTAAGATAGAGTGTAGGTTCGTTGATTTGGTTGATGTTGATGCCATGTTAGAAGATGTTGTATTTAAAGAAGGTCATGTTTTTCACAAAAGTTGATACAAATTAAGAAAGTAATAAACATTTTTGCCTTGAAATGCAATTTTTAGTTGAAAACTGTGAAGTCTAGTCGTACGTGGCTAGTAATGAGGTGCAAAGAGGATGGTTGCAATTGGTTTCTTCGGACATCACTGGTTGCTAAAGGTCAAATGTGGATTATTTGTTAATTTGTGGACAAACATGTATGTTCAATAGATGTTGTCAAAAGTGATCATAGGCAAGAAACATGATTCATTGTAAGTGAGTGTGTTAAATCTATTTTAAAAATGAATGATAAGATCTGATGTTGTCCAATTGATATCATTGCCTACATGAGCAGGAAACATGGAGTTAGCATTAGCTACGAAAAAGGTTGGAAAGGGTATGAAATTGCATTAAGATCGATACGAGGGTCAGCGGAGGATTCGTATGCCCTGATCCTTACTTTTTCAGCTGCTTTGATTGAAAAAAAATCCATGTGTGAAATTACCTTTTAATATACATTTTCATTGTATTTATTTTGAAATTACTAAATCCTATACTGGGACTTGTACTAATTATCAATTTCCTCAGAGACATATACAACACAAGAAGTGGATAATGATTGTAGGTTTAGATTCTTTTTCATGGCTTTAGCTGTCTGTATTAATGCATGGAAACATTGTATCATTTCAGTTGATGGTGCACATCTAAAGAATAAGTACTTTGGCATTATACTTTCAACATGCACACTGGATAGGAATTCAAAAATTGTTCCTTTTGCATTTGCTATAGTTGATTCAGAGAATGATTGCTTATGGGAGTGGTTCTTCCACAATTTGAAGGTTGCGTTTGGTGAGTCAGATGATCTTGTTATAGTATCTGATAAACATCCTAGCATAGCTAAAGGCATTAGAAGTGTGTATGTTGCTATTGAGCATGGCTTGTGTATATACAATCTACTCAAAATCATTAAGGATAGGCATAAATCGAAATTGTTAGACCACCCGTTTGATTTATATGCAAGGGTGTACATAATTACAAATTTTGAATTTTACATGAGGCAATTGGAAGGAATAGTTTCGTTGGTTAGGACTGAGTTTGAAGAGGTTTGCCTTTCTAGGTGGGTGAGGGCATTCTTTACTAGGAGGAGGTATGGATTGATGACGACCAATATTTTTGAGAGCATAAATTCAAATTTAAAAGCTGCTCAAGAGCTTCCTATCATCTCCTTGCTTGAGTTCGTACATTCAATGATTCAAAGATGGTTCTACAAATGTCATCATTTCCTAGCTTCCAATGGACCAATTTATCTCCTTTGGCTGAGGGTGTTATTTGATCCGCATTGATTGAGAGTCGCACTATGGACGTGAGTTATTTTTTGAGTACTGTGTATTTGTTCTTATTAACAATTATTTTGTATGTGCTATTAAAGTTCCGTATGTTGTTTTTACAGTTGTATCCTATAAATGAGTATGAATTCGAGGTTCATGATCGAACAAAACTGTTGCAAAATCGACAATTAAAGAGCACAAAAAGGAACGTGGAGTAGGGGAGATCGACACACAGATATACGTTGTTCACTAACAGTGTGTTAGCTACGTCCATGAGCAGAGGGAGAACAATATTATTTCGAGAGAATATTTTCAAAATTACATCAAGAACGGCGCATCTAAGTTAGAGAATTTATATATCGCACTGCTCTAAACCTATGGTCAAAATCGTAAATAAATGCAAATAAATAAATATGCTGAATACAAAATCTGAATAGGTTGTTCGAAGCGCCAGGAAACAGATTCAAGGAATTTCAACAAAAACATCTTCAAATCAACATTCTTCATCAAACATGCACATGTAGAAGATGAGATATGGACATGATTCCTTGCTTTCATGCATGTGTTGCCTTATGTTGTAGGAACCTTGACTTGCAATCATATGCGCATGAATTTTACCGGATTTCTACATTAGACCAAGTTTATAGTTTGAGTGTGTACCCTATTGGTGGTGTTGATCAGCTTATTTCAATGGTTTCTCCAGATGGAGATGGGATTCTCCTGCCCAATTCTAAACGCCCGGTTGGAAGACATAAGAAAAAGAGGTTGTTATCTCGTAGGGAGAAAGAACTAAGAAACAGGTACAGATGTTGTGGTTTAAGAGGTCATAATTCTAAAACATGCAAAATTCCATTTTCTAGTTAGCTGGTCTTGTCCAGTTGGTTATGTAAAAATCATTTGGTTCATGTTCAATAGATTCTTCTATTTTTATTTATTAGATGAAAAAAAATTTATTTGTTTTTATTTGTGTCTGACGAATGTCCAGTTTAAAACATTGGTTATGTTAATAACATTTATATATATGTTTTATAGGGTGCATCTGAGGTGGAGCATGTGGAGCAATTACATTGTATCTACTATTCTTGTGTCATTTCCTACCAGGTAGCAGAAAGTTTTGTTCTTCCCTTATGCATCGTTTTCTAAGTTTGGTTATGGTTGGTTCATTGGCATTATATCTCCATCCCGATTAATAAGAAAAAATGTGTATCATCTATGTTGTTTTTCTTGGTTTTGTTTGCCAAAAAGATTCTGGCAAATCTCGAGAATAAAGCATTGGTTATATTAATAATATGTATATGATTGTATATGTTGCATCACAGTTGGAGCCTGGAGAGCAAATACATGATATCTACTACCTTGGTGTTCCCATCAGTAGGTAATAGTAAATTTTTGTAGGTTCGATTATGGTTGGTTCAATTGGTATTGTAACTCCACGCCAATTTATTATAAATATCATGTATCATCTATGTTTTTTTTTTTTTTTTTTTTTTTGGGGGGGGGGGGGGGGGTATGGTGCCCAATAGTTTCTTACAAATGTCTATTTTAAAACATGGTCTATTGTGGGCTAAATTTGTGTAGGAACATTTTTTAGCTGTAAAGGTGTTATTTAATATAAAGAAACTCTTATACAAGAGTACCTCTGAGCTGAAGCAGATCTTTCCAAAGATATTGTGACAGAAATACCATATTAACATTCAAACAAACAGATATGCATCAAACTACTGAATTACTAGCATGCTAAGAGATAAAACAACACGAGAACAAGCGAACTTACTAATTGAAGACTCTCTTCAGTAGAAATCTCGCTCTCTCCATGAACAGATGCTCTCGCTATCACTAAAATGACAAGCTATTGTTCAGCAGTACTTTGGTCGTCTACCACGAACAGAGACCACACGAACAGACGAAGAATGGGGACGACACCACCATTTGGAACCCTTAGTATTCTCGGAGTGAGAATCCAAAGAGTGGGCTCTATTCGGATTTGGTAGATGGGAGGAGGAAATGAGATCGTATACAACGATCAAGCAAGTGGGAGAAAGTTATATCTATCGTATAGACAAAGTGCTTGATCGTTTAGGTGAGGTACACAATCGTATAGGAAAAGGTAAGCGATCGTCTATACGATCCTTTAGTAAAGCTTGGGCGCTAACCGATCGATTAGCAAAAGGTAGGCGATCTATTAGTAAAATGTGAGCTATCGTATAGTCTCTCAATTTACTAAGCGATAGAATGCAAACACTTTGTGAGCAATTAACCGTGTTCTTTTTAAAATGAAAACCATTTTCATTTTATTCTTCAGTTCCGAAAACCGAATGGAACCTCCCACTAACGCATAGTGACGGAGAAAAAGACGAACAATTATCCCATAATTTCCAAATTAATAATAATAAATATAATCATATTATATTCATTAACCTATAGTTTAATATCATATATCAAACATAGTGTTTTCTCTTCCACTAGATATAAATCATATTTATATCTATTTTCCTCCGAATAATGTATCTCATACATAAAGTCTACCATATCATATATAATTAACTAGTTTAATTATATTATATATAATTGAATTTCCTCTTGTAAATTTGAACATTTCAAGCTGACCGAAAAAATTATTCTCAACTTGAATCCAAGCTACCAAGGGGATCTTATGAACCTATGGCTCGAAGCTTTAACAGTACGTGAATAGCTGACTAAACTGATTAGCCATGAGATCCACCATCTGTTAACTGCCAGACATTCCACTAAAGACCGATAGCTGAACTCTTCATGCCACAGATATATTTCTGTGTCCAACGGATATAACCAATGATTAGTATGATAACCCTTCAGAGATGCTCGTTAGTACAGCTAGGCCAATTTACAGTTTTTCCCCTATAGTTACATCTTACTCCTTAAATACCACTGATCCCTCTAATGAACAATACAACATAGTCTTACTATGTGTGGAAACCTCTCGGGCCATGAGAAGGTGTGTGGCGCCACATCGTTCAAGTTCTGGGATCAACCCTTAAGAGAGCAATCTATCTACTTACCCCTGCTTCGGGGAAGGAGTGAATTCCATCTTGTGTAACTGAGTTCTCATCTCCCAAATCAGACAAATCTCTAACGTAGTAAGTTTGAGTCGGCGACCTGGCTACTTGCACTCATGCAAATCAAAGGACCGCCCTCAATGGCAGGAGTTCCCAACTCACTCAGGATTGAGGTCATGTTACCTATGGTCATACTAGTGAAGTGAAGTCTCTGTCATGAACGATGTTATATAATGAGACGTTAACACTTCGTGGTCAGGTTTTATACAAACTCTTTGTATAGGAAGCCGCCACTTGCATGTCCCCACACAAATGATCAGGATCAGACCATCTATAGCATGTCACAACACTTGTAACTATTCCACAAAGCGGGCCGCATCCATAGTGTTATCAGGATAAGGTTTTCCTCCTATATCCATATACTACAGACCATTTTGGTTATCACTTAAGACATGATTCACTTGTATGTCACCACATACATACTTAAGTTACATAATGACAACCAGGGATTTTAGGTTTTCGGTTTGTGGTAAAGCAAATAAAATATCCAATGTGTAAAGTCAAGCAGTGAAGAAAATATCATATATTATACATCACAAGCGTTCGTACAAATTTTGTTTACAAACTATAGGATACGAGACTTTAAGGGATCATCCCTAACAATCTCCCACTTGTCCTAAAGCAAGTGGAGCGTATAATAAAACTGTACAAAACTATAAACTAAGGCACTAAGGCCCAATATAATAAAATCTCCCACTTGCCCTAGTCTAGCCGCAGGCGGTCCTGTAAACCCATGCTCTGAAGGTAACCCTCAAACACTACAGCTGTGAGAGCCTTCGTAAACGGGTCAACAACGTTATGCTCCAAAGTGATCTTCGTGACGATCACGACCCTTCGATGCACTATCTCGCAGATCAGGTGATACTTCCACTCTATGTGTTTGTTGTTCCTGTGACTCCTGGGCTCCTTGGAGTTCGCCACAACACCATTATTATCGCAATAGAGGGTGATGGACCTAGACATATCTGGAATAACTATCAACTCTGTCATGAGCTTTCGGAGCCAAACGACCTCCTTAGCAACTTCATAAGTTGTTATGTACTCGGCCTCCATCGTGGAGTCGGCGATGCACCCCTACCTAGTGCTTCGCCACACTACAACTCCTCCATTAAGAGTAAAAACTGACCCTTAAGTGGACTTGTGAGAGTCTTTATCAGTCTAAAAGTCAAAATCTGTGTATCTAGTAAGGATCAAATCCCTAGATCCATACACGAGCATGTAGTCCCTCATTTTTCGAAGATACTTGAAAATGTTCTTAACTCTGGTCCAGTGACCCTGGCCTGGGTTAGACAACCTACTGACTATTCCCACTGTGTAGCAGATATCTGGCCTAGTATAGAGCATCGCATACATCAAACTGCAAATGACAGATGCATATGGGACCCGTCTCATTTCCTCAAGCTCTTGAGGTGTCTTAGCACACATGTCCTTAGATATAGTGACTCCATGCTTGAACGGCAATAGGCCTTTTTTGAAGTCCTACATCGAGTACTTGAGCAACATTTTGTCAATATACGATGCCTGAGATAACGCTAGCACTTTTTTCTTACGATCTCGAAAGATCTGTATACCCAGAACAAACTAAGCCTCTCCCAAATATTTCATTTAGAATTGGGTCGCTAACTAGTTCTTAACTGCAGTCAGTAGACCTATCATTCCCAATAAGTAGAATATCGTCTTCATACAACACTAAGAAAACTACCGAACCGTTGACGATCTTCTAGTACACACAAGGTTCATCAACATTTTGGACAAAGTCATACTATTTGATCTCAGTATCAAACCATATGTTCCAAGATCGAGACACCTATTTCAGCCCATAAATGGACTAATTCAGTTTGCAAATTTTTTGCTCTTGACCTTGGGCAATGAATCCCTCGGGCTACACCATGTAAATGGTCTCCTCAATATTGTCATTCAGAAAGGCCGTCTTGATGTCCATTTTCCAAATCTCATAATTATAATAAGTGATAATGGATAAGAGGATGTGAATCGACTTTAACATGTCAACAGACGAGAAAGTCTCCTCATAGTCGTCTCCCTCCACCTGGGTATAACCCTTTGTCACAAGTCAAGCCTTGAAGGTTTGCACCTTCCCATTAGCACCTTGTTTCCTCTTATAGATACATTTACAACCTATAGGTCTTACCCCATCATGTTGATCTACAAGATCCCATATTGAGTTAAAGTACATCGACTCCATCTCGAGATCCATGGCTTTGACCCATTCATCCCAATCTATATCCTCCATGGCCTTCTGATAAGACAACAGATCCTCAATGTCGCCATCTGCTACCATAGCTAGAATTTCCGTGAAACCCAGATAACGAACGGGTGGGTTCGTAACCTTCCCACTGCATCGAGGTTCCCTTAACTCTTGAGGTGGAACCGACCTACCAGATGAACTATCATCAACAACTCTTGCTGATGAAGCAGGCCCTTCAACAACCCTTGTTGAAGTTTCGATAGTTTCGTTGGAAAGCTCAAGTAACACGACTTTACTATATGGACTGTGCTCCCTAATATGATCTTCCTCCAGGAAAGTAGCGTTCATGGAAAGAAACACCCTATTTTTTGATAGATCATAAAAATAACCCTCTCGTGTACCTTTGGGGTAGTCTATAAAGAGGCATAACCTCGACCATAGTTTCAACTTCTTGGGATTAGTCTCAAGCACATGTGCTAGGCAACCCAAAATGTGGAAGCGATGTAAACTAGCTTTACGCCTGTTTCACAACTGCAGAGGTGTTCTTACAACACTCTTGGAAGGAACACGGTTGAGTATGTATACCGTAGTCTCCACTGCAAAACCCCAAAACGAGTCCGGTAAGTAAGCATAACTCATCATCGAACGAACCATGTCCAACAAGGTTTTGTTTCTCCTCTTCGCTACACCATTCTACTGAGGTGTACTCGGCGTTGAGAGCTGGAAAACAATTCCATGTCCTATCAAATAGTCCTGGAATCTCGAATCCAAAAACTTCTACCTCGATCTGATCGAAGTCTTTTAATCCATCTATCTAATGCATTTTCAACTTCAGCCTTGAGTTCTTTGAACTTTTCAAAGGATTCAGACTTCCGTTACATCAGATAAACATACCCATACCTAGAGTAATCATCAGTAAAACTGATAAACAACTCATAGCCTCCTCGAGCTCGCCATTCATAAAACCACAAAGGTCAAAATGTATTAACTAAAGAGACTGTTTGGCTCGATAAACTTTTCTAGTAAAAGGTCTTTTAGTCATCTTACCCTTAAGGCAAGATTCACACACTAGTAAAGAATTTTCTTCTAACTAACTTAGAAGGCAATTCTTCATCAATCTCTCAATCTTATTGAGATTGATGTGCCCTAATCAAAGGTGTCAAAGTTGAGCATTTTTTTTTGGAGAAATTCGTTGACGTTTAGATTGAGAAACAACAGATTTAAACATCTTTATGTTATGGAGGGAACTTAAGGCTAACGGTCTTAGCACATACAAGTTTTTTTCCATTTTAGCTGTATAAATCTTAATACCATCCTTATGAATAAACACTTTATCCACATCAAAAGAAAGAGTGTATTTATATTGCAACAGGCACTTTACATAAATTAAGTTTCTTTTTAATTTAGGAACTACATATACATCTTTTAAAATAAGAAACCTATTATGTAAAGTTAACTGGATGCCTCTCACTGCCACAGCTGAGACGAAATGTCCGGTGCCTACTCGGATCGTCATCTCATCAGCCTCCAGCTATCGCCAGGATCTAATCCCCTGAAAAGAAGAACAAACGTGATTAATGGCACCCAAATCAATTCTCCAGGCAGAATCATGATTCTCCACTAAATAAGTTTCTAGCACAAGTAAATCATGTTTACCTTTTTCTGTCTTGGTCTTAGCTTTGGCTGCCTTCGTTTCCTTCAGCCAACGAGGACAATTCCTCTTCCAGTGTTCGTCCTGGTTGCAGTGGAAACATTTTCCTTTTTCAACTGGTGGCAGACGCCTCATCAGGGCGACAAGTGGTGGGTTAGCAGACGCTTTCCTTTTTCCTTTACCACCCTTCTTCTTCTTCCCCTTTCTAGAGTTAGAAGTAAAAGGTGTAGACTTCGTCCCTGAGGTCGAACCTTGATGGAACATTTTAGCAGGCGAAGAAATATTTGCGATGACCGTGCGCCCTATCACAAGTTTTCTTGCGCTCACGCCAAGTATAATGTGAACGCAAGTTTCTCGGGTGATCCGAGGTCGAACTCAGGGACTTGTAGCTATATGTATGCGGTAATATGCATGCAGTAGTTTAAATAAAAAAATGGAAGGGAGGTTGCTAAGTTAACCGTACTCCTACTCCTATCTAACAGACAACGCAATGAGAATATGCATGAGAGGTAGAGATACGACAACACTTGACATGAAAAAATGAATGAGAAAATAGATAAAATGTGGAGATGATTTCATTGCAATACTTAAGAGTGACCGTAAGGGCAAGCAAGCCATGTGATCATGCTACACACACTAGAATCCTAATTCTAAGACGTATGTGGTGGGTATGCATAAGTGTCGAGATAACCGCATACATCCACCATATCCTACTTTCTGGACGCATGCAATATCTTATCCGTAGGGTGCATACGCTGTGTGAAAACAAATGAAGCTTATTTCTATGTTCCCCATTCTTGCTTATGCATTCCAATCAGCTCTCTCGAGTCTTAGATTTGGGTTTTAGACTACTCTCTCAAATATGCCTAAATGAATGATGCACTCATAAAACAAGGTAACCGCATGAACTTGGTTGATGCAGAATTATTCCTATCTCTAGTGAAAAACTCATACATTGCTTAATGCGACCAACCACTTACTCTCTCGGGCAGTTTGTTGTCGCTGACTTTACTTATAAACAAGTGTTGCGTCCGCCTATAGACAGGCGTTGCTACAACTTCGAACTAAGCAAATAAGGTTTTCTCACACACCCACGCAACGCACACCTTTCGGTGGTTTGCTACATGCTTCATATCTCTAATCCACATGACTAAGTATGCGATAATCTAGCAATCTCACCAAGTGATGCAATGAAAGTTAAAGATGCTAAGCAAAGAAGATGGAGATGGAATCGAAGGAAACATAGAAATGTATTGAAAACAAAATGTATTAATTCCTTAATTACAAAATGTCATACAATACAATATAAGAACAGAAAGGAAAATGAAATGACCAGCTGGAAGCAAAGACTTGCTTCCAGCGGATGTGTGTCAAGGCTGCCGGTGGTGCCATGGATGGGCGGAGGAGTTGACTCTCTCGAGATCTAGCTCCGGTCGAAGGCTTCTGTCGTCACTCGGAATGGATGAAGGGGGTGAAGAACTCTCAAGCATCTTCTCACACATTTTTTCTAGATCACGAGGAAAATCCTCGGAATGCAGGGGTAATCCCCGGACCAGTTGGAATTCTGCTCATCGGCTTCTTTATATAGAGCTTGGATCGCCGACAGCATTAATGAACTGCTCTGATTCTCACATTCGACGCGTTTAGTCCTTTCTAACCTCTACTATCAACGACGTGGTAAGTTAAATGTCAACATCATCTTTTGATTTTCTTGAGGTAGATGCGTTGATGCGTTCATTCCACTCACCTTGCGTTGATTCCTCTATTATGTGTTGTCGCATAGCCGCAATCATTTAATGACCACATTCGCTTAATATCACAACTCTACACGATGACCGCAATTACATGACGAGCGCAACTCCCATGCAATGGACGCATACGGCTTATTACCGCAACATCCATGCGTTGATCGATGCGTTTGCCTTTGCGATGGAGAGTTTCTCTGCATGCGGTAGTCCGATTTTCGCATTTGCGTCCATTTCTTGTTTTAGCTACAAAATTAAAATATTGAATGCATAATAACGCAAAATAACGGGTTAGCTGAGATTCAACATGCTGATCGACGCAAGCTCATTTTCTCGTGAATTTCTATCATGATTGACGCATATTCTGCCTAACAACCTTCATAATTCTAAGTAAAAGGCTTAAGATGACATGCATTTCTGCATATCATCAATACCCCTATACTAGGATGAGACATTCTCAACCATTAGGCAGAACCAACTCTTGGAACTGAACCTAATAGCCACCATTTATTTGGTCCAGAACTGTACACCCTTAACAATTTCGCGTAAGTGTGACCCCTCATTTCGGTCCCAGAGTCCCGCCCTAATGAGCCCACCGTAGGGAAGAAGAAGATTAGGACAAGAGACTAAGTAATCTTATCTTCTTATAGGAGATCAAATAAAGAAACGCGCAAAACTTCCATCCTATAAAGGGACACTCCTAGGGTGCCTCGAGGCGATGCACAGAAACTTTATCCAACCTAACAAGAGAGACCGTGCGATATACTATCGCACTTCCTACTCCCACTTAGTATGAACATTCTCTCCATCCACCTTGATATTGACCTACCCAAACATCATCCTTTAGGGGGATACTCCCAGGATGCCACAAGGCCAATAGTAGATCTCACGGTGTGGACAATAAGGAAGAAAGCAAGAGATTTAAATGAAGCATCAAATGCCCCAAGTACCTCCCACTAAATGTTCTACCTAAGGGTTCATTAACATAGACAATCCGGAAAATAACTTTTGTCTTTGAAATAAAACAAGTTCAAGTAGTCACATTAAACTCGTTAATGGAAATTCTTTAACTTGCATGCATGCATCAAATCTATCTAATTCACCTTTCTAGGTAGGTTCCCAGGTAGGAGTGTTTCGTTTCCGTCACCTTAAATACCCTAGCCTAGATAGAACCCGCCTTAAACAAAAGGTCCCTTATAGATAGTTTGCAACACTTTAACCTTTTATTAGTCAATTTAATCCTATTAAACTGATTAAAAGATTAAAGCCTAAGGTTGCTCATCATATTAGAACCGTGATCTTAGGTCTATGTCATTGAAGTTTTAAACATTTTAAAACCATGAATTAAACCCTAAGTGAGCAAGCATGCCTTTCTTATTGATTTTAGTTCTAATTTATTTTTATAAATTTTATAAAAGAAACAACTAAAACATACATTGCCACACAACGAGGTATTTATAATTCTTATAAATTTAACCTATGCTTCATGCTTCATGCAATATCCGGTCATTACTATACATAATTTTTATATACAAGTAACAACCAAGCACACATGTTTTCTATACACCCTTATACTATAACAATTATAATATAAAGATGATGCATGTCAATGCTTTATGCATGCATAAATATAACTCTTATATTATATGATTCATGAGTATGCTCTTACGTAATTTAAATCATGCTTCTCTAAATCATAATATTTGTAATAAAGAGATGATACAGGACCAATGCATCTAAGGTGGGATTTTTCTATAGGCATACCATATGACATATAAATAAAACATACATCTCATTTATAATATCACAGATTAATAAACTGGGAGGAACCACCTCTAAAACCGGAATGAAAAATTCTATTTATTACAATTTTCAACCGAGCAAACCAGTTCACAGGAAAACCGGGTCTTGAACCATCGGGCGAAGCTCCCATCATTTAGTAAACGCCTACAGGTAAACGATCGTGTAGCGCACTAGACGAAAACACGCGGATGCTAAACGATCGTTTAGACGACAACAAACCTGCGAAGCCCGATCGTCTAGACGATCGCTTAACACGTGAAAGGTAAACGATTTAATCCGCGATCGTATAGTCAGTAACTAAGCAATGAAGCTTGTTGAGCTATACGATTATCTAGTGCACGTGCGTAAAACAACTCCCGAGTATCCGATACTTAGCGATCATCTACCCCATCATCTACACGACCCGACCAATGCTTGGTCGTCTTCATCCTCGAAGAACGGCAACCCTTGCTATGAAGATTCTTCATGAACGACTCACAAACTCAAAGAAATTTGAATACAAACACGATAGCAGTTAATAATGCCCAAACACGTAGGGGCCTTTACAATTAACTCAAAATATAAAAGAATTTAACAAAACGAGGTTTCATCCCAGAAAACTCCATTAGTCCACACATCCACAAACGAATTAACGCTTAAAATAGAGAGTAGACATGCTTTTACCCATCGAGAATGTAAATGAAATTATTTGCATTAATGAATTTGGAATATTAGGAACCTAGCTCTGATACCAAATGAAGGAACTCTTATACAAGAGTACCTCTAAGCAGAAGCGAATCTTTTCAAACACATTGTGACACAACAACTACATTTACATTCAAACAAACAGATATCCATCAAACTACTAAATTACTGGCAGAGATAAAAAAACACGAGAATAAGAGAACTTACCAGTTGAAGACTCTCTTCAGTAGAAATCTCGCACTCTCCATGAACGGATGCTCTCGCTCTCGCTGGAACGGCAAGCTATCGTTCAGTAATACTTCGGTCGTCTACCACGAACGAACACCACATGTACAGACGAAGAATGGGGACGACACCACCACTTAAAACCCTTAGTATTCTTGGAGTGAGAATCCAAAGAGTGAGCTCTGTTCGGATTTGGTAGAGGGGAGGAGGAATTGAGATCGTATACAACGATCAAGCAAGTGGGAGAAAGCTAAATCTATCGTATAGACAAAGTGCTTGATCATTTAGGTGAGGTACACGATTGTCTAGGAAAAGGTAGGTGGTCGTCTATACGATCATTTAGTAAAGCTCAGGCACTAAGTGATCGTTTAGCAAAAGGTAGGCGATTGTTTAGTAGATGGCGCGCGTGTGTAAGCGATGGGGTAGTAAAATGTGAGCTATTGTATAGTCTCTCAATTCACTAAATGATAGAATGCAAACACTTCATGAGCAATTAACCGTGTTCTTTTTAAAATGAAAACCATTTTCATTTTATTCTTCAGTTACGAAAATCGAATGGAACCTCCCACCAACGCACAATTATGGAGAAAACGGCGACCAATTATCCCATAATTGCCAAATTAATAATAATAAATATAACCATATTATATTTATTAACCTATAGTTTAATATCATATATCAACCATAGTGTTTTCTCCTACACTAGATATAAATCATATTTATATTCATTTTCCTCTAAATAATGTATCTCATATATAAAGTCAATCATATCATACATAATTAACCAGTTCAATTATATCATATATAATCGAACTCCCTCTTGTCAATTTGAACATTTCAAACTGACCCAAAAAATTATTCTCAACTTGAATCCAAGCTACCAAGGGGACCTTATGGACCTATGACTCGAAGCTCTGACGGTACATGAATAGCTGACTAAGTTCTTTAGCCATGAGATCTACCATCCATTAACTGCCAGACATTCCACTAAACAACGATAGTTGGACTCTTCTTACCACAAATATATTTCTGTGTCCATCAGATATAACCAATCATTAGTACGATAACCCTTCATAGATGCTTGTAAGTACAACTGGGCTAATTTATCGTTTTGTCCCTGTAGTTACATCTAACTCCTTAAGTACTACTGATCCCTCTAATGAACAATACAACATGGTCCTACTATGTGTGGACACCTCCCAAGCCAAGAGAAGGTGTATGGCGCCATATCATTCAAACCCAGGATTAGCCCTTAAGGGAGCAATCTGTCTACTTACCTTACTTCCAAACAGGAGTGAATTCCATCTTGTGTAGCTGAGTTCTCAGCTCCCAAATCAGACGAATCCCCAAAGTGGTAGGTTTGAGTCGGCGACCTGACCACTCGCACCCATGCAAATCAAAGAACCACCCTCAATGGCAGAAGTTCTCAACTCATTTAGTATTGTGGTCATGTTACCTACGGTCATCCTAGTAAAGTAAAGTCTCTATCATGAACGGCGTTATATAACGAGACGTTAACACTTCGTGGTCAGGTTTTATACAAAGTCTTTGTATAGGAAGCCGCCGCTGGCATGTCCCCACATGAATGATCAGGATCAGACCATCTGTAACATGTCACAACACTTGTAAATATTCCATAAAACGGGCCACATCCATAGTGTTATCAGGATAAGGTTTTCCTCCTATATCCATATACTACAGACTATTTTGGTTATCACATAAGACTTGATCTACTTGTATGTCACCACATACATGCTTAAGTTACATAATGACAACTAGGGATTTTAGGTTATTTGTTTGTCGTAAAGCAAATAAAACATCCAATGTTCAAAGTAAAGTAGTAAAGAAAATATCATATATTACACATCACAAGCGTTCGTACAAACTATGTTTACAAACTACAGAACACGAGACTTTAGGGCGTCATCTCCAACATAATAATCTATTCTAAGATGTGCAAAAGCAACTATTATTTAGCCCTAGGTAATTTAATAACACCAAAGTTGATTTTTCTACAATAATTTGTTGTAATTTTCTAGTAATTGAGAAATTTAGACCCAACTGTTGTAACCAAGAAAATACCCAAAATATAATCTAGTCTAACTAGAAAAACATAAGTATAAACATACTAAGTAAAGAGTACTATTCCAGTCTACTTTTGGAATGCATAAACATACTAAGATCTTATGAGTGAAGATACCAAAAACATAACCCTAAACAAAAGAGTTCATGCAAACAAAAGAGTTGTTCCATAACGAAGCTTAATTATGGTCTTGGCTGAGGTGTAGGTCAAATGATGGGGGATTGTAAGTATATGGGATCACTTTGGTCCGTGCATCGATATATATGTCGGTTGCTTGGAGTTTCTTCCTGATTTTTCCATCAACCGATTTACGATTTGGTGTGTTATACACGTGTACTCCTGGCACTACCAAGCGATACTTTAGTGGGATTTGTGTATGCATCCCCGGGATGACTAATGTCTTTTGTTATAGATTGTTGTCTATCTGGTACAACCAAAACAACAAGAAATTTGTTAGTAAATAAAATGATTTTAAGTACCATTGATGTTTTTGTTGATGTGTATATACCTCTGTATAAACCCCTTCCATTTTAACGACTGATTTTTTTCCAAACTCATGCAACACGGTTGACCCACTAACCTTTAATTATATTGTAAGAAAAAAAGGGAAGGAAATTGAGTTAGTTACTATCATGTGTGGCAAATGACACTATGTATAAATCGGTTAGGTCTTACCACTGAACTAGTTCTTTTGTTAACCGTTGTGTATGTAGGTGCATGTTCACGTGGAAAGTTTCACATCGTTAGAGTCATCGAGTTATTATTAGCTAGAGTATATATCCGAAGATGGTTTAGTTGTATATAGTACCTTAACAATAGCCTTCCCTTTTAAGCTATAATTAAATTCCTCATATACTTCTCTCTCATCTATCGAACGGATTAAATTGTTTGCTACATCATCAGACTCGTCTAGATAAGCATGTTCCTAGAAGCGTACAATCGTTTTTAACTACCCGCACAAATTATTAAATAGTTGTTGGTTCATTCATACCTGTTTTGATCCCTCATCCTTTTGCTTTTGCCCCCCTCCCCCCCTCTCATTATCAAGAATGTTACTTGCTCGGTTACGTTGGTGGTTGGTCCAATCGGTTGGTGAGGGAGGTTTACTTTTGTGTGTTTGGTCATCATCATCTTTATTGTCTCTTCAGGACCATAGTTGTTGGTCATTTGTTTCTCCATTATCAATTTCATTTTCTTTTTCATTTTCCTCTTGCGCTTGTTCCAACTTATCCAAATCCCTAGTGAATTCAGTTGTCTCCTGTTTGGTCCAAAGTACAAGGAATTTCAGGACACAACAAACAAGATGTATAAAAAAAATAATAGATACACTATATTTAAAGAACATACTTTGAACACTTCAAACCTATTTCCTTCATTGGTACCATTGTGGGCAAGTCCATGTATTTGGACATTTGAAATCTTTAAATTCTTTAGGTTTGTCGCCATTTGGTTTAGTGCTTCCACGATATCCTCCATGCTCTCTACCAGTTCAAGTTGGTTTTCTTTTTTTTTTTTTTTTTTTTAATCTCAATTGTGATTCTTCAATTGACTCCCACTTATCCTTCATAAACTTTTGATCATATAAAGATGTTATACCCCTTCCCACTGTTGTTCGATCTATGTCATGTACCACATTTCTATTGTCCAACCCCCTTTCATATTGTCGTCTTATTGCCTCTTTTTCAGCTGCGAATGGTTTAAAATACGTCGTACTCATTTCCTCCTCAATAGCCAATAAGGGCCAAATTTCCAGCTGCAATATTAAAAAAACATAAGGATCAATAATATTTTGTAGTTACGTGGGAAAAGTATCAATTCAAGATTGTTATTACCTCAGGTGAATTAAACACCTTATTCTTTACTTCCTTCCATTTTGGTTGTGTATCGAAAGTCCAGCTTATTATCCTTCGGATCCAGTGGTTGATTATTCTTGCAAAGAAATTTTTTGTAGAACTTAGAGCCGGGATTACCTCATATGCCCAAGCTAGCTAGGGGAACACAAACTCCCCATTAATATCCTAGCGACTCTCCTACTATGCAATGCTTTTTCAACATAGTCTACTAAAAGATCAAATGTAAGCCTACCACATGGGTATTTGTTAAACAGGTCCTCATCATCCACCATAATAATGTGCTTTATGTTTACATGTACAGTATCTTGCCTAGGCAGGAGGAAACTTTCTAGGAAATCAAGTTGGGCTATCTTTAACATATCATCATCATATCTCCTAGATATGGACTTCTCTCCTTCAAAATAGACATCCTTGATATGATGATTACACTATATTTGGTCGATATCTATGTTTCGTATGGTCCATAATTTAATCCTATAATTAGTGCAAATTCTCGTAGACCGAATCACAATTCTTTCCTCCTGTTAGAAACTTGAACTCATCTGGGGACTGAGGTTTAGTTTGATTTTGAATTAAGTGTAATAACAATTAAGAAGACTGGTAAGTAATCGAGAAATCTAGAAAATGGCCAAAACAACACTCTGTGAACCTAAATAGGGCTTCCTCAAGGAGGTTCTTTTTTATTTTCTCAATTACATCTGTTTTGGTCTGGAGATTAATTTTTAAAGGTTGTTTTCTCTTAGACTTCCTCATCAAGTACGGATCACCCTATCAGAAAACACATTTGGGAGAATGTAAATGGCATTAATTGTAGCTTGTATGATTAAGTACATACATTACAATACACACCTTGTTGTTTTCTATAGAAGTATTTTCTTCTACTTTTGCCTTGCATTTCTTCTTTCCATTTTCCTTAGGCTTTTACGAGTTTAAGTAGATGTAGTACAGGCACATAGCATCGAGTAATGATAAGCAAAAACGTAATAAACATTTACGTAGATAGAACGTATGAAATATATGCATAAACATACAACTGTATATCATGGAGCATTTTCAACATATACAATATAAGTTCATGTACATGGTTGCTTATTTAAAAATATTATCCATTAATCATAAGTATACATCATAACAAAATCACAAGTTTAAAATTAAATAATATACATGAAGCACATGTAGAAATTAAGTCAATAATTAACAACCCACTTTAAGAAGTAGCATATATAACATAAACACAAATACATAGTAATTAAACATAGCAATCAACAAATAGGAGTAAGAAGATGCATATACCATAGGTATGTTATTATACAAGTACATTGTATTTGTGGCTATATCTTTTGTAGTGTAACTGCAGCTTTGGTGACATTTGTTCGATTCTCCTCAACGTCATTGCTAGTCTCATTTGTACTTGAGTTGGTATAGTACCTTACCGAGTTTTCTTCTGATTCTTCGTGGGCGCCAGATTGCTTCTCCTTCTGTTTGTACATTCTGCCATCAGACTACTTAGGACCTTTATAATTTAATTAAGTACACTGTACATACCTCATCCACTTCAACATTATGTTCCATGTCTTCTTCCCTAATAAATCTCTTCTTCTTTTTGTGTTTCTTCTCCCTTTGCATTGGCTGAACATAATTTTATACAAAACGATGGTGAAACAAGCACCTAATATCTTGTATAAACTTACCTTGTTCTTCTTTTGTTTTTTGGGGTGGTATTTTCAGTGGTTACCCCTTTCCTTTTCTTGCCAGAATTTTTCCTTGACTTTTCCTTTGATGAATCCAATTTCCTAGCCTATTCCTCCTCGTGCATTATTCCACTTGTCTCCTATGATATGCATGCAATGAATCAGTATGTTAGTTTTCCAAGGTGTAAGTTTATAATGCTATGCATACCTCATCGTCACTGTCCAGAGTTATGTTCGTTGTGGTTTTCATTTTTTTTCCCAGTTATGCCTGCTGCCCGTAATCGATCACTCGATCTTATTTGTGTGGTCGAAGTCACCTTCTTCATATCCTACCATATGAAGAGTTGAAGTTACATTGTGGTCGTTAAAAAAAGTGAATACATTGGGATAAATAGGGTAGAATAAACGGCTATTCCGCGATCCTCATTATTTCGAATCACTTTTTTTTTTTTTTAAAAAAAAACATTTTTCGAACATAACCATATATAAGCAGATGTTGGGGGGTTTGTGCATTGAAATCCCTACCTGGGTTCCTGGGTGAGTTTTGGCAATGACTTCTGCAAAGATTATGTCCACAGAGGATGTGCGAAAAATCGTATGAGCTTTCCAGTGACACGGTATGAGTTTTCTACAAAGGGTGTGCGGAGAATCATATGATTTCCGGAGCTTGGAATGTTGATGCTTCTGCAAGAATGGATGTTGCTTCTCCGGCAACCATGGCTTCCATGGTTTCAGAAGATAATGACTTCGAGGGTTTCTAACGTCAGTTTTGCGTGGGTAGCTGAAATGAGGTATGAAAGACGAAGGGTTTCATTTCTACTTGGTATATGTAATGGGTGGGATAGTTGAAATGAGTATTGCAACCATTAAATGCTAGTTTGATTTTTTATTTTTGATTTTTGATTTGATGTTTGTTTTGTTTGTAATTATATCACAATTTTCGAAAATGGAGATATCTTTTACTAGTTTCTGTTATTAGTGTATATGTAGATATTTAGGTATTTTTTTATTCAAAAGATTTTGTTTTTAAACCCACCAAAAATATATGGATTTTGTAGGAGGGTATAATTGCCATTTTCCCAAATACGAAATTGTACTGTTAAAATATTCTGGCCATTTTTATAACTACAAAGTTGTTTGGCTTTTTTAAAAAAGTATAATTGGTTTTTAACCATATGTCCAAAGAACCCTACAATTTTTTACGGTTGGACTGGCCAGGTGTTGTGTGTAACGGTCATGCTTGTCCAGGGCCTGTTGCCCATGGCCGCATGCCCAATCCAACCCCCTTCTAGCATACTTTCATATCCTGTATTGTATTAGCTTAGTTAGCTTGCTTTCTTTACATTTTCATTGTAAGTGACCACTCGCCCTTTTGCATATGCAAGGGCGCCAGTTGGCTTTTTGTTCAGAATGCACTATATGGGGATAAGACTAACCATCACTTCCTCATACCCGGAGTAGTACTCTATAAAGCCGTTGTTGTTGCTTATTGCTTTCTAGTCTACTACAATCTTTCTTTCTTTATTCACACTCACCAATCTTCTTACGAAAACCTTTTCTCTAAACCCATTTTCTAAAACCGTTTTCCCTTAAAACGGGGGTGGAGGTTGGAAGAGGCACTCGTTGTACCATCGGCAGTCCGTATTCGAGTTGGCTGGCTTGTTCGTGAGCGGGAACAAGTGCCGCACAATCGCTAAGAGAAGCTTCCGAAAGAGCGATTGTGACAGTTGGTATCAGAGCCAAGTTGGCTTATAGAGGGAAGATCAGTGATCATGTCGGCGACGAAGAACCTGAACAAGTCCCATGTGGACAGATTGGTAGAGATGGAAGAACAAATGCTCTACCTGAGAGAGGTCCCAGATAATGTCCGTTTCCTTGAGACTCGGCTACAAGAAGTTGCCGAGAAAGCCGATGGAATTGATGCGGTGGTAGGCCGCCTAGACGGATTACCCGTCAGAGAATTGATGATGAGGGTAGAGACCCTCGAGACCAAAACAGTACGGTCCGGCAGCTTTGAACGAGGCGATAGCTCCTCGGGCTCTGTTGCCCACATAGAGGAGCGTGTCGAAGAGCTGGACAGCTCCCAAAAAGCAATACTTCAGATGGTAACCGATTTATCTGAAGACTTTCGATCGACCCTGGATGTCGTCAGAGCCGAGATAGCGGATGTGAGTGCTAGGGTGAATCTCACCATCCGAGTGGTAGGGAACCAAGCCCCACCTGGGGGAGCAATGGCAGTGAGCAAAATAAAAATCCCAGAACCGAAACCCTTCTGTGGGGTGCGAGAAGCGAAAGCCCTGGAAAATTTTATCTTCAACCTTGAGCAATACTTCAAGGCGACGAACATAGTGACTGAAGAGTCGAAAGTCACAATAGCAACGATGCATCTAGTTGAAGATGTGAAACTGTGGTGGAGATCACGATTTACAGACATACAGGAAGGACGCTGCACTATTGATACTTGGGACAGATTGAAGCAAGAACTCCGTTCGCAGTTCTTCCCTAAAAATTTCGAGATCTTGGCTTGACGAAAACTCCGAGAGCTAAAGCAAACAGGTAACATCAGGGACTACGTAAAACAGTTTGCAGGACTCATGTTGGACATACGAGATATGTCTGAAAAAGACAAGGTTTTTTGCTTTGTGGAAGAGCTGAAACCGTGGGCGAAATCAAAACTATATGAACAGAGAGTACAAGATCTCCCCTCTGCCTATGCGGCAGCTGAACGGCTATACGACCTTAGCACTGACTCACAAGATGTGAGGAAGCAATCAACTTCCTCAAATGGGGGAAACAGAAACAGCCGTTCCAGTCCTCCCAGACTTGGGGGAGGAGACGAGAACACAGGGGGGACCGTAAATCATCCCAACCGAGATCAGGAAACAGCTGACGAGGGCCGCCACAACAGCATAACAATTACAATCGCCCCCTGTCTTGTTTCATATGTAGAGGGCCACACAGGGCGGGCGAATGTCCAAATCGAACTGCGTTCAATGCTTTTCAAGCCACATTAGCCTCTACCTCTGAAGACAAGGCTGAACTGGAGGAGACGGTAACCGAGCCAGCGGCAGAAATTGAGAATCCCAGGATGGGGGCATTGAAATTCCTATCTGCACTCCAGAAGAATATAGGAAAGGCGACGGAGCCACTAGAGAAAGGTCTCATGTATGTGGACGCTTGGGTCAACCAAAGATCGGCCAAAACCACTATGGTTGACTCTGGGGCTACCCATAACTTCATGGCTGAAAAGGAAGCTCGCCGCCTGAACTTGAATTGGGAAAGAGATGCAGGGAAGATGAAAGCTGTGAATTCCGCAGCCCTACCGATTACGGGGATAGCGAAGAGAACTTCGGTAAAGTTAGAAGACTGGAAGGGCTTCGTTGACTTCGTGATTGTCAAGATGGATGATTTCGATGTGGTACTGGGGATGGAATTCCTACTTGAACATAAAGTCATACCAGTGCCCCTCGCCAAATGCTTAGTCATTACCGGATCTACACCGACCGTAGTCCAAGCCAGTATCAAGCGGCCAAATGGGGTGAGAATGATCTCGGCCCTCCAATTGAAGAGGGGCCTGGCCCACGACGAACCCACGTTCATGGCCATCCCGATAGAATCATTTGAGTCCACTGAAGAGGAGATCCCCCAAGACGTTCTATTTGTCTTGGAAGAGTATCGGGACGTCATGCCGAAAAGCTTGCCCACGTCCTTACCCCCACGAAGAGGGATTGACCATGAGAGTGAGTTGTTGCTAGGGGCAAAACCGCCAGCCAAGAATGCATATCGGATGGCCCCGCCAGAGTTGGCTGAGCTTCGGAAACAGTTAGACGGGTTGTTAGATGTGGCTCAGTTCAGCTTCAATAGCCAGCAGAGTTCCGCGACCGGAAAAACGACCTTCGAAGTGGTGTGCGGCAGACAGCCACCCATGCCACACTTGGTGGACCACCCTTATGCAGGCAAAAGTCCTCAGGCACATAACTTCACTAAAGAGTGGAGCAAAACCTCTGAGATAGCTCGCGCCTACCTAGAAAGAGCATCGAGGAGGATGAAGAAGTGGTCTGGTAAGAAGCGGAGGGCCCTTGAGTTTCAAGCTGGGGACAAGGTCCTGATCAAGCTACGACCGGAGCAGTTTCGTTTCCGAGGCCAGAGAGACCAACGGCTAGTAAGGAAATATGAAGGTCCAGTGGAGGTAATTGAGAAGGTCGGGAGAACCTCACATAGGGTTGAGTTACCCTCATGGATGAAGATTCATCCTGTCATCCATGTGAGTATCCTGAAGCCCTATCACCCCGATCCCGAGGGCGAACAGCGAAACATGCTAAGGCGCCCACCGGTCACGATGAAGAGTTTTGCTGAGAAAAAAAGTTGCACAAATCCTGGACAAACGTACGCGCCGTATTAGAAGACCCAGACGAGAACTGACAGAGTTCTTAGTGAAATGGAAGGATCTCCCCGACGAAGAGACCAGTTGGGAGCGGGCCGAAGATTTGAAGAAGGCAGCTCTAGCCATCGCAAGTTTTGAACAAGGTCGGTTGATGGGGACGTCAACCAATTAAGTGGGGGAGAATGTAACAGTCATGCTTGTCCAAGGCCTGTTGCCCATGGCCGCATGCCCAATCCAACCCCCTTCTAGCATACTTTCATATCCTGTATTGTATTAGCTTAGTTAGCTTGCTTTCTTTACATTTTCATTGTAAGTGACCACTCGCCCTTTTGCATATGCAAGGGCGCCAGTTGGCTTTCTGTTCAGAATGCACTATATGGGGATAAGACTAACCATCACTTCCTCATACCCGGAGTAGTACTCTATAAAGCCGTTGTTGTTGCTTATTGCTTTCTAGTCTACTATAATCTTTCTTTCTTTATTCACACTCACCAATCTTCTTACAAAAACCTTTTCTCTAAACCCATTTTCTAAAACCGCTTTCCCTAAAACGGGGGTGGAGGTTGCAAGAGGCACTCGGTGTGCCATCGACAGTCCGTATTCGAGTTGGCTGGCTTGTTCGTGAGCGGGAACAAGTGCCGCACAATCGCTAAGAGAAGCTTCCGAAAGAGCGATTGTGACACTGTGCATCCCTCACTTTCTCTTTCTTTTTTCTTTTCTTCTTTTCAGTTGATTGAAAAAAAGTAATTAATATAAATAAAGAATAAATAAAAGAAAATTAAAAATCCATCATGTTTACCGGTTTCATCAACGCTTTGTGTGCAATGAATTGGAGAAATCTTCTCTCAAATGCTTCTTTTTTCTCAGTTTACAACTTTATTTGATAAAAAACTTAGATGGTTTCCACATTTTCTTTTTAAAATGAATAAAAGGGAAATTTTCAAAAGTAGAAAAATAAGGAAACTATTTACACAAAATAGAAAAATTTTGATCTTCTTTGATAGAGATCGATAGAGGTTTATCAGTGTTTTTAGTGATAAAAATGGATAGAAATCTATCACTGATTTTTGTCGATAGAAGTTTATCAGTATCCTATCAGTATTTTTTTTTTTACTATTTCTGTAAATATTTTTACATTTTTTCTCTTTGTGATTTTTTTTAAATAAAAGGAAATTATTGAAGCATGAGATTGTTGAAATAAATTATTAAAATTAATTATTTAACTAAGACTAAATTTTGTAAAATTGACTAAAATAGATCACATGTTTGAATTATCACATACCTATCGTTGAACTAAATTTTTTTATATAAATTTAGTATAATACGATGCACTTGTCTTTATGTATTCCATTCTTTTCACTGACACTAAAAATGAATTAAACTATAATAAGAACAATTTTTCACATGTCAAATTATGAATGGATAATTTAGTAGGATGTACCAAAGATATGTGAAGCTCAAGATGCATCTAAATATTTTTATTTTTAAAATTTATAGATAGTTTAAATTAAAATTATGATGTCTTGAAATTTTGCATCCATGGGTATTGGAGTGGCTGCATATTTTCTCCTATAGAAAACGACTACACCAAAATTTAAGTAAATTTGATATACATATATGTGTTTGTATATGTATACTTGCACCAACTACTCAAAAGATGTAGATAAAAGTTAAAATTTGAGTGGCTGCAATTTTTCTTCATTCAAATATAGTGATGGATTAAAATATGTATCAATGATATATCTGACCTATAGATACATTAATGACCCAGAGGTATGTTGTTTAAATCTTCTATTAAATTTATCTTGAAATATAAAAAGAATGTGTGAATATGAATATTAATTTTATCTTGATGCCCTAGATATTTGTATGTTGTTGAAAAGGTTGCTTTCTTAGTTGCCTTTAAAATTTGTGCATAATATTGAACCTTAGCTATATTCAAAAGGAGAGAAATCAAAGCGAAGCAGTGTGAGCGCAAATGGACGTTCTCTTCCTTTCTATTTTTTCTTTCTATTGTCCGTCATCTTTGCCTTCAACTTTCTTCTGCGACCTCATAGCCTAAACCTCCCACCAACCCCACCTTTTTGTCTTCCATTCATAGGCCATTTTCATCTCCTCAAACATCCTGTACATCAAACACTTCAAAACCTCTCCCAAAAATATGGCCATGTCTTCTCTCTCCGATTCGGTTCCCATCTTGTTGCAGTTGTTTCTTCTCCCTCTGCCGTGCATGAATGCTTTACAAAGAACTATATCATTCTTACGAATCGTCCTTTCACGAAAACTGCAAAGTACTTAGCATACAATCAAACCGCGATGGGGTCTCTCCTTATGGCGAACATTGGCGAAACCTCCATCGAATCAGCTCTCTTGAGATTTTCTCAACGAATCGCCTCAAATTGTTCTCGGGAATTCGAGAAGATGAAATCGAACGTTTGCTATATAAGTTATGTAGTAATTACTCTAAGTTGGAAGATGTGTTTAGAGTAGCGGAATTGGAGCCTTTGTTGCAAGATCTTACATTGAATGTTGTTATGAGAATAGTGTGTGGTAAGAAGTTTTATGAAGAAGATTATTCTAACAAGTTTAGGGAGTTGGTGATACAAATTATGGCACATGGTGGGGCAACTAATCCAGGAGACTTCATACCCTTGTGGAATTAGATTGATCCAACTGGTTTTATGAGGAGTGTCAAGAAGCTTGCAAAGACATCAGATGAATTTCTTCAACAGTTAGTTGATGAGATTAGGAATCAAAATGATGGAGGGAACACTATGATTCATCATTTACTTAGCTTGCAAAACATTGAGCCTCAATATTACAGCGATCAAACTATCAAAGGACTCATTCAAGTATATATTCTCCTCTCTCTCTCTTTTTTATTGTTAAATTATAAGTTTAATCTTTAACTTTCAAGATTTTGTGTATTTAGTCTTTAAACTTTTAAAGTGTCTAATACGTTTCAAAACATTCAATTTGTGCTAAATAGATTTCTAAAGTACTTTAGCGAGTGTCTAAATAGATTCTTAAATTTTCAATTTCATATATCCACTATGCTCATAAATGGTAAAAGTTATCTAGTAAATTCTTAAACTTTCAATTTTTGTCCATTAGATCTCTCATTTTTCTTTATATCTAATAGATTATTGACCTATATACGATATAAGACATATATTTTTAATTTCACATATCTCTATAAAATATAAACAATTTTTGAAGGTTCAAAATGAAGTTTAGTGACTACTAAGACACAAAATTGAAAGTTGAAGAACTTATTAAACACTTAAAAGTTCAAAAATCAAATAGACATCAACATGTTAGGAGTAAACTTGTAATCTATTTTTTTTTCTTTTGATATGATAATTTCTTCTCAATTTGTACTCTCAACATCTTGAAAGTGTTGTTTGAAATGGAATCTTTTGGACATTAGTGAAAAGAATGGGATGTCTTGGACTTATTAGGAATATGGGCTTATTAATATCAGCGTCTTGCATGTATAGAATCCAATATAAAAACATTTTGGACAATAAATACTTAGGCCTAGTTGAAACAAAATTCAATCTCTAGAAACATTAAAGTTTACAATATTCTAGACAAATTTCTTCTAAGAGATGTTTAGAGTATACATTGACAAAATCCTAACCAAAAGTTTAGAGTGTCAACTAGTATAAATAGGGGTAGTAATCAATAACAAATAATAACTAGTCTCTTTCTTGAATCTATATTTTGAATTACGCCTTCTTCCAACGAGTGTTTGGTTTTTGTAGGATATATTATTAGCCCAGATCGATACAACAGCTGTGACTTCGGAATAGGCACTTTCTCGATTGCTCAACAATCTAGAGGTATTAGAAAAAGCAAAAGTTGAGATAGACAGTTCAATTGGACATGAACGTCTAGTTAATGAAGCTGATTTGCCAAATTTAAGTTACCTTTAAGGAATAATCTTTGAGACTTTACGTCTTAACCCACATGTTCCTTTGCTTGTGCCACATTGTGCATTATTTGAAGAGTGTAAAATAGAAGGATATGATGTTCCATGTAATACAATTATATTGATCAATGCTTGGGCTGTTCATAGAGATTCAAGTATTTGGGAAGATGCCGCAAGCTTTAAACCTGAAAGACATGCAAGTGGGATTGAAGTTGATTATTCATATAAACTAATACCATTTGGAAGTGGGAGGAGAGCATGTCCTGGTGTAGGAATGGCTCAACGAGTGGCTGGTTTGACTCTAGCATCATCGATACAAAGCTTTGAATGGGAAAGAGTGAACAACTCATTAATTGACATGAGTGAAGGTAAAGGACTCACAATGCCTAAAGCTCAACCATTGGTAGCTAAGTGTAAACCACGTCTAATCATGAAAGTCATTTTGAACGCACGTAGCAATTGACAACATCTGAGTTAAAATGAGCATAGTTCAACTGTCATAATGTTTGTACTATCAAATTTGAAATAACTAATTTGATTCCTTTACCCCACATATTGTAAATAAATGATAATATTTGAAATTTAAATATGACCTTAAAAACTAATGACAGAATGTAATGTGACTACGAGTATACTCATTTGAAATAATGGAACAAATCGTGGTTATAGTAAAAATTATATTGTATAGCTATCAATCCCAATGTAGTTCGATTTTACTCGCATCAATCCCGAACCATTCTTTAGAGGTTATATGAATTCAAATATTACAAGAATTCATATTTAAAAGAAAAAAAGAAAAGAAAAGATAAGGATAATTGTATTGGGTAGCACGATTTATTGTCATATTTTCAAATATGTCACATAAATATATATTGAATATATAACATTCTTTAAAATTTTTGGTCTATCACTAATATACACACATATACATAGTCTGTGTGATAGACTCTTATCAGCAGTAGACCATTTTTATAGTTTATCTCTGATAGCCTTATCATGTTCTTTTTTTTTTTTTTGGAGTCTTCGAAAGATGTCTATCACTTTTAACTATTGATATGTTCATTAGTGATTTTTTTTCTACTACTGATAGACTATTATTATGTCAATTAGGAACTATTTTTAGATGTTCGTAACCGAACGTTGACCATCTAGTATTTGGACATTAAGTGTTGCTATATTGGTTATTTCGTTTTGTGAAATGTTGCTGGAGAAGAAAGGTTGTAATATGATAATAAAATGAATAAATTGAGGTATGTAAATTAGTGATTCGATTTTTGAAATATTATTTGAGGGAAGACAAAGTTTTAAGTAACTTGGGTAAGAGGCAATAAGAAATAATACCTTTTTAAAAACAAAAAAGTTGTGAAGAAAAAAAGGAAAAAAAAAAAAAAAAAAAAGAGAGATTTGGAAGCCACCAAAAAGGAAAAAAAAATCTATATTATATTAAAAGAGGGTAAGGTGGAGAATTTTTACCTTTCTATTTTGCCCTTGATTTTTAAACATATTACCATTATATACCCTCCTTTGATAGTTGGTTATAACTTATAACATCTTTTCTTTTCACAAATGATACCGTTCCCTAAATCACCTCTTTACAAAGGAGACGGAGTTGTCAAACACCTTTCTATACAAAGAGACACCATTAATCTTTTTTTTACACTCATTCACTACTTGTGTAAAATAGATAACCACCATCATATATTTGTTTTTCTACATATAATATTTTTTTTATAAAAAGTTTGACTTTCTTTTTATTTTGATTTATATTTGTTTATGAACACTTTGTTACTCTTCTTTGTCTTCTTTGATTTTCTGTATATATTTTCTTCCCTATATTTTTTTTCTCAACGACCTAGAAAAAACATTATCAAATAAAAAGTATGTAAGTCTTCATGTATTTACTTCAATTCATCAATTATGCAAAACATTCTACATTTGTTTTTTAGGAAAATTTGAGTACTTTGTTCTTTTTCTTCTTTTTTTGTTTAATTTTTTTGTATTATTGTAGTTGTTTTCTTCCCTATATTTTTTTTTCTCAAACATCTCACACAAAAGCGTTATTAAGCAAAAGTAAAAATGGTGGCCATCCTTGATAGATTTCCTTTTTTTTTTTTTTTTTTTTTGTTCTTTTAATTGACATTAGGGTTTACTTTTAGAATTTAATTTAAAGTAAGAGTTTTTTTTTGATGGGAAAAAAAGGTGAGCATGATCAGGAAATATGAGAGATGAAATTAATTTGTGAAATTTATGGAAGAGGAAAATATGAAAGAGGAGTTGAGAATATTTTGAATATTTTTTTCTAAAAAAAAACATATTCTCCTTTTTGATCGAGAAGAATGTGATTTGATAATAGTGCCAAAATCGAAAGAAGAACCAATTTGAGAAAATTAGGGAAAAAGAGATATTGAAGAAAGGTGGACAATAATATAAAAAAATGTAACTACTTGTTTAACCTACTTTATTTTGTCTAAGTTTACATGAGGGATTTTATTTTTCAATGTTGAAGAAATTGGGGGGGGAGAAGTTAAATTTGAGAAAATTAGGGGAGGGAGATATGAGGAGAATATTAGTGAGATATTATGTAAAAGATGACTTCATCATTTTAATTTCAACTCAATTTTAAAAGTTATATCTCCACATAACAAGTTAGTCATATTTTATATTTATTTTCCTCTTAGTCGTAATTTTTCTTGTATTTTTTTATCACATCATAAATTTATAACTATAAGTAATACAAGGTAAGTTAAAACTCTTCATTAACCTCTCTTGAATTAATGAATAAAATAGAACAAACTATTATGCCTTGAAAATAAAAATAAGAATATTCATTTTAAAATAATAACAATAAAAGAAAAGGCTATTCATGACCATAAAATTGACATAGATATTGAAATTGAAAATTTTGAGATTTATGGTACAAAATAGTGTTTAATATTTTCTTATAAATGAAGTATCTATTTTACTATTTTAAATATAATACAAAATTTAAATTGTTGGTATATATATATATATGTATGTTTGTATGTATGTATATTAAACTATTTTTTCATCATTAATATTTAAAATCGACTAATAAACTATTTTTCAAATTATAAAATATTGACATAAATATTAAAATTAAATTTTGAGATTTGTGGCAATAAAAAAGGTTTAATATTCTACTTAAAAATTATAAATGATGTATATCTATTTTAATATTTTAAATATAAAAATTGTTGTAATTTTTTTTATAATAAGATTATGTTCCTTTTAAAAAATGTTTTTTTTATAACTTATAAAACCAATTATTCTTACATCTAATAATACATATAAATAAGACTATCTTTTTTCCAATAAAATTTTTTTATACCTGAACATTTTGAAAAAGTTTAAAAAAACAAAACTTATTTTATGAAAATAAAAGAAGGAAAATTTTCATTATTTAAATAAAAATAAAAAAATTATAAATTTAGAATTTCATAATCTATGGAAAAAAAATAGTTATGAATTAATCTTTTAACAATTTAAATGTAAACTATAATATCTTTTATGAAAATAAGGTTTAAATTATATGTATTTACAACATAAATAATCTTAAAACAAAAACTTACATATTTTAATTACAACTTAAATTAAACTATAAGATTTCATCCAAATATATGAAACGCATATTCCTTTTATGTACGAGAGTGACTATAATGACAAATATATTATAAAATTGAATGAAAAATTGTTGCATTACACTAAAATATCAAAATGTTAAACATATTTATTTGATAAATTAATTATGAGTACAATTTTTATTTTAATACTAGATAGAAGAATTTTTTATGTAAGTAATAATATGAAAACATTAAAATACAAATTCTTACATTGTTTGTATATTGTTTTTTTTTGATAAAAACAAACGAGAAACAATAAATTAGAAAAAATAATGATCGATTTTTAAAGGGAATCCACTTCATGGTGGGTGATGTTTAAGACCAAGTGTAGCAAATTCATGCATAATAAAATTGCAATTGTGATTAAACAAAAGAAAAAGCTTGGATTGTCCTTCTACCAAATATTAAATCTAATTACCATAACATGATCTATTTAGAAACAATCAAAATTATGATATTATCTAACTTTTAAATGTCGTAGTAATTAAAATTTAAAACAAACATATTATTTTATTTATTTATTTATTACATGCTAACTAATATATTTTAAAATTTTTAATAATAAGAGCGTAACTCAACTGGCATAGTCTTAAATATTTCAAGTACGATGAGTTTTTTTTTTTTTTTTTTTTTTTTTTTTTTTTTTTTTTTTTTTGCAAGTTTAGAAAATTATGACAGATGTGTGCGTTTGGAGACTTTGATGTGAGTTTTTGATTTCTTGGTGCTCAAAAGTTCTTTTTTGTGTTCTTGCATAAAGGTTGCTTACAATGAAAAAGGAAAAATAGTGAACAAGAGTAGAAAACTAATAAGTTGAAGCTGGTGAGACGAATTGGTTAGTTCTTCCATCTTCTAAACTTCATTTAGTAATGGGGGCATGCATCGATTTCATGAAAATTGAGAGATTAAGTGTAATGGGTTTCTATTTTCAGTTTCCATTTACTTGTGTAAAGTTCTCCATTCTTGATATATTGTTGTTTGAGGTTGATGTAAGAGGAATTTAAAAGAACAAAATTGTTGAATGGAAGAAGAAAAGAAGGAAAAGAATGAAATTTAAATAGCAAAAATTGTATTGTAGATGGAAAGAATTTGTGGGCTAAAGTAGAATGTTTTTTTTTCTTTTTTAGATGAAAAAGTAGAAGAGAGGATAAAATTTGTTCTCGATAGAGAAAAACAAAGTGATCGAATCCTGAACGGAAGCGTGTGGTCGCTTTGCCTCAATTTAAACTAAATATGTAGTAGATTAGGCATGTTAAATTACAAAAAAGAGAAGGTTACGTTTTAAGAAACAAACATCAAATCTTATCTAATTCTTTGAAACAACACTAAGTTCTTCTTGGAAAAAAGGATAAAGAGTACATAAGAGTTTTTGGTTCTATGCAAACTTTTTGAGGATGAGAGTTGATCACCTGATTTTCACGTAAAATAAATTAATGAATCTTTGCAGATGGTCTGCAATTAAAAGTGTGCGAGAAGTTAAAACTTCCTTCACACACTTTTGCAGGGGAGTTATTAATTAAATTAAATTTATAAAATTAATGAAATAACCAATTTAATTAATAAAATATTTGAATTATATTCAACTGCACATTTCTCTCATAAACTATAATTTTAATATGAATCTAATTCGTATTAGTTAACATTTGAATCTTATTCACACATATTAATACTATCATGTTATATAGTTTAATTTTGAATTTCATTTGAAATTCACTTTATATTATAATGTATCTATATATATTATAAAAACTATATCATATATAATTAACATAAATTTCCTTAATCAATTTGAATATTTCAAATTCTTTCCAAACTAATTTTCCTTGTTTTACCTGTTGTGACCTAGTACGTTGACCTAGTGGATCTATGGTTATAAGCTCCAGTGGTCTAAGGTTATTTGATTAAACTATTTAATCAGGACACTCTACTAAAGGCTCATAGTTGTACCCTTATGAATAGTAGAATATTTGTGTCCGTTGATATAACCATTACAAGTAAGTCATTTCTTTACAAATTGTTCATAGGTAAGAGGCCACTCTCACCCATACAAATCAAAGGATGATCCCTCATCGGTAGGAGTCCATAATTCATTGAGAATTAAGATCAAGTTACATATGTTCATCAATTGAAATATTAATCTCTTCAGTCAATGGTGTTACAAAGAGAGATTAAAGATTTTGTAGTCCAGTCTTATACAAACTCATTGTATACGGTACCCACACTCGCATGTCTCTATATGAACGTTTTGGGTCAAATCGTTTGTCACGTTTACAAAGTGAGTCATATCCATAATGTTACTAGGATAAGGTACTCAATCTTATCCATATACTATAGACTTTTTAGGTTATTACTTGAACATGATCCACTTGTAATAAATAATCTTGGATCATAGTTTATTGGATTTGAGATGTGCAAGTCTACAAGTTGAAATAAATAACACTTTATTTATTTAATAAACAAATTTTTATAAAATACAAATCATGAGTTTAGGGCATAAACCCCAAAAATCTCCCACTTGTCCTAAAGCTAGTAGTGTATACAATACACTAAAGTAAACTACAATAAACTAGGACATACACTATACCTAGTAACATCTCCCATTTACCCTAGATAAAGTAATGCATACCTCGCAGACCTAGACTCTCTAGATGAACCTCAAACACTTAGCCATGAGAGCCTTTGTGAATAAATTAGTAATGTTGAGCTCCGAAGCTATCTTTATAACGACCATGTCTCCTCATTGCACAAGCTTCGATATCAAGTGATACTTACTCTCTATGTGCTTTCCTCTCTTATGGCTTTGAGATTTTTATTTATAATTTTTCACAACACCACTGTTATCACTGTTGAAATGCCTTGAATCTGTTTACTGGCGCTTCAAACAACCTATTCAGATTTTTTGTATTCAGCATATTTATTTATTTGCAGTTATTTACGTTTTTGACCTTAGAGTTTAGAGCAGTGCGATATATAAACTCTCTAACCTAGAGGCGCCATTCTTGATGTAATTCTGAAAAAAATTCTCTCAAAATAATATTGTTCTCCCTCTGCCCATGGACGTAGCTAAACACACTATTAGTGAACCACATATATCTGTGTGTCGATCTCCCATACTCTACGTTCCTTTTTGTGTTCTTTAATTGTTGATTTGCAACAAACTGGTATCAGAGCCTTGTTAGGTTTTTTTTTTTGAAATTCCGTATTTGTTCGACAATTGAAGATGTCTAGCGTGAACGTAAAGGTCGAAAAATTTACCGGGAGGAACAGTTTTGGTTTATGGCAGATCAAGATGCGATCCCTGCTAAAGCAGCAGAGGCTGTGGGCGCCACTGACGGGTAAGTCAAAGAAGGCTGCTGTGGATGACGAAGAGTGGCAGACTCTTGAGGAGAAGGCTCATTCGACGATCATGCTATATTTGGTTGATGACGTCATCATCGAGGTCGTAGATGAAGAAACTGCCTCTGGTCTTTGGTTCAAGTTGGAGAGTCTTTACATGACGGAATCTTTAACCAAGAAGTTGTTTCTAAAGAAACGTTTGTATCATCTACGTATGCAGGAAGGTACGTCTCTACGAAACCATCTTAATCAATTAAAAACATTTTATTGGATCTGCGTAATGTAGAGGTTAAGGTTGATGATGAGGATGCTGCCCTAATTCTGTTGTCATCTTTGCGACCTTCTTATGAGACTTTCGTTGACTCGTATATTGGAGAGAAATAAACTCTGACCTTAAAAGATACAAAGTTCACATTGCTTATGAGAGAGGACCGTCAGAATGCAGGAAGTTCAATTTCAGAAAGTCAGGCATCTGGGTTAGCTACTACAGAAAGCAAGGGACATAGGAATTCTGGTAAGCAGAAGTCGAATCAGAATAAAAGGTCTTTGAAGTCAAAGGGTTCTAGATCAGATGATATTTGTAACTACTGTAAAGAAAAGGGGCATTGAAAAACTGAATGTCCTAAGATAAAAAGGAATCAGGAAAAGAAGGAAAATGGTGACAAAAGGGAAGCATCCGCCTCTGTTGCACAAGTTGAGATTGATTATGAAGAAGTCGAGATCAATTCTGAAGGAGTTCTAGCTTTAGTTTTGAATGAACAGTCACATTCTGATGATGTGTAGGTTCTTGATTCTAGGGCATCTTATCATATGTGCCCAAATAGAGAGTGGTTCTCAACTTATCAGTAAATAGATGGAGGAATGTTAGCATGGCTAACGGTGCTATGTGCAAGATAGTTGGAATCGGCTCAGTCAAGATACGAACACATAATGGTCCCTTCTACACTTTAAAGAAGGTTAGGCATGTTCCACTAATGAAGAAGAGTTTGATATCCTTTAGTGTACTCGATAGCAAGGGTTACAGTTTTGACGGTAAAGGTGGAGCAGTGTATGTCTATAAGGGTTTTGAGGTAGTTCTAAAAGGCATAAAGGGTGGAACACTGTATTTTCTATTAGGTTCCACAATAACAGGTTATGTTGTTGTTGCATCGTTGGTCGTTCACAAGGATGATATGACTAAGTTATGGAATATGAGACTTGGTCATATTAGTGAAAAATGGATGCAAATTCTATCAAAAAGAGATCTTCTTTGTGGGCATAAGGCGCAGGATTTTGAATTTTGTGAACATTGTGTATTTGGGAAGCTTCATCGCAGCAAGTTTCCAAGAGGTGTTCATCGTACAAAAGAGACACTTGATTATATTCATTCAGACTATTGGGGACCTTCCAAAATTGAATCTATTGGAGGAAATAGGTATTTTTTGTCTATAATTGATGATTATTCAAGAATGACTTGGGTGTTTATGATGAAACATAAAAGTGAAGCCTTCAAGAATTTCAAGCATTGGAAGATATTGATTGAAAATCAAACTGGGAAGAAGATCAAAAGGCTGCAAATTGATAATGGTCTGGAATTCTGTGGATCTGAATTTAATGAGTTCTGTAAAGCTGAGGGGATTATTTGTCATCATACTGTTAGGAATACTCCACAACAAAATGGGGTTGTAGAACGTATGAATCAGACATTGTTGGAGAGAGCAAGATGCATGCTCTCTAATGCAGGGTTGGCTAGAAAGTTTTGGGCAGAAGAAGTGAATATGTCATGTTATCTGATCAATCGTGGACCTCACACAACTATTGATTGTAAAACACCTTACGAGGTGTGGTCTGGTAAGCCTGCAAATTATTCTTTATTAAAAGTTTTTAGTTGTACTGTCTACTATCATGTTAATGAGGGTAAATTAGAACCAAGAGCTAAAAAGGATATATTTGTGGGTTTTGGGGATGGAGTTAAGGGATATAGAGTCTGGTCACCTTCTGAGAATAGAGTCATACTTAGTAGGACTGTGATACTTGATGAAAATTCCATGCTTAACTCAACTGTAAAGCCTTTTGTGACGTCTACTGATGTGGGAGAAAGTAATAGTGTTGATAAACAGGTGGAGATGCAATTCACTTCAGCTGTGAATGAATTACAACATCAAGGTGGAGAAGATCAACACGTTACTACAGAAACTGATGTGCAACCAGAAATTAATGTGCCTAGAACATCAAAAGTTGATTTGCCTGAAAATTCTAGATGACGAGTAGATCAACCAAGTATAGCTCGTGATAGAACTAGAAGAGTTGGTGTTGGATCTCCTGTGAGGTATGGTTTTGAAGATATGGTTACTTTTGCATTACAAGTTGCTGAAGAGGTGGATCTTCATGAGCCATCCACCTATAGAGAAGCTGTGTCATGTGGTGAGTCTGCTAAATGGCTTGCTGCTATGGGGGATGAGATGGAATCTCTTGACAAAAATCAAACTTGGGAATTAGTTAAACGACCAAAGGAGAGAAAAATTGTCACTTGTAAATGGGTCTTCAAGAAAAAGGAGGGAATGTCACCTTCAGAGGGCATGAAATATAAAGCTCGAGTTTTTGCTAGAGGGTTCACACAAAGGGAAGGAGTTGATTATAATGAGATCTTCTCACCAGTAGTCAGATATACTTCTATTAGGGTGTTACTAGCTATAGTAGCACATCAGAATTTGGAACTTGAACAACTAGATGTAAAGACAGTTTTCTTACTTGGAGAGTTAGAGGAAGAGATTTATATGATCCAACCAGATGGATTCCAGTGTCCAGGTAAAGAAGATTATGTTTGCAAGTTGAAGAAATCTTTGTATGGGTTAAAGCAGTCTCCAAGGCAGTGGTACAAACGATTTGACAGCTATATGATTGGACTTGGCTATAACAGGCATCCATATGATTGTTGTGTATATCACAACAAAGCTGATGATGGCTCGATGATTTATCTACTTTTATATGTAGATGATATACTCATAGCTGCAAAGTCCAAGTCTGATATTCTGAAATTGAAGAACTTCTCAGTGTTGAGTTAAATATGAAAGATTTGGGTGCTGCTCAGTAAATTCTGGGTATGGAGATTTATAGGGACAGAGGTAAGAATAAGCTCTTCTTGTCACAAAAAGGATATATTCAGAAAATATTGTCCAGGTTTTGTATGTCATCAGTTAAGCCTATAGATACTCCTAGTGCTGTAAATGCTCGTTTATCATCTGAGTTTTGACCACGGTCTGAAGCTGAGAAGGAGTACATGTCTCGAGTTCCTTATACTAGTGCAGTGGGAAGTTTGATGTATGTTATGGTTTGTACTAGGCCTGATCTTGCCCATGCTGTTAGTGTTGTCAGCAGGTTCATGGGTCAACCTAGGAAGGAGCATTGGCAAGCCGTTAAGAGGATTTTTCGTTACCTTAGAGGTACATCTGATGTTGGTCTTGTTTATGGGAGTTGCACAGAGTGTTTGGTGACTGGTTATTCTGATTCTGACTATGCTGGAGATGTTGATAGTAGAAGGTCTATGACTGGCTATGTGTTCACTCTGGGTGGTTCTGTTGTTAGTTGGAAGGCAACCTTACAGCCTATAGTTACTTTGTCTACTACTGAAGCAATGTACATGGCCTTGATAGAAGCTGCTAAAGAGAGAATATGGTTGAGAGGGTTAGTTGGTGATCTTGGTTTGCATCATGACCAAGCTATTGTATATTGTGATAGTTTGAGTACAATATGCCTAGCCAAGGATCAAGTTCATCATGAGAGAACTAAGCACATAGATGTAAGATATCACTTCTTAAGAGGTGAGCAGAGAGTTAAAGTGATGAAAATTGGTACTACTGATAATCCTGTTGATATATTCACCAAACCGGTTCCACAAGCCAAGTTCTAACATTGTTTGGACTTGTTGAAGGTTTTGAATTGTTAGTGGTCCTCTTTGTGGGACACTTTGAGACATGAGGGAGATGTCTGGGTACGTTTAGCGATATTGATTTATGTTGCATTTGGTACATCTGTTATCTGGGAGAGAATTCAAGTCAAGGTGGAGATTTGTTGAAATGCCTTAAATCTGTTTGCTGGCGCTTCGAACAACCTATTCAGATTTTTTGTATTCAACATATTTATTTATTTGAAGTTATTTAGATTTTTGACCCTAGGGTTTACAGCAGTGCGATATATAAACTCTCTAACCTAGAGGCGTCGTTCTTGATGTAATTCTGAAAACATTCTCTCAAAATAATATTGTTCTCCCTCTGCCCGTGGAGGTAGCTAAACACATTGTTAGTGAACCACGTATATCTGTGTGTCGATCTCCCCTACTTTACGTTGCTTTTTGTGTTCTTTAATCGTCGATTTCGTAACAATCACAATAAAGGATGATGAGCAAAAACATATTTGGAAAAAATTTCAAATCAATCAAAACTTCCTCAACCATACAACTTCTTTAATTGCTTCACAAACAACTACATACTCTACATCCATGGTGGAGTTGGCAACACATTCTTATTTGATGCCTCACTATACTATAGCTCCTCCATTAAGAGTGAGTGTGAAAATTAGAGTCAGTGCATCCAGTCTAAAAATTAGAGTCAGTGTATCCTGTAAGGATCAAACCCTTAGCTCCATACACAAATATATATGAAAGGAACTCGTATGAGAAAAACCTACAGCGGAAGCGGATCGACTAAATTCCATTAATTAACAAATACAAAGTTTACAATAAACATACAAATAGATATGAATTAAAAATTAAATGACAACATGCTTTATAAAGAAAATGGGTTTCAAGAAACATCGTCTTTGAAGAACCTTTCTTTGCAAGTCTCCCTCAAACAGTAACGAACAACTTAAAGACCTTTTTCAAGTTTTTCTCGAACCAAAACCTGAGCACAACCACGATGTACCTCGATATTCTCAGGGTGAGAACCTAGGAGTGGTAGACTCTAACAATTTTGGTTTAGAGGGGAAGATTAAATGGTAGAGGAGGAAGAAGATTGTGAAAACTTTCACACTAAGCAAACTCACAGAACACTTCTGTAATTTCTCTCAATCGTTCAACCCAGTAACAAATCGTTGAGGAAGAAGAAAAAAAACAATCTTTTCTTTTATTCCTTTTGCCATATAAACATAACCACCTCCATCAAAGTGGGTGGAGAGAAAAGATGGGGAAGGGAGTCGTAACTCCCTTCCTTATTATTCAAATAATAATATAATATAAATAAATATGATAACCAACTTATCATGTTATATTTATATTAAAATATATATTATATCAAATATAACATATAACCTATAGTTTTAATATTGCATCACATACTATATAAACTATAGTTTCTTTTCTCTATTATATGACATTTAATATAAATCACATTTATATTAAATTTAATAACTATGAATCCAATTCATAGAAAATATATCTGAATCTCATTCAAATATTTGTTCCCTCCCATTAAGCTATAATGTATCAAATACATTATGAAAATTATATCACATATAATTGAAATAATTTAATTATATCATGTATAATTAAATCCCTCTATTAATTTGAATAATTCAAATTAGTCTAAAACTGATTCTCAACTAAATCCTTTTGAGCTACTAAGGGGATCTCATGGACCTGTAGCTTGAAGCTCCAACAATACATGAATAATTAGTTAAACTCTTTAATTACATTATTCACCATCCGTTAACTATCAGACACTCACTAAAGACCAACAATTGCACTCTTCGCACTATAGATATATTTCTGTGTCCATTGGATATAACCAATCAACAGTGCGATGATCCTTCACAAATTGCTCGTAAGTACAGCTAGGCTAAAATACCATTTTGCCCCTATTGTTACATCTAATTTCTTAGGTACCATTGATTCCTCTAATGAACAATAATTCATAGTCCCACTATAACCAAGTCCTCTCGGGTCAGGAGAGGGTGTGGCCACTATGTTCAAGACCCGAAATCAGTCCTTAAGGGAGAAATTTATCTACTTGCTCCTACATCGGGGAAGAAGTGAATTTCGTCTTGTGTAGCTAAATTCCCAACTCCTCAGTTAGACGAATCCCCAAAATGGTAGGATTGTAGAGTTGGCAATCTAGCCACTCTCACCCATACAAATCAGAGGACTGCCTTCATGAGCAAAAGTTCACAACTCACTTAAGATTCAGGTCATGTCACCATTGGTCATCCTAGCGAAATGTAAGTCTCTATTATTAACGGTGTTATATAAAGAGTCTAATCATTTCGTGGTCTGGTCTTATACAAACTCTTTGTATAGGATACCTCCACTCGCATGTCTCCCCATGAATGATCGGGATCATATCATTTCTAGTACTTTACAACACTTGTAATATCTACAAAGCAGGTCGTATCTGTAGTGTCACAAGGATAAGGTACCCAACCTTATCCAGCTATTACAGATCGTAGTTATTATTTAAACAAGATCCACTTGTATGTCTCTACATACTTGTTTAAATTTCATGGAATAACCTCGGATCTTTGTTTATTTGATTGAATATATGCTTATAAAATAACACTTATTTTATTAACAACAATATGTTTATACAGAGTTTACAAACTATGAGATTACAAGGAGATTTAAGAAACCATTCCCAACAATATAGTCCCTCGTTCTTCTTAAATACCTGAAGATTGTTTTAACCCCAGTCTAGTGATCAAATCCTAGATTGGATTGATATCTTGACAATCCCAACTGGATAGTATATGTCAGGCCTTGTTGACAACATGACATATAAGATTGGCCACAACTAATGTATAAGGAATCCATCACATCTTCTCAAACTCTAAAGGTGCCTTAGAACACTGTTCCTTAGACAATCTAATTCCATGCCTAAAAGATAGATTACCCTTCTTGGAATTTTGCATTAAATATCTGACAAATATTTTATCAATATACGAGATTTGAGACAAGACTAACATTTTGTTCTTGCGATTTCTAATAATTTGAATTCCAGGAACAAATTATGCTTCTCCCAAATCTTTCATTTGGAATTGAGCACATAGCCAATTATTAATGTCAATAAGGAAGCCTACAACATTTCCAATGTAGGATATCATTTATATATAACATAACAAAAGCAACAGTACCTTTGATGATTTTCTTCTAAATACAAGGTTCATCAACGTTTTGATCAAATTCATAAGATTTAGCCACAATGTAAAATTTTATATTCCAAGATCTAGATGCCCATTTCAACCCATTATTGGATCGTTTAAGCTTTCAAACCTTGTACTATAGACCCTGTTTTAGGAATCTCTCTGGCTGATTCATGTAGATATTCTTATCAAGATTATCATTCAGAGAGGCAGTATTGACATTCATTTGTGATATCTCATAGTCATAATATGTGACAATGGATAAGAGAATGTGAATAGACTTCAACATGACAACAGGAGAAAAAAATTCTTCATAATCAACTCCTTCTACTTAGGTATAACCCGTTGCCTAAGTCTAGATTTAAAAGTTTATACCTTTCCATCTACACCTTTTTTCCTCTTGTAGATCCATTTGCAACTTATAAGTTTTACCCCATTAAGTCGATTTATAAGACACCATACCGAATTGAAGTACATATACTCTATTTCAAGATCCATGACTTTAATCTGTTCATCTTTTGGGCAACAGTTGGTGGTTTAGTTTTTCTCTTTCCACCTTCCTTGTTCTTCCCCTTTTTGTGCCAGAAGAAGAAGACATAGAATTTGTTCCAGAGGTCGAACATATGTGGAACTTTTTAGACGATGAAACAATATTTGCTTCACCCTTCTATCCTTTGGTTTTCATCAAAGATTGGAAGGTCTGTAGCTCGTTGAGCAAGGTGGCCAGGTTGTAGTCAATCTTGTTCATAACAACATTGCTATGAAACTGTAAGAAAATTTCAGGTAAAGATTCCAAAATGAAGCTAACCTGACTGGCTTCATCGATGATGGACCCATTCATCTCCGTCACGTTGAAGTGGACGATCATGGTGAGAACAAGTTCTCGAATAGATGCCCCTTCTTGCATACCATCATTGAAGATGTGTTTGGGAGCGTCGTGCTTGAGCCATTTGGACGATTTTCTGAACATTTCCTTCACGGACTCGATAATCTCACGAGTCGTGAGTATGGGCTCATGCTTCTTGGCCAAGACTCTGGAAAAACTTGCCAGCATGTACGCTCGGGCCTTCTCGTTTGTTCGTGTCCATCGCTCACATGCTTCTCGAACATTTCGAGCAGCATTGGGAACTAGAATGGGAGGACAGTCCTTCATAAGGACAAAATGTAGATATCGATGATAAGGACTGTATTGATCGTGTTTTTCCATGAAGTGTAATTTTTGCTCGTTAGTTTGTCAGCGGCGAGTAAATTAAGTATAGCCGAAATCCTATTGAAAATATTACTGAAACCATAAAAATTATTTATAATTAGTCTATTTTCATTAAACCATTAAGATGACCAATTAATTTTTAGCAAAATAGTCTAATACATCCTAAAGGACATCTACTTTGTAATCATGTTTCTATAAGGCAGGACAAAAGTCACCGTTGGGTGATCAGGTGCCCCTTCACTGAAATGAGACAATCTTAACTAATAGACATAACAACTTCTTGTTACGTTCACTATTAGTCTCCATTGTTCTGTCCATAATTTGTTAAACTCTCTTAACAATTCTTGTAAGTGTAACTCCTCATTTTAGGTCTTAAAGTTTCGCCCCAATGAGCCAACCATAGGAAAAAAAATCGATCGGGACATGAAACTAAAGTAACCCCATCCATTAGTGGAGTTTGAATAAAGCGTCATGCAAAAATGCCATCCTATAGGGGGACACTCAAGGTGCCACGAGGCCATGCATGAAACTTTACTTCAAACTAACAAGAGAGACCAAGCGATATGTTGTCACACATCCCGCTCCCACTTACTATAAACATTCTCTCCATTCATCTTGATATTGACTTATACAAATGTCATTCATAAGGGGATACTCAAGGTGCCTCGAGGCCGAGTATAGATCTCACAGTTTGAACTTTAAAGGAAAAAGTAAAGAAGAAAAATGAAGTATCATATACCCCATTTTCTTCCACTAAGTGTTTTACCTAGGGTTAATTAACTTAGGAAAATCTGGCTATTGATTTAAGCTAAGTGATTGTTTAATTTACCTAAAAACAATAATTGCCTTTGGATAGTTAAACAAATTTGATTAAGATCCGTTAAACTCTTTAACAAATTTTAATCAAACTTGCATGCTTGTAAAAAATCTATCTAATTCACCTTTATAGGTAAGTTCCCAGGTAGGGATGTTACATCTCCGTTAACTTAAATACCCCAGCCTTGACAGAACTAGTTTTAGACGAAAGGTCCCTTATAGATATATTTGTTACAAAGCTAATCTTTTATTAAGAATCAATTTAATCCTATTAAACCGATTAAAAGATTAAACTTAAAAAATTGTAATCTCATTAAAAAAGTGATCTTAGGTTTATATTATTCATATTTTAAAACTATTTTAAAAAAGGAATTTAATCTAAGGTTTGCATGTAATTCTGATTTATTGATTTTCATTTCTAATTTCATCTTTTGTTATAACAATTATAAGCAAATTAAAACCATACATTGCAAGTAAAACATACTTAGATAATTTTATAACAATTATAAATTACCCTAAAGCGGTGACATGCTTCATGCAATTTCAACATACATAACAAATATATACTAAAGTAATGAAATTATTAATAGCATACTTTAAACATACATACATAATATATATTATAACTCTTATAATATAAATGATGCATGTACATGTTATTAATGCATGCATGCATGCATTATAACATTTATACTATATGATGCATGAGCATGCTATAAAATTGAATCATGCATCTAAACAAATATAATAACAATTATAATATAAATGATGCATGAAATTAAATGCATAACCTATGGTGGGATTTTGTACTATATGACATACAATATGACATGTAATAAAAAATAATCATACATCACATGCATAATTTAAAGATAGTTAATGGATTGGGATTGGACACCTAAAACAAAAGAAAAAAAAAAGTAAAAAATAAGAGTCAGTTGGTTCAAAACAAGTGAACCAGGTCTTGAACCGCTCGACCCGAACCGCACAACAAAGATCGCCCACATCCAACGCATAGCAATGATCATCCAATGCCATGCCTAGCAATGATCGTATAGTGCTATAACATAGCAGCGATCACCCAGTGCTATCGCATGACAACAATCACATAGTGCTATTGATAAAACATATAAGCATGCAGTGGAAGTAATGAAAATCAATAAGCACTCTAATTACACTTAATTTGAGTTTAAAAGCATGCATGAACTACTCATTTCATAAGAGGGTTTTAAGATGAACAATACCTTTGATGAAACTCTGTGATTCCTGCTCCTTTGCACGAAATTGGTCTTCAAATCCATAGTAGACCACCACAATGATCTTCTCTACTAACCTCTAGCTTGGATTGTGTGGTGGAAACACTAAATTGAAAGCTAATTTGGTAGGAAAAGATGAGGATTTGGAGAGAATTTTTCAGAATTTCAAAAACTCAGATTCTTCAGTCACCCAAATTCTGAATTTTTGAAACTGTTGAAGAAACGATTCATGCAAGCATAAAACTCAGCCCATTGACATTTCAATAACCAATTAAGATTTGTGGGATATGTGTAGATCTAAGGAATGTTGGATTAGTCCACTAACTTAATTGTTTTTGAATTTCCATTTTCATTTAACTCTAACTTTCTCCAAAATTAGTTTTAATTTAAAATTCAAATCTGAATTTGCATTTTATGAAATTGAATAATTATTTATTTATTTAAATAATTAATTAAATAATTTAAATTAATTAATTAATTACTAATTTAATATCAAATATTAAATTAATCAAACACCTAATTAAACATGAATCCTATTCATATTAATTTGATATTTAAATCAATATTTAAATATTCTAATCTATCCGATTTCGTTCAATTTTGATAAATTAAAGATTTAATTATATCGAATACAATTAATCAAACCCTAAATTGAATTTGAACACTTCAAATTCGAAACCCTAATTTCAAATTTGAACATTTCAAATCCACTCAATTCACTCATCCAAGATATAATTTTACGAGCTAGTAGAGGAATTTTATGGACCTATAGATCATGAGCTCCAATGATTTGAGATTAATTGGTTAAACTTTTTAGACCGATTTAATCAATATTCGTTAACTACTGAGCACATCCCTATAGCTTGATAGTTGCACTCTTTTCACTATAGATATATTTCTATCTACTTTAACCATAATTAGTAAGCTGCTCCTTCACAGGTTGTTCGTATTTACAGCTAGGTCAAAATTATCGTTTACTCGTGTAAATAGTCGCTCCTTAAGCTCCCACTGAACCACTATTGAACAATTGGTTTATAGTCCAACTAATAAACCTTGTCCCTCTCGATGATGAGAGGGTAGGGCCCCCTTGTTCAAGAATAGGAATTAGTACTTAAGAGAAAACCTATCGGCTAACCCTAAATCGGGTAGGAGTGAATTCCATCTTGCACGACTATGTCTCAAGCTATCTATCTGGTCTTATCTCCAAAATGGAAGGCTTATTGAGCAGTGCTATTAGACTACTCCCACCCATGCAGATCAAAGGATAATCCTCAATAAGCAGGAGTTCATAGTTAGCTCAAGATAAAGATCGAGTTACCCTAGGTCATCAAATTTGAAATAGTCAATTTTAACAGTAAACGGTCGTTATAAAGAAAAGTGACTATTTCGAGGTTCGGAGGCTATATACTAAAACTTGATCCATTTTTATATCTCCACATAAAGTTAAAGTATTAATATTAAAGCGGTTATTCTTTTTATTGGATTTTTGTAACAAAACGCAATATCAATAACAATTTATTGAATGAAATACTCAATGCTTTTATTGATAAATAGAATGTGTTTCTAACATTATGAACTGCGAGTTTTAGGACATTCCCAATAGCTATAATATAGAAACTCACGCCAAGTTCCATTGCATAGTAGGCAATCGCCTATCAACGATCGTATAATCTTTATTCTTCTTCCAAATTGGACTTCGTTTTCTCCAGAAAACACATCGAGAATAGCACGAGCGACTCAATACTTTAAATATAGACTCAATCACATTTAAACACCCATTGGGTCCTCGCAAACCAATTTTGTAAAAGGAAATAGTAAAGAATGCCCAATCCCGAAAAATAATCCATAATTACAAAACCATACATTCCATAAAATATTCATCACATGAAGTACATAATATAAAATCCCATCAGAACACTATAAAATTAATATGAAACTTTTGGAAAAAATTTGGCCAAAAACCTAGCTCTGATACCAATTGAAAGAACCATTGAAGATCCTTGAGCATAACATGAGATCGGACCCAAACCCAAAATTTACAGCACATAAATTTTACAGCAAATACACACAAAGATTACATAATAGAAAATGGGTTTAAGAAACCTTACCATTGAAGAACCATTCTTCATGAGATTGCTTTTCCGAATCTTGTCACGTATAATCTCGAACCCTCTAATTGTCAATGAGAACACTACCATAAATGTTACCTCTGTATTCTCTAGGTGAGCATCTAGGAGTTTTGTGGGCTCGAGCTATTTTGGAATAGAGGGATTTTGAGAGAGGTGAGAGATGTGATTCAGATTTTCGCATAACATTTCTATGGTTCTATCCTTTCTTTGTGAAACCACACTACGAAGAAGAAGAAGAAGAACTTCTCTCCCTACCCCACTCTCACCTATAGGAGAGGAGAGGGGGACGGAGTTACAACTCCATCCCAAAATGATTTTTAAAATAAATTAATTAAATTAATTTATTTTCATAAATCAATTTAATATATATTTATATGGTAACTACCTTATCACATAATATAAATATTAAACTATATGTTATATCAAATATAACACATAATCTATAGTTTATATTCTTTTACCAATGGCATTTAATATAAATTCCAATTATATTAAATTTAATTATATGAATCAAATTCATATAATTAATATTTGAATCATATTCAATTTTTTATTTCCTCTCAAATAAACTTTATATAAATGTATCAAATACATTATAGTAATTATATCATATATAATTTGATTAAAATAATTATATCACATATAATTAATTTGAACAATTCAAATTAATCCAAAATTTGATTCTCACTAATTCTCATTGAGCTACAAAGGGGACCTCATGGACCTGTAGCTTGAAGCTCCAACGGTACATGAATAATTAATTAAAGTCCTTTAATTAAATTATTCACCATCCCATTAACTGTTGGGTAGTTCACTAAAGACCAACGGCTGCACTCTTCGTACTACAGATATATTTCTGCATCCATTGGATATAACTAATCAACAGTAAAATGACCTTTCATAAATGGATCGTAAGTACAGTTGGGCCAAAATTATCGTTTTGCCCCTGTAGTTACATCTAACTCCTTAAGTACCACTAATCCCTCTCATGAAGAATGAAGAATAAATCATAGTCCAACTATGACCAAACTTCTCTCGGGCCAAGAGAGGGTGTTGCACCATATTGTTCAAGCCCTGGAATCAGTCTTTAAGGGAGTAATTTATCTACTTGCCTCGACATTAGGGAAGAAGTGAATTCTTTCTTGTGTATATATGTTCCCAACTCCCTAATCAGACGAATCTGAAGAATGGTAGGCTTCTTGAATCGGTGATCTGGCCACTCTCACCCATACAAATCAAAGGACCGTCTTCATAGGCAGGAGTTCACAACTCACTTAGGATTCTAGTCATGTTACCTATGGTCATCGTAGTGAAATGTAAGTCTCTATTATGTACACCGTTATATATGAGACTAAGTATTTCGTGGTCCGGTCTTAAATAAACTCCTTTTTATAGAATATCCCTACTCACATGTCTTCACATGAATGATCAGGATCAACTTATTTGTAGCACTTTACAACAATTGTAACATCTATAGAATGGGTCATACTTGTAGTGTCACCAAGATAAGGTATCCAGTCTTATTCATCTACTACAGACTATTTAGGTTATCACTTAAACATGATCCACCTGTATGTCTCTACATACATGTTTAAGCTACAAGATAACCTTGGATGTTAGTTTATTGGTTTGTGGTTAATGCAACTAAAATATCATATATTTTATTACATAAATAAAATGTTTGTACAATACAATTACAAACTATAGGACCCTACGAGATTTAGGGTATCAACCCTAACATGTTGGACATCCCTAAAATCTGAAATGTGGTAAACTACCTTACGAACTTTCCATAAATTAAAAGGTCTTTTAGAAATACTTTTTGATGGAACGTTGTTGGAAATATAAATTGCAGTCTCTACAGCATAACCCCAAAAAGAGTCTGGTAGCTGAGTATAGCTCATCATAGACCAAACCATGTACGACAAGATTCTAATTCTCCTTTATAATACACCATTTTGATAAGGTATACTAGGTGATGAGAGTTGGCATATGATTCCATGTTCTATCATATAGTCCTGGAATCTGACATTCATATACTCTCCACCTCGCACTACAAGAAATATGCTTTTTTATAGCCTTTAATTATTTTGTTCTTCATTGTTGAAAATATGAATCTTGCTACATCTTTCTGAACAATTTTCCTTTGCCAAACCCAACTCTGAAAAATTAGTCTTCAAAATTGGCATAGGCTCACTTACCTTTCTTAAAAAAAAAAAAAAGAGGAAAATAGAGTTATTGGGTTTGTTTTGCCTCTTTTAGTTGAATTTCCTCTGCATATATCATCAAGGATTGGGTTCAAATCTTTGTATTTAAGAGGAGATTTAAGTTTTGTATTGCCTTTTGTATTCTCCAGGTTATTACACTTGGGTTATAAACTTTCAAACCGTTTACTCTTTTTCTTGATAACTAATTTCTGTTTTTATTAAGTAATTTTGTTTCTTGCTTTTTGATTTTTATTTTCTAAATTTTTAATGCTTGAATAAACAATATAGGTTGTAATACATGTTGGCGAGGAATATTTTTCTTGATTCTAAGTATATAGGTTGTAAGTACTTAGTAGTTTGTCTTACGACCAAGTTATTTGATTACTTATTTCTTGTTTTGTGAATTTGATGGACCTGATTCAATATTATTCAAAACTTTGTAAGTTAGGTAGTTTGTCAATAATATGAGAAAATTTGGATGGGCTTGTATTGTGGTGGTTGTTTATTTTCAAGCGCTTTGTTAAATTTTTGTTGGTTTTGATTCTCAGAATACTTTAGTTTTTATGGTCCACGAAGCTCTAGTTTTTTAAATGAAATTTGAAGATGATACAAGTAGATTGACTCGATACATTCTGAAGCAGTTTTTATTTGAAAATTTATGAATTTCCATTTTTTTTTGGGGGGTTTGTGTTTGTTAAGTGTAACAACTGTCTGACAGGTGGGGTGATGAAGAAGACAATGGTTCAATTCTCACTTCAAACCAAACCACTTTCGACGTAATTTTTTTCCTTTTTGATTGAAACAAAGCCTAGAAAATAAACCCCCATGGAAATAAAGACGAAACAATACACAAATATCTCTTATTTGAATGGGAGATTATGTGGCCTCTATTGAAAACATGTGATTGATTACATATGCTGATGATTTAGTCATTCTTTTCTATTTTTTTGTTTTCTTGATTTGACTTGTTTTCTACTGTTTAAGATGGTGGTAAATGAATGGGTCTTAATTTTGAAAGAACAAGGTAAGTGATTGCTTTTGATTTATAGTGCCTATAAGTTATTATGTTGTTCTGAAAAGATGGGACACATCGATCATGAGGTATGGGTCTTGCTCGAGTCACAGTAAAACATGCCTTGTTCATTTTTTAGCAAATGGAAGTTTGTATTACATAAATGGAGGTATCATATTTGGTTGAGTACAGCATTCATCACATCAAAACTTTTGTTTCGTGAAAGAAGTGGGAAGAAGTATGAGATGGTATCAAGAAATGTCCAACTTTTATACTAATGTCAAATTAATTGAAAATTTACCAAGAAGAGAAAAGGCATGTTTCTTTCATTTGTCTTTGCACTTGTCTGGAAAAAGCATGATTCTTATCCTTTTTAACAAAAAGGTGTTTCCTAACAAATTCATCATGTTTGATGCTCATACATCAATTTGATTTCTTGTTTACTCTTGATTCTCTGTATACAATGATTGTGTCTTTAAGCTAGTTTAAATCTTCTATAACAACTGGAGGAACATTGAGATTTAGAGGATTGCATATTGAGTGAAACTTGAAATGATTACTACAGGTTGCATTGCTTGTGATGAAAGCCTTTTAATAGCTTTCTTAATTACATGTTGTATTGCTTATGATGAAGCCTTCTAGATTTTAATGTCGATTTCACCTCAAGAAATAATTTCATTACCAAATTTGTTTCCATTGTTTGACTCAAATCAACTCATGACCCCGCTTTCACTTCATCCAAATCAACATTTTCAAGCTTTTTATCCATAATCTTGATCCATTTTGACTCAAAGATAGGATGCTCAATTCCATGATGTCATAATCTTGAAAGCTTTTAAATTTTGTATTTTGTGAACTTATATAGTTACAAATTATATTTGGTATACTTTTATTGTTGGGTAATTTTTTCATTTTGTAATGTACAAATGAATTATAAAATTTCAAATATAAAAGAAAGTCATGGTATTTGATGCATTATCAAATATTTTATGTGTGTATTTAGCTAAAAATAAGCACTTGTAATATATAAGTTTGGTGTAGCATAAAATTAAAGCTATATATATAGAGAGAGAGAGGTATAATAGCATTAAGAAAATGTTATTTTATGTTAAAGATAACATTATAAAAAGTTATTATATAGTAGGGATAGCACGAGAAAATGTTATTATAAGGTAAAGATAGCATTAAGAATAAGCTATCATACATTAAAAATAGTCTTAATAACTAAAGCTATAAGATATTTTCATAGCAAAGTATATATGCTATATCTTCTTACTCTCTTATAGCATCTTATATAGCCATACAAAAATGCTATAAAAGGTCCCAGATTTTTAATAACATAGGCTGTTAGGACCTTCAAAAATTCTATAAAAGGTCTAATAACTTTTTTTCGTTAGCTATCATATCTGTTATTTCTTGTAGTATCGATTAGATCGAAGTGTTTTTATTGTTTTACCTAACAAGTTATCAACTTCATTCTTATATTCTTTGAACTTTTCAAGAGTTTCAGACTTATGTTGCATTAGGTAAAGATACCCAAATCTTGAATAATCATCTATAAAAGAGATGAAGTATTCATACCCTTCTCTTGCCTTAATATTCATCAGATCACAATGGTCTGGATGTATAAATTATGAGGGCTCTTTGGCTCTACATTTTCCAATAAAAGGTCTTTTAGTCATTTTGCGTTTAAGGCATGACTCACATACTAGTAAAGAATTTTCTTCTAACTCGCTTACAAACCCATTCTTAACCAATATATTAATACTATTGAGATTTATATGACCTAATGTTAGATGTCAAAGATGGGTATTTTCTTTAGGAGATATTTTTTTCTTTTTATCTTTTTATCTTTTTTTTTCATTGTTGTTTTGAATTGTTCAGTATTTAGAAGTTTTTAAGATGTTAACGGTCTTATCACATATAAATTACTTTCTAATGATGCTGAACAAATTTTAATATCATTCTTAAAAAAAATAAACGTTATTTACAGAATATGATATTGAATAAAATTGTACCAACAAACAACATACAAAAATTAAGTTCCTTTTAATATAAGGAACTATATAAACATTGTTCAGTAACAAGAAATATTGATGAAAAAGTAATTTAACGCTTCCCATAGTAGTGGCAAAGATGACCTCCCCAATCCCAACTTTCATGGTTATCTCTCTAGGCTTCATCTGCCTCTAGGAATTAATTTCCTATACAGAATAACAAACATGGTTATGTAAGAGTCTACAACACACAAGCGGAAACAATCAAGATTAAGAATATATAACCTAAGTAGAACTTCAAATTGTTTCAATCCTTTGCACGAATCTAATCATGAACATTTCATGGACCACTATTAAAGTCTTCTCCGCTATTCTCCGATCTTATAACAAATTGTGGGATCCAATTTGTGGTGAGAATGAAGGGAATTTAGAGAGTAGAAGAGTTATGGAGTTTTTCCACTTTGAGAGGTATTTTCTACTAAAATCATCAGCTAAGAGAGAGCCAAATTCTTGAATTTCTTTTCTATTTAAAGAAGAAAATATGCATGAATCAAATCTTCTCCAATTGTCACTAAATAGGCATACAATTAGTGGGAAATTAGGCGGTGATTATAGTGGGGAAAGTGGGGAAAGTGGGAAAATCCCACTAACCCTAATTAAATTTGAAATTTGAATTTCCTAAATCCAAATAAAATGAGTTTTTATTTTAAATAAAATTAATTCAAATAATTAAAATAAAATCAATTTCTTTTAAAACAATTTTAAATAAAATAAACTTTAATAATTAATTTTAATTAATTAATTAAACACTTTAATTAATAAAATTAATTTGATATCAAATTTTAAATTAATAACCAACACCAATCCCGAATATCAATCTCTATTTAGGTGCAATATTTAAATCACATTCAAATACTTCTAACTCGCCAATTTCTTTAGTTCAGCAATTAAAAGTCAACAATATCACATATAATTAATACTTATTTCTTAAACCGAATTTATACATTCCAAATTTTCTTATCATACTGTCCTGAGGTTTAGTCCAATATGAGCTAGCAAAGGAACCTAATGGACCTACAAATCATGAGCTCCAATGATCCAAGATTAATTGGCTAAACTCTTTAACGTAATTAGCCAACATTCGTTAACTAACAAGACACTCCACTAAAGCCCAATAGTTGCACTCTCCTCATTGTAGATATATTTCTGTCCACTTGATTTAATCGTGATTAGTAAGTTTATTCTTCATAAGTTGTTCGTAATTACAGTTGGGTCAAAATTACTATTTTACCCCTATAATTACACATTGATCCTTAAGTTTCACTGATCCTTAAACGAACACTTGGTCTGTGGTCCAACCACCAAACCGGTCCCTTTCGAGCCAATGAGAGGGTGGGGCCCCTTGTTCAAGACCCAAAGTCGACATAGAGAACAACCTATATACTATCCCTAGAATCGGGTAGAAGTGAATTCCATCTTGTAGAACAATGTCCCCAACTATCTATCTAGTCTTACCGCTAAAATGGGAGGCTTATTGAGTCCGCGATGTTGAGTCGCTCTCACCAATGCAGATTAAAGGATAATACCGAATAAACAGAGGTTCATAGTTGGCTCAAGATGAAGATCGAATTATCTAGGTTATCGAATTGAAATAGTCAGTTTTATTAGTAAACGGCGTTATAAAGTAAAAGTGACTATTTCATGGTCCAGTCTTATGCTAACTCATTGCATAGGAAACCTCCACTCGCATGTCTCCATATGAATGATTCAGGATCACATCGTTTGTATTAAATACAAAGTAGGCCGCATCCATAGTGTCCCCATGTTAACTCTTTTACTCTCTAAATTTCCTTCAATCTCACCACAAATTGGATCCCACAATTCGTTCTAAGATCAATGAATAGCGAGAAATACTCTAGTGGTGGTCCACGAAGTGTTCGTGATCAGATTCGGGCAAAGGCGTAGATCAATTTGAAGTTCTACTAAGGTTATATATTCTAAATTACAGCTTTAATGTCGATTTTAAACCGACATTAAAGTGCTTTAATGCCAGTTGACAACCGACATTAAAGATAGTGTTATTAAAGCCCTTTAATGTAGGTTGTCTTTAATGTCGGTTTTAAACCAACATTAAAGGGCTTTAGTAACACTTTCTTTAATGTCGGTTGCAACCGACATTAAAGAGCTTTAATGTCAACCGACATTAAAGGGCTTTAATGAAATTTGCAATCGACATTAAAGCCCTTTAATGTCGGCTGCAACTGAAGCGCAAGAATCAAATGAAGCCCTTTAAACCGACATTGAAGCCTATAATCTATCCGTTTTATTAATTATTGTCTGTTTTCTTAAATTCCGTTGTTGGATCCATTTTTTTCATCAAAAAGTATAACGTGGCACGTCATCATCGAACACTGTGGCTATGACATATTATTTATGTATGGATTGCAAATCTATTACATTTAATCCGCAAATTCTGCTAAAAAATTACAATTTAAAAGGCCGTACAATAATTCAATCCTTGAAAACACAAATTACAAGTAATACAAACATTATGATTTTACAAATATTATGAGTTTACTGTCCCTCTCCACTTGGGAAGTATGCATCCCTTCATAGTTCTTCTTGAACAGACCTCCCTAGCTTCAGCAGTGCCTGGTTATAGACATCTTTGTCTGACCACTATTGTTCAAAGGATCAAAAACAAAAAAAGTTTATGACAAAGAATTGAATGTGAAAATGTGATCAGAATTCATATTCGACTAACCGTGTTTATTGGGAATGTGTATAAATGGTACATTCAAGGAAAAATTCTTGTAGTGAATGTGTTGGATCTAGACTTCCCCAAGAAAAAGCATAAAAGAGATTGCAGTACCAAATCTTTACTCCTTTGTTGCATCTGCTAACAAGAAAACTCAATAGTTGAATAAATGAAAGAATCTTCTTTTTCAAGATCTTGAAGAAGAGAAGCTTGGTTACCTAGATATGAAATACGAAGACGATTGAAATTTTTCGGCAGCATAACGATGAAGTTGGAGTCATCAACTAAAACTTATCAAACTGTGAGTCAAACATTCTTTTAAAGTATTTAATTAGCATAATGCACATGTTCTCAAGCCAATCAAAATGCTTTTTACTCCAGGAGAATCTATAACTGCCATAATATAGTAGAGACTCTAGTAAATATTCATATGTAGAGTACAACTTCCAAAACAACTCAAAGACGCCATACCCGCAGCTATCTCCTAAAGCAACAAGAGACTATGAATATAAAATAGAATCTTTACCAAATTCACATTTAAAAGGAATGCAACCAAATCCATAGTCTTCAAATGTTGCTTTAGCAGTCAATGGTAGCCTCAGCAAATAAAAGCATATTTATCTACATGCTCTCAATTATGCACATACCTTCAGGCGGTCTCTCTGCTTAGAGTATTTGAAAAGGATTTCTTCTCCGGTTGCACTAGCTTCCTCTAACATCCGTGATGAATTTCAAACTGAGTTCATAGCTTGTGCCTCGTCGTAAAAAATTCTTAAAATGTGAGCAGAGTCACCACTCTACAAAAAAACAAAACCAAAGACCAATTGAAATGAAAGTTTAAAGAAGGGGTTCAACCACCAAAAGCCACAAGTAGCTAAAACTAAGTACATACAACTCTTTCAAGTAATTCTACTCTCTCCTTTGCTTCCATCATCCGTTTCTAGTTTCTAAGAAAATACTTATCCAAACTTTGTTGTGTGATAATAGTTGCAAGCATTTCAATTTTCAAGTCTGTTATTCTCTACTTTTAAAGTTTTGAAACCACAGAACCGTTATCACAAAACCAATGGCCAACCATTATAATATAGCTTCAAAAGCTTTACTTTCTAAAGAAAAGAAACCTCTAGATATTGCTCTATTATGTGCTACACATTTTTTAAAATAGAGCCTTAGAATTCTGGACAAAAATTAATTCCAAGAATAATTTGTAAGATATAAAAGAGCCCTTAAACCATATGAATTCCAAAGTTCAAACATTAAATGAACTCCAAAAGAATAATAAATAGAAAAATTACCTTCTCAAGTGTCTCCTCAATTGCTTCATTGCTCAGTTTCTCACTCCTACCTTTCTTAAGGATGTAATCACAAAAGGTAGTAAGTAATTCTGTACCAGAACTTCAAGTAATTCAACAAATGTATCATATACAACAAATGTATCATATACAACAAAACCATTAATCAAATCGAATTTCAAAGGCCATAAATACATAAAAAAGCCCAAATCTAGGAGTAAAGAGACATATTGGAGTGAAACCATAGCTGACTTTCATTGAGACATTTACACAAACAGTTGAGAGGCATAAACATAAGAACAAAAATTGTTGTGAGTTTAAGAGAGGAAAGAGAAGAAGAGTATACTGATCTGGATGGCAGCGCGGTGGACAAAGACGAACGACGGCAGATCTGGAGATACCCAGCGAGGGAAAATCAAACGACGAACGGCGGCACATGCCACGTGGTAATATGAACTTTAGATCTGAAGATACATAATTAGCATATCAAGTTTGGGTGCTTATTTATCAAACCGGGAGTATAAGACACAAAAAAATAACTGACGAGGGAGCACCAAATCTGGGTTGTGGCGTTTCGACAGAACGAGCTTCACCCACGATCAGATCCGGGTTGGCTGTGGCACTTTGACAGAACGAGCAGCAGATTCGGGCGACTGGGTGTGGCGACGCGGGTTGTATGATGAATAGACCTACACAGAAGCCAGATCTACACCACGATAGAATCTTCACCCACGATCGACAGACGAATGGCAAGGGTTTGGAAGAGAGAAGTGAGAAAGAAAAGGGTCTGAAGAGGGAAGTGTGAGAATGAGAGGAAAAAGAAAATAGAGGGAGAGGGAAGAAGGAAAAATGAAAAAAAATTGGGGGAAAATAGAAAGTGAGAGGATAAATTAAGCAGGTCTTTAATGTTGGTTTAAAACCGATATTAAAGGTACCTCTACAACGTCGGCTTAAAATCAACATTAAAGATTCACTTTTTTTAAAATAAATAAATAAAACCAAAATTGTACGTCGGATTTCACTTTTTTCAACCAACATTAAAGCCTAAAATTCTTGTAGTGCCCTAATTTTATTTTATGAACATGCATGCTTTAATCCTAAGATTAATGTAGTTAAAGTACTTAGAATCTTGATTTCTTCCGCTTGTGTATTGTAGACTCTTAAATAACCATGTTTGTTATTCTTTACAGGGAATTAGTTCCTAGAGGTAGATGAAGCCTGAAGAGATGACCATGAAGGTTGGGACTAGGGAGGTCAACTTTGCCTCTACCGTAGGAAGCATTGAATTACTTTTCCATAAATATTTTTTGTTAGAACAATGTTTACATAGTTCTTAATATTAAAAAGAACTTAGTTTTTGTATGTTTTTTGTTAGTACAATTTTATTCAATATCATATTCTGTAAATAAAGTGTTTACTTTTAAGAATGATATTGAAATTTGTTCAGCATCATTAGAAAGTAATTTATATGTGCTAAGGCCATTAACATCTGAAAAACTTCTCAATATTGAATAATTCAAAACAACAACGACAAAAATAATAATAATAATAATAAATAAAAAAAGAAAAAAAAATATTTCTCCTAAAGAAAATGTCCATCTTGGGTATCTAAGCTTCTGTCACATAAATCTCAATAGTATTGATATATTCGTTAGAAATGGACTTCTAAACGAGTTAGAAGAAAATTCTTTACCAGCATGTGAGTCATGCCTTAAAGGAAAAATGATTAAGACCATTGTGAAAATGTAGAACTAAAGAACCCTCAAAATTTATACATCCAAACCATTGTGATCTGATGAATGTTAAGGTAAGAGAAGGGTATGAACACTTCATCTCTTTTATAGAAGATTATTCAAAATTTGGGTATCTTTACCTAATGCAATATAAGTCTGAAGCTCTTGAAAAGTCCAAAGAATATAAGAATCGAGTTGAAAATTTGTTAGGTAAAACAATAAAAATACTTCGATCTAATCTACACTACAAGAAATAATAGATATGATAGCTAACAAAAAAAAAACTATAATAGACCTTTTATAGAATTTTTGGAAGGTCCTGACAGCCCATGTTATTGAAAGTCTGGGACTTTTCATACCCTTTTTGTATGGCTATATCTGGTGCTATAATAGAGTTAGAAGATATAGCATATATACCTTGCTATGAAAACATCTTATAGCTTTATTTACTAAGGCTATTTTTAATGTATGATAGCTTATTGTTAATGCTATCTTTACCTTATAATAACCTTTTTTTCGTGCTATCTTTGCCATATAATAACTTTTTATAATGTTATCTTTAACATAAAATAACCTTGTCTTAATGCATATATATAGCTATAGTTCTATGCTACAACAAACTTATACATTACAACTACTTATTTTTAGCTAAATACACACATAAAATACTTGATAATGCATCAAATACCATGACTTCCTTTCTTATTTGAAATTTTATAATTCATTTATACATTACAAAATTTAAAAATATCCAACAATAAAAGTATACCAAATATAATTTGTAACTATATAAGTTCACAAAATACAAAATTTACATGCTTTCAAGATTATGACATCATGGAATGGAGCTTCTATCTTTGAGTCAATCTGGATCAAGATTATGGATAAAAAGCTTGAAATTTTTGAGTTGGATGAAGTGAAAGTGGGGTCATGAGTTGATTTGAGTCAAACAATGGAAACAAATTTGGTGATGAAGTTGTTCCTTGAGGTGAAATCAACATTGAAATCTACAAGGCTTCATCATAAGCAATACAACCTATAATTAAGAAAGCTATTAAAAGGCTTTCATCATAAGTAATACAACCTGTAATAATCACTTCAAGTTTCACTAAATATGCAATCCTCTAAATCTCAATGTTCCTCCAGATGTTATAGAATATTTAAACTAGTCTAAGACACATTCATTGTATATAGAGAATTAAGAGTAAACAAGAAATCAAATTGATATATGAGCACTAAACATGGTGAATTTGTTAGGAAACACCTTTTTGTTAAAAAGGATAAGAAACATGCTTTTTCCAGAAAAGTGCAAAGACAAATGAAAGAAACATGCTTTTCCTCTTCTTGGTAAATTTTCAATTAATGTGACACTAGTACAAAAGTTGGACATTTCTTGATACTATCTCATACTATCACATGTTTTGTTCATACAAGGACTAGTTTAGCTAGTAGGGGGCCACAAAATCTTGTATGTATATATGTCTTGTATATGATGGTTGACGTGAAACCCTATTGATGTATGTCTGTTAATTATTTACTCAGTAAATGTATGTTTTTATAATCTAGGGTTTCTTAGACAGATTTAGTATGTTAGTAGGCAGTAAGTTCCAACAAGAAGAATGGTAACTACTGTCGTCACATCTCTTTTCAGGTTAAGAAGGTAATCTTTGAGGGGGTGTGACAATTGCAATGGTACATAAGGGCGTCACAACGTTGCACAAGCAAGCCAACTAGAATCGAGTAGGCAATCAAAAGCATTCAACCATTTGAAGACAAATTTGGAAATTCATTTCAAGTTTTGTCATGCATGCATACGCACAAAGTTATCTATTTTGAACATGAGCAGAGCCAGGATAGCCTTATGAACCTGCAGTATGTATTCCCCCTACTCTAGCTTGAAAACTCTAGAATTAAGTTTCCTAAGCTCAAAGTAGAAATCTCCTTCAATCGGAGTGGCCAAAATCGATCTACTCATCACCCTTATTACATATTTTCTTTTCTCTTCCTTCTTTTTTTCTTTCTTTTTGCTCATCATGATTTTTTTTTCTTTCAAATAGAGAGGAAATTTAAACCCTGAACCCTAGTTCCCTACTTAAGTATGATAATTAGTATATTAACTAAAAATTAAGTAAAAGTTGATATTATGCTTCTAGGGAAAAGTTTGAGGATGTTTGAAGGGAGGAAATTTTAAGTGTTGAGGATTGAGGCCCTCGGGTAACATTGACCTTAAGACATTTAGTGAGGAAATTTGGCCAAGTATAGTAGTCTTGTGATGGAAGCCTAGGTATGTTGCCTAGGTGTGCAACAGTTTTGTATTTTGAGGTTAGTTTTGTGCACATGAGGGGCGTGAGGCTTAGTGTTGACCAAGGAGATGCCATGCGTTAGCATGACAGATGCATTGGTCAAGCGATGTGAGGTTAGATAGGTAAGGATGGGCACAACATAACAAGGCGCCTAGGCGTTAGAACTACTGAATGCAGTGGTTTAGAAGGCGTTGACACACATGATGGAAGGTAGTTGGCTGCAAGTGTCAAGGCGAAGGCCATGCGCTAGCCACCATGCTAGGCGATGGCACAAGGAGTTGTTAGATTGCATTGGTCGGATGTGTGGTGAGGGCAAGTATGACCATGTGATGGCCATTAGCCCGAGTGATGGTAGTAGGATGCACCAAGGCATGCGCTGACCAGTTGGTGTGTGCCTTGAGTGCTACCACGTATTGATAAGCGTTAAAGAATATGGCCTTGCATTGGTGATTAAAAAGTGTTCTCAACTTAATCAACACCCTTAATGAGCCAGCTGTCAAAATTAGGGAAGTTAAACCCACTTAGTAGGCAAGTTGGCAGTCTGAGATTAAAAGAAAGGCTTATAGATTTTAATATAAAAATGAAGCCTCAGTTTTGAAGCTCGGTTTGAGCGTTTTACTTGTGCTATTGAAGTGATTCTAGAGCCATTTGAAATCTTGAAGAGTGTAGTTGAAGCTCCAAGGCTGCTGGAAGAAAACTCCTAAGGATTCGAGTTGAAATTTGAAGAAAACTTTATGAAGGTCAAGTTCTCAGAGGAATCTGAGCCAGTGGTGAAAATTGGAGGATTCCAGCAAAATCAAGAAAAATTAAGAACTCAGATTTTAAAGTAAGCAAGTTAAGATGTTTTTAAACAAGTTTGTAGAAGGAAATTTTCAAAATAAGATTTGAAAAATAAGTTATCGAGCTCAAATATAAAATAAGAATTTTTAATTTGAATAAATAGGCACCTGTTTAGGGTGAGTAAGCAAGCAGCTTGAACGACTGGGCGTGGTGCTAGTGGAGTGCCGTGAAGAGCTAAGTTACGTAGTAAGGGATGCGTTAAGCTGTGCGACAGGTTGAGTGTAAGATGTGCACTGGGCTATGCACGAGGGTGTGCCACGTGAGCTTGAGGCCTTGAGTGCAAGGGTTCGCTAAAGGGTGCGTTGGCGTGCGACTAAGTAAGCGCATAGGGCATGCATTGGTGTATAGGTGATGTTAGTCGGCCACATGGCTAGCCCTAGTAACCAAGAATTTTTCTAAGTGTTGAACACATAAAGGAGGTATGTGTTAAAGCTAAAATGTGATGTTTCAAGATTAAATGTTAAGCTTCTTTATGAGAGATAGTCTCACAAGGAAACCAATGGAATTGGCTAAATATGTTATTCATTTTCATAGGGTTAACACCAATAGAAGAAGCCTATTAACCCTAGGAAGAACGCCCAAGGCTGTGAGTGACAAACTAAATGTTTTCCCAATGTTTTATGTAAAGTTCATGTTCCAAGAAAACTAACTTATTTTAAAGAAAATGTTCCAAGAAAACTAAGTTAAAAATGCTATTAACGCATGTTAGCTAAAAAGGATGTCCAAAAGTCATGTTTAAGTATTTATGTGATTTATTTACACAAAGCATGCGTTAGAGATTTATGTTTATATGATTAAGATCTTTAAGCTCATGTTCATGTTACTATGCTTTCAAGTATAAATGCTTTCTATGAATGAGATTTATGATGAATATGTTAAGTCAATACTGAAAGACTATGAGAAAGTATCTAGGCTATAATACCTAAAGTATGACGGTACTTAGTTATTACCACATGCACGTAGGTAGAGTTGACGTTAGTTGTGTTGAGAATACTCCACATCAACTAAGGTTTGACGTTGAGGGATTGAGAAAAAGGGTTATCTCTCAACTAAAGGGTTAAGGTAAGCAATGTTTTCAGCTATGTAAGTCATGTTTTAACAAAAGTCTTAAGTATGAGTTTGCTTGGCATATTTCATTTCAAAGCATGACGTTTATGATTTATTTGTCATTTATTGAGCTAGTAGCTCACTCATTTTAAATGTTTTCTCCTCCTAAGGTAATGGTCAATTCCCTAGAGGCTAACTACACTGCTACTCTGCCACTCTAAGATTCCAGTTAAAGATCAAGGAAAAGTGAAGTTTTAGGTATTTACATGTAAATGTCTGTACATATGTGTGCTCATGTTAGGGACTAGTGTTAAGTGTTGGGACCCACTAAACTCTGTTTCTGTATGCATGATATGTTTATGTTGTTGTTGAACCCCGGAGGTTGTATAAGTTGTTTTAAGTTCAACTAGCATATTTTATGTTATAAATGTATTTCAAGAGTTTTCTAAACAGGTTAAGGAATTCAGTTAGATAGTAAGTGCCACAAAAGGATGGTAACTACTTCCGTCACATTCTCTTCCAGATTAAGAGGTTAATCTGGGAGGGGGTGTCACAGGAAACTTTATTAAGGAAGGAAGCTTTCGTTTTGGCTTGCCCACATGGGTTACATGAAAGATATCCAACTATGGGTTGACTTTCCTTCAAAAGTACCTAAGCTTACTATGGGGTACTTTAGCTCAGATAGAAACTATGGGTGTCATAATTGTCTTAGGTTAATCAGACCCTTGAGGAAGAGGAGTAAACCCTTCCTTATTCCTACTTCTTTCATTTTTTTTTTCATTTTTTGTAGGGTGAATGGTGATGTCAATTGACTACATCTCAAAACATGCATTACTAAATTGAACCTTAGAAAAAATAATATCCGTCATTGAGGCCTTTCAAAGTGACAACAAACCTTGGCCTCATAATTAAATTCTAAGAAAGCAAGAGTCAAGATAGATATATAAATGGCTTGAAGATGCATGAAAAAAATTAAGCAAAATTGTCAAAAGTTCCTAGAAAATCATGAATCCTTTATTCCTACCTATTCTCATGCAAAAACAATTCCTAATGGAGTTAAGGAAAGATTTGGGATACTCGAATCAACTCTTCTCTACCAACAATTCTAAAAATTCGAGAATGATAGAAAATATTAGGCTCAATGATAAAGAGAAAAAAAAATACATAAATGAAATCTAATCTAGGAAAGTAAGTAAATTTAAAGTCTGGCTGCCTCCAGGAAGCACAAATTTTTAGGGTCGATTGCTCGATCGTGGTGGCTCATTGTTAGATGTAAATCGACGAGCCTAACTAATAGGCGATGTCAAAGCAATCTAAAGACTCTCCATCATAAAAGACCTTCAGCCTATGCCTATTCACTTTTAAAATTTTCCTTGTCTCAAGGTTTATAATATTTGCCTCAAGGTTATAATATCTACTACACTATAAGGGTATATGTGAGAAACGCCAAATGGCCCAAGCCACTTAGATTTGAGTTTTCTAGTAATAAATTTCAAATGACAATTGTATAAAAGAAACTTTTGCCCTACCTGAAACTCCTTGGGTGCGATCATTCAGTCATGAAATTCTTTCATCCTTTCTTTGTAAATCAGAGAGTTGCCAAATTATTCCAACTTGAGCTCTTCCAATTCTTGGAATTGCAAAACTCTGGCCTCACGAGCTGCCTCATGGTTCCAGTTACATTGCTCTACTTCTCAATATACCTTATGTTAAATCACAACTGGAAGGTGACAAGCTTTTTTTTAGATCATCTTATAGGGAGACATCCCAATAGGGGTCTTAACGACCGTTCTGTAATCCCACAACTCATTGTCAAAATGAAGGCTCCAATCTTTCCTTCTAGGGTGGACCATTTTCTCCAAAATGGTTTTCAATTCCCTACGAATTGGTTACTATTGGCTATCACGACAAGATTAAAAAATGCTACATGTTTTTACAACATTTTTAATTATTGTAAAACTTGCTACTGAATGTCAATCATAACATTTTTACTATTATAAAAAGATCTATTAAAAGTAAATCATAATGCAATTGAAAATGGACTTTTTATAATTTTTTATAGCATTGAAAAAACTCTATGAAAAGTAAGAGAATTCCAATAACATCAGCTACGACCGCATGCTTAAAAATGCTGTAAAAAGTCTTTTATAGCACTTTTTCATGCTATTAAAAATGTAATTAAAGAGAAAACATAGCGCTTTTGGTTAACGCTATGAAATATTTCCATAGCATGATAATTCTATAATAAAAAATAGACTTTTTAGAGCATATGTTATAGTAGATAAAAGATGTCAAACGTATTGGACTTTTCATAACATTGCCTATGACAGTGTCTCGAAAAATGCTATCAAAAGTCTATGATAGCATTTTTGGCCTGCTATCGTATGTGATATTTGTTGAGTGACTTGTTCTTTAATAGTGGCAGATCTAGACACGACTAGAGAAAAGAGCTACATTTTTTTACCTCAAACCTGTGAGTTCCGGACATGTTACTTTTAGGGATGGAGCTACTGAAAAAATTGTTCGAAAAGGAAAAACATTATTTTTCCAATCTACCTTCTCTCAATGATGTGATGATGGTTGAAGAGCTTATAGCAAATCTTATCAGTATGAGTCAGTTATGTGACCAAGGGTTGAATATAAATTTTTCCAAAGATAGATGTATTGTCACAAATGATACCAAGGCTCTTGTCATGACAGGTATACACTCTTTCGATAAGTGTTATTTATGGTCCCCTAATGATACACGCAGGTCTGTCATCTTTCTCATCAAGAGGAAGCAAGTTTGTGGCACAAGCATTTTGGGCGCATGAGTATGAAGTCTATTCAAAAGGCTATTTTGAATAATGCTATTTTTTGTCTTCCTTTTTTGCAAGTCTTAGATGAAACTATTTGTAGTGACTATCAAGCTAGTAAACAAATTCATGTGACTCATAAACAGGTGCCTCATACTGTAATCGTATTATGAAATTATTATATCTAAACCTCATGGGGCTTATTCTAAAAGAGAGTCTTTATGGAAAAAGGTATGTTCTTATTTTTGTAGATGATTATTCAAGGTACACTTGGTATGCTTTCTTAATGATAAATCAGAAACATATACTGCTTTTTAAGCTCTATGTCTTCAAGTTCAAAGAGAAAAAAACTTGAATGTTTTTTGTATCAGAAGTGATCATAGTCGTGAGTTTTAGAACTCTCAGTTTCATGATTTTTGCTCTATCGCGAGTATTCATCATGAGTTCTCTGCTCTTATTACCCCTTAACAAAATGGGGTTGTTGAGAAGAAGAATCAAACTCTCTAAGAGATAACCTGAGCAATGTTTCATGTCAAAAATTTTCATATACACTTTTGAGCTGAAGTCTTGAACATAGCTTGTCATATCCACAATTGTGTTGCCTTGCATCCGGGTTCCTGTAGTACAAATTATGAAATCTAGAGGGGGAGGAAACCTAATGTCAAATATTTTCATATCTTCTAAAGTCGATGTTATATCTTGAATGACAAAGACTTCAAAAGGAAAAGGAATCCCAAATCCAACAAAGGCATATTTTTTTCTTATTCCACAAATAGTAGGCCTACCAGGTGTTCAACAAATGCACACGATGTGTTATGGAGTCTATAAATGTTGTTATTGATGATGTTGTGAATAGTTCAGATTTTATTGTTGTGGAAGAAAAGAATGACATTTTAACTGTTGTTAGCTCTAATGTCAAGGACAAGTTATCTAACAAGTGTTCTGATAGCCAAATTGAAAGTTTTTGTGATGTGATTGAAATTGTGAAGTCAATGAGAGACAACCCTCCAATAAGGTTCGTACAAATCATCTTATCTCTAACATTATTGGTAACCTAGAAGAAGGCGTGTCGATCAAAAGAAAAGACAAAGTTAACTACCTTGATATGATTAGCAACATTTGTTTTACCTCCCCGATTGAACCAAAGAATGCCAAGGTAGCTCTTGTGATGAATGTTGGGTGAATGTTATGTAGGAACAGCTCGACCAATTTGTGAGAAACCATGTTTGGTCTCTTATCCCACGTCCTGATGATTTTAATGTTACAGGGACAAAGTAGATCTTCAAAAATAAGTCCGATGAAAGTGGAAATGCGACTAGAAACAAAGCTCATTTTGTTGCTAAAAAATATTCACAGATAGAAGGAGTTGACTTAAAGCTATCAGGTCGCTTTTGGGTGTCTTATGCATGTTAAAATTTAAATTGTTTCATATGGATGTGAAAAGTGTCATCTTAAATGGGTACTTGCCTGAAGAAGTGTATGTTGAACAACCTAAAGGATTCATTGATTTTTCCCACCCTTACCATGTTTACAAGCTCCAAAGGGGCTCTTTATGGCCTTAACCATGCTCCTAGGGCCTGATACGAGTGGTTGACTCAGTTTCTTGTTGAGAATGATTATTGTAGAGGAGGAGTCGACAAAACTTTATTTGTGAAAAAAATTTGATAAATACTTTGTTATTATTCAGATATATACTAATGACATTGTTTTTGGTGAAATACCTCAGAAGATGGTTGATCTTTTTGTTAAACAGATGAAGGAAAATTTTGAAATAAGTATGGTAGGTGAATTGATCTATTTTCTGGGATTTCAAATTGAAGAATTCGACGATGGCATATTTTTTTCTCAAAGCAAGTATGCTAGAAGTATTGTGAAGAAGTTTGGGCTTGATAACACAAAAGTCAAACGAACCCTTACTCCCACAAACTCTAAGTTGTCCAAAGATGCAAATGGTGATTGTGTCGATGAAAGCTTCTATAGAAGCATCATTGGTAGCCTATTGTATCTCACTGCTAATAGACCTAATATAGTCTTTGTGTTTGGAATGTCCTAAAATTCGTAGTTCGTAATCATGGAAACATATTCTATTTATCAATAAAAATATTATTGAAGAATTTATTCAATAAAAGTGTTACTGAAAATAGAGATTGCATTATGTTATAAAATCCAATAAATAAATCCATGACACAACTGGAAATTGACACCGAAAATTTCATAGTGGTTTGACACAATTGGTAACATCCACTTCCTAAGCTCCTCTTCGGTATGTCACTACGAGCTTAACTCTTTCCATGGCTTAGAGTTGAACCGCTACAATGTTCTTTTTTCAGGAGCAAGAACGAACCCGATTCTTTCCACGGTTAAGGACCAAACCGTTACAACCACTCTTTTAAGGGATCAAGAACAATCCTTACAATGAATTTGAAAATGAAGAACAATATGAGAAAAACTCTATTGAAGAGTCGATTTACAAAATTTAGTACTCAATGAATCAATCCTCACAACATAAAATATCTCTCTTAAGAAGACGATTCAAGCTTGCAGAGTGCAACAATAGTGGCTTAATAAATTATGGAGGATTGAAAATAATAAAAATTGTTGTAGGAATTATGAAGGAGAGTCTAAATAGAAAGAAAAGTAGGTGAAAACCAAATTGACTTTAGACCTTTAGATCTTGTTAAAAGTTAAATCAAAGGTTGAGATTAAAAAGTTTAAAAATAATATAATAATAATATTATTATTATTATTTTAAAAAAATCAACCCCACCAAGGTCACTTGTTGCAAAAGGTAAATGTGATATTCTTTTTCTATATATATTTTAAATTGTACCGTTACCTCACATGCGCGCACGCACACATACAATTTTTTTAAAAAAATCATTTTCATTTTCAATTTTTTTTTTTGTTTTTAATTTAAATTAAAATCAAGCAAAAATAAAAAATCATTACCTTTTAATTCCAACCAAAACCAACCATATATCACCTTTTCCATTACTCCATATATCACATTTCAATTGAGTTAATTTGATTAATTTTGTTGTCATGTCGTCACCTCAAGTATTCTTCTTTTAAGCTTGTTTTGGTTATACCTTTTTTGTTTAAACTCCGATTTTAGTGATTGAAATTGCATTAAGATCATTGTTTTAAGGTCTACACAATGGACACTTCAACAAGTCCAAATTTTTAATAAATAAAAGTTGATTTGTTATCATCAAAACATTAATTAATTAATTAATAAAAACTAATTAATTTGAGATTGATAGCCAAAAAGCCAACACATTGTTTCTGAGTTGGAGGTGATAGGAATGAAGATAGAAGATGAAGATGAGATACTCCAATTCATCTGGTCGCTTCCTCCTTATTAACATACGAAACCAATCTTGATGTACGGGAAAGAAACTTTAGTGTTTGCTAAGGTTGCTAGTAACTTTTTGTCTGCGGCAAGAAGACCGAATAGTGAAGGACGTACTTCACAAGATGATTCAGTACTGGTAGCTAACAAATGGAAGAAGAATAAAAAGTTTGCACATAAAAAAGTTTGCTAGGAATGTGGATAGTCTGGACACATGAAAAAGAATCGTCCTAATACAGCAGGTTTGTCAAAAAGCTTTGAGTCGGATGCTAATGTTGTCTCCATTGTCATGGAAGATGACAATCTCTTCCATTGAAGCAAGACAATATTCATCCTCATGGTATGTTTACTTTACCATGATAGAGGATGTAATGTTAGTGGTTCCACAACTTCGCACATGAGCATTGACTTGGCGGATATGTAAGGCATGCGGGGAAGTTCTGTTGATGGCTGAAGGACTTCCAAGTGAGCCAAATAGGTGGAAGTTGCACTATAAATATCAACATGGTTTATCGGTATGTGACGAAAAATGAAAACTTTGGAATGTGGTATTCCAAGTGGTCTACTTCTTATGGTGAAGTAGGTTATAATTCTATGAGATGAGAACTATGATTGTTGGTGAAGGCAATGGGTGTTGCAAAAGTTGTAGATTCTTCAAATATCTTGTCAAGGTGGAATTTGTTGGATTTTGGCAAAATATTAGAAGTGTAATTGTCTCACAAAAAAAAATTAGGAAAATCGTGGGCTTGTCCTGCATTCAAAAGGTTTAGGAAAATCAATGACGTGTCCTACATAAAAAAGGTTTAGGAAAGTCATGGGTTTCAAACCTATAAAAGAGTACATGCCTTTGGTTTCAGTTGTCCTAGTTAGAAACACTTTAAGCTTAGTGTGCTAACTCTAATTTAAGCTTACAATTAATTAGTTTGAATTAAAATATTTGATTGGATTTAGTTCCCAAAAGGATTTGGGATTTTTAAATCCAAAAATATTTTCGATTTTAAGTAGGGAAAATGAAAGGGTTTAAAGGTATTATTTAAGTTATTTGAGACACAAAAAAGAAAAGGAAAAAGGAAGTTAGAAAAGAAAAAAAAAAGAGAGAGAGATAAAATCAAATCTCTTTCTCTCTCCCTTTTCGTAACGCACACATAGTGCCTCCCCCTTTTATGTTTGGATGAAGTACAACAATATAGTGTTTTTTCAAACTATTGACAAAAATGGGGATATGGGAAAGTATTTTTAAAAATAGGTGGGAGTGAAAAGTATTGACAAAAGTAGGGTAGTGAAATCGTGTACGGGGTACACGATTACCATTAGGCAAAATCGTGTACGGGGTACACGATTAATTTTTAATCCAGTCAGCACCACGTCAACTGACTTGGTTGACCAGTCGCATGGAGACTCGTGGACCGGGTCCATGATTTTTTTCTTTTTTTAAAAAAAATAGATTTTTTTTTAATTGGAGATGTACAATAATATTAAGACTTTAGGATCGGGTCCACAAATTCCTTCATTATTAAACTTAATTATATATTTAGTCTACAATTAAAACATAATTATTTTGAGCTCATATTAAAAAAAAAAGATGTCATGATATTAAAGATGATTTACAATTAGTTCTTTAATTTGAAAATAGAAGTTTATATCAAATTTAAAGACGACCCCCCTGGCCTTTACCCCTCATAGGGGTTATCTTTGTGTCCCTCCAAATTAGGTTCACCCTATTGTCGTTGTTATCTACAAAGAATACGTCTTCGATCAGTGTCAGCAACATTGAGTCATCTTGTTTGTTGAATAATACTTTCTATATTGACCAATGTTTGCTGACACATCGAACCCAACTCTGGTAAGTTGTGCTGCACTGAATATTGTTGTACATCTCCGACAAAATTATTCTATACAATGAAAAAATAAATATTAAACAATATTCATATCATATATATGGAAAATGTCTGATTTTAAATCTCTTACCATGCAGTAATAGTAAGCACCGTCAGATGTGATAAATCGTCTTGTGATTGAATCGTACCAGGAAAGGTAGTCATCTGATACAGTTAGCCCATTTATTATTTCTCCCTGTGCACAACGATCATGTCATCCATGCCAGTAGGATATATATTCCACCTGGATTCGACGCCAGTCTTGATCATGCTTACCTCTCAAATCAATCTGGTGTAGTGCTGGGAGTGTATAGGACAATGAAGGTATCATTTATCGCGGACCGAACTATCTCAACATACGATTTGGATGATGCCACTCTATTATATGGAAGCATATAAAAGGGCTAACGGTCAACCAGATGTCTTCACCATCACGACAGTAATTAGGTAGTGATGACCAAATCTGTTGTGTGTATGGCAACCAATTAATCTAACAAAAAATAGAAGATAAGTATACATCCGAAATGTTTTAAATATTCATTTATATATACATTTATTACCTAATTGTGCATCAGTCTGTCAAATATTTTTTGGTAAACGAGCAACATATTTGCTGATTGTTCAGAGGCAGCTAATACAACACTCCATCTAAAATTATAAAAAAATACAATTAATTTATATTCTTACATAAAATGATAACGAAATAAATATATAAATGAAATAATACATGGCACTAAGTGGATGATGATCTGGGGCCTGTAACTGGACTTATAGTGATATAATTGGAAATCTATCATAAGCCCATGCTTGTAGTAGTATCAGTGGTCCCGCTATTTCCAACGCTTGTGCATTGGTAGCTCGACAAAGTTCGATCTCTATACAACCATGCAAGACATGCACCACCCCACGAGTATGTACCAGCAAGCTCGAAATCAGATAGTAGCGAGAGGAACATGAGATGCACTATAGTATTTGACTTGTCAGCAAATAAAAATCCTCCAATAAATTGCATAATGTATGCTCGTGCATACCTACGTACGCTGATGTCGTCGACATCGGGAGGTAATTCTGAAAACTGGGACGCCAACCAGGGGATACTCAATCTTGAGCCTTTCAGATCATCTGGTAGAATGCCTAAGAGCTCTTCACAAATATTCTTCCAATCATATTGTAGTGAACTTGTCAATGGTTGCCCATCCACTCGTAACTCAAACTGTATGGCAACATCCTGCAATGTGATTATACATTCCCTACAAGGCAGGTGAAATGTGTGGGTGTCTGGTCTCCTATGCTCAACTAGAGCAGTAATGAGGTGCCAATCAAGTTGGATATATCCGATTTTTGAAACCCCAAGAAAACTTGTCTGTTCAACATAGGAAATAATACGGTGATTAAATGGGATAGTATGTTGTGCAGATGCCTCCCTTCTCCGACAACTCAAAACTATTGTAGAAGAACTATCCCATATTGATTGTGAACGATGCGTATTTCATTGATATAGTTGTACAGGGTTAGAAGGACCAGGCTCCATTACCTAAGAAGTCAAATTACATTACATAATAAAATCCATCACATAAAATATACATAAAAAGTACATAAAAGGATACAATTACATAAAAAATACAAGTACATAAAATATATAATTACATAAAAAATATACGTACATAAAAGATACAATTACATGAAAAATACAATTACATAAAAAAATATAAGTATATAAAAGATACACCTAATGACTCGAAGACGAAGCACCTAATGTACATTGTGGACAAGTACGTCTGTTATGTCCTTCTCTCTTGCAAATTGTATATCGAACTTTTTGGTTTGCCTCTCTCCAATCCATTTCATTATGAATGCGTGTAATTTTTGTCCGACCCTGTTTTCTTAGTAAGTCCTCATTCAGATGAACTTCTGTAAATGATAATTATGGCCAATAATCTGGGTGTTCTATTGGATGGAAGCGACCTTCATAACATTGCTTGAAATTGGACAATTTGTAGCATTCATAAAAAAGTGGTATGTATGTCAAATGCATGTAATTACAAACTGCAATTACATGAGATAATGGAATCTTGAATGATTGCCACTTATTATAAGAACTTATTCCTTCTTTCAAGCTCAAAACTTGTGTGTGTTGTCCTTTATAAGGAGAAATCATACTTATGCCAGTTTGTACTTCAAAAGTTTGACTTTCCCTATCAATAGATGTCACTGTATGCACAGATGCTCGTTTTTCCCACCTCTTAAATCTTATCAGGGCATATTCTATATACATGTCCCCACGATCGAGTGCTTCACTGATTTCTTGTCTTCGACGTTCAAAATACAGTATTGTGCGATAAAATGTTAGCATAACCAAAGAAGTAATTGGTAACATTCTAGCACATTTGAAAATACCATTCATACATTTAGCTGCTTTGCTTGTCATCCACCCATAGCGATATCCACTGTCATGTGATTGGGTCCATTTTTTCAAGTCAATATCTGAAAAAAATTCAAGACATTCAAGGTTCAATTGTTTCTATTCTTTCATGCACCTAATGAACTTGCACCTTTAGTGTTGATTTCCTACTTTAATCACCAAATATTTTAGTTGTTTTGATTTATTTCGTATTGAAATTACTGGCAACATGGCGAAGAAAATATTGATGGTACGCTCTAGGTTCACTCCAACAAATTTTCTCATTATTAATTGCAGCAAGAATGCCCTTATGTCTATCAGAAATCAAGCAAATACCATCTCTTTGGGTAACATATTCACGCAATGTCCACCAAAACTATGACCAACTGGACGAATTTTCACCTTCAACAATAGTAAAAGCAAGGGGAAATATATGTCCTTTTGCATCAATAGATAAGACAGTCAATAATTTTTCCCTATTCTTTCTGTAGAGATGAGTTCCATCAATCTGGTTAATGGCCTACAATGTTTTAACCCTTCTCTTGCAGGACTGAAGGACCAAAAAACTCGACAAAAAATAGTCTTACTGGCACATCAGACGGAAGAAAATACAATTTGATCGTGTTCTTGGATTGTCATGAACAAGAGCCCTCAACCAATAAGGAAGCTCTGGATATGATTTCTCCCAATCACCAAACACAACAATCAACGCTTTTCTCTTGGCTTGCCACACCCATTTATAATTAACATTATAGCCATAATGTTTTTATTTGCTTCTTGGAGTAGGGCCGCAGGTACCCCAGGATCAATTCTAACTAAATTTTGGATTTCGATACTCATAAAATTTGAATCAAGCTGTGAATAATTCTATATTAATTCTGAAAACAAACGTGAGTGTTCCCCTTGAAGTTTGGTAATTTTGACCATCCCATGAGTTTTATGCCGACATGCCCGTAACCTCCAATCACAACCATCGATGGGCTTTAACAAGAAGAATTTTGGACTTTAATGTTTGTTTTAAATCGACATTAAAGATAGTGTTATTAAAGCCCATTAATGTCGGTTGTCTTTAATGTCGGTTTTAAACCGACATTAAAGCTGCTTTAATGTCGATTGCAATTGAAGCCCAAGAATCAAATGAAGCCCTTTAAACCAACATTGAAGCCAAAAATCTGACCGTTTTATCAATTATTGTCTGTTTTCTTAAATTTCGTTGCCGAATCCATTTTTTCGATCAAAAAGTATAACATGAACATCATCATCGAACACTGTGGCTATAACATATTATTTATGTATGAATTGTAAATCTATTACATTTAATCCATAAATTCTGCTATAAAACTATAATTTAAAAGGTCTTACAATAATTCAGCCCTTGAAAACAAAAATTACAAGTAATACAAACATTTTGATTTTACAAATATTATGAGTTTACTGTCCCTCTCCATTTGGTAAGTATGGATCCCTTCATAATTCTTCTTGAAAAGACCTCCCTAGCTTCAGCAGTGTCTGGTTATAGGCATCTTTGTCTGACCACTGTTGTTCAAAGGATCACAAACAAAAAAGGTTTAAGACAAAGGATTGAATGTGAAAATGTGATCAGAATTCATATTCAACTAACCGTGTTTATTGGGAATGTGTATAAATTGTACATTCATGGCAAAATTCTTGTAGTGAATGTGTTGGATTTAGAGTTCCCCATGAAAAAGCATAAAGAGGTTGCGATACCAAATCTTTACTCCTTTGTTGCACCTGCAAAACAAGAAAACTCAATAGTTGAATAAATGAGAGAATCTTTGTTTTGAAGATCTTGAAGAAGAGAAGCTTGGTTACCTAAATATGAGATACAAAGACGATAGAAATTTTGTGTAACGCAGGCCTCAACACCGATCCATTGTTTAGTTCCTACATTTATCGCTTAGCTCCAGCGGCCCATCATGTAGCTCAATCGTTTAGTATACAATCTTGCTCTCAATGATCTCATGCATAACCTATCATTTAGCTACTGCGCACATCGTTTACCTCCATCGTTTAGCGCTGACGCCTTATCGTCTAACACATCCACCTATCGCTTAACGTCATCGCCTATCGCTTAGCATTCTGCCTATCGTGTGGCGCGTCTGCTCATCATCTAGCGTAGAACAACTATCGTCTAGCACTCACGCCCATTGCATAGCGCCATCGTGTAGTCTATCGCTTAGTGCTCGTGCATCGCCTTAACGCTCAATGCTATCCTCTAGTGCTATCGTCCAGCTTCTACGTTTATCGTCTAGCGCTTACACTGATCGTGCAGTACTTTGCCTATCATATAGCCCGATCGTTTAGCGCATCATTCCTCATCGTTTAACGCCGCACTCATATCTACATGTTCATTTAGCGCATCACTTAGCTCTGCGCATTTGCTAAACAATTGTCTACCTCATCGTTTAGCTCCATGCATTGCTACACGATCGTCCAACGCCCACCTACACGATCGGTTACCTCATCGTTTAGCTTTCTGCATTGCTACACGATCGTCCAGCGCCTACCTCATCGTGTAGCGTCGTTCACTTACTAGACGATCATCTACCTCATCGTGTAGCGCTACTCATTTACTACACGATCGTCTACCTAGTGCCTTGCACTTAACATTTCGCTTTCAATGCTCTTGCTCACGCATACCTAACGCATGAGCAATTCTTGGCAATGCCTCTTGCCAATACTTCGACCAATCATGCGTTCAACCTCACAAACACATGGTTGCCTTTCTACTCATTTTATGCGTTAATGTCTCCGAACTCAACGCATGGGTCCTTTTTGACTTTACACTTAGCCAAATTTCACCAATTAAGGCTTAACTCAAAACTACTCAAGGAAAATCTATTCAACACTTAGAAATTTCCTTCTCTTCAACATAAGATTTAACTTTCAATTAGTTAATTCCTTTTATCACCTGCAAGTAAGGAAAATGGAAATCCGGGTTTTACATTCTACCCTAGAACTTCAAGTAATTCAATAAATGTATCATATACAACAAAACCACTAATTAAATAGAATTTCAAAGGCCATAGACACATAAAAAGGCCCAAATCTAGAAGCAGAGAAACATATTAGAGTGAAACCACAGTTGGCTTTCATTGAGACATTTGCACAAACAGTTGATAGGCGTAAACATAAGAACAAAAATTGTTGTAAGTTTAAGAGAGGAAAGAGAAGAAGAGCATACTGATTTGGACGGCAGCGCAGTGGACAAAAACGAATGGCGGTAGATCTGGAGACACATACCGAGGGAAAATCAAACGACAAATGGCAACGAAATGACGACAAGGGAAAATTGAACGACGAACGGCGGCATACACCACGTGGGAATATGAACTTCAGATCTAGAGACACATGATTAGCGTATCAAGTTTGGGTGTTTCTTTATCAAACCGAGAGTATAAGACACAAAAAAAATAACTGAAGAGAGAGCAGCAAATCTGGGTTGTGGCACTTCGACAGAACGAGCTTCACCCACGATCGACGGACGAATGGCAAGGGTTTGGAAGAGAGAAGTGAGAAAGAAAAGGGTTTGAAGAGGGGAGTGTGAGAGTGAGAGGAAAAAGAAAATAGGGGGAGAGTGAAGAGGGAAAAATGAAAAAAATGGATAGAAAATAGAAAGTGAGAGGATAAATTAAGCGGGTCTTTAATGTCAGTTTAAAACCGACATTAAAGGTACCCCTACAACGCCGGTTTAAAACTGACATTACAAATCCGCTTTTTTAAAAAAAAACAAAACCAACATTATACATCTGATTTCACTTTTTTCAATCGACATTAAAGCCAAAATTCTTGTAGTGATATCCCTCTATGATTTACATCTGACATACCAAAGATCTTGATTTTATTCCACTACAATAATCTCTTAGTATTCTATCACACAATATTTTTAAACAACAAGCTGTAAATTTTCTTTATTATTAAACAACATTCCTTTCTATATTAAACTACAATTATCCACGCATATTTTCCTTTCCTCCAAAGTAGATCCTAGTTTACATATTGAATTAGTAATTTTCAATCTATTTGGGTGAATATATCCGACGGTACCAACTCAATATCATGTTCCCCACTACTATAGTTTCCAAATAATTCATCAACTTCAACGTCAATATCACTGTCTCCATCATTTCCTGGTTCAAGAATAACAAAATCTTCAAGACGCATCGACATATTTTATTATGATTTTTTCAACTGTTATAGTTGACAAAAAATATGTTAGTATGTCAACCCAACAAAATCCAATTTCTAAGTTCAACGTATAAGATCTAAATATTATACATTTAAATCAATCCAAGTCTAAGATCCATAAACTATACATTTAAATAAGCCCAAATCTAAGATCCATAAACTATACATTTAAATAAGACCAAATAAAAACAAAATAGTATATCCATGAATCATACATTTAATTCAGCCCAAATGCAAATAACATAATATATATATGAAGCAATCTTCATTTTTATAAGCATATACATATATTTCTAGGTTTAACCAACAAATACATAATCATCTAAAAAATTAATCATAAAAAAAATTAGCCCAACAAATAGGTCAACATAATCATCCAGAAAAATAGCCTAACAAAATTAGCTCAACAAAATCTAATTTCTAAGTTCAACATATATCCAAAATAAATCATGGATCCAAAAACTACACATTAAGTTTAGCCCAAATGCAAACAAAATAATATGTATATGAAGATTATGTTGGGGTTGATGCCCTACAGTCTCATGTCCTGTAGTTTGTAAATAGTACATACGAACACCTGTGATTGTTAATATATGATATTTACTTCACATCTTGTTGTTTTGCTCATTTACTTGTTTTAGTTGCTTTACCACAAACCAATAAACATCAAATCCCTAGTTATCTGTATGTGACTCAAGCATGTATGTGATGGCATACAAGTGAATCATGTCTTGAGTGATAACCAAAATGGTCTGTAGTATATGAATATAGGAGGGAAACCTTATCCTGGTAACGCTACGGACACGGCCCGCTTTGTGGAATGGTCATAAGTTTTGTGGCTTGCCACAAATGATCTGATCCTGATCATTCATGTTGGGGACATGCGAGTGGGGGCGTCCTATACAAAGAGTTTTTATAAGACCTGACCACGAAGTGTTAATGTCTTGTTATATATCATCGTTCATGACAGAGACTTCACTTCACTAGGATGACTATAGGTAACATGACCTCAATCCTGCCATTGAGGGTGGTCCTTTGATTTGCATGGGTGTGAGTGGCCAAGTCATCGATTCAAACCTACCATTTTGGGGATACGTCTGATTTGGGGGCTGGGAACTCAACTACACAAGAAGGAATTCACTCCTTTCCCGACGCAGGGGTAAGTAGATAGATGGCTTCATTAAGGGCTGATTCCAGGCCTTGAACGATGTGGCGCCACACACCTTCTCTTGGCCCGAGAGGTGTTCACACATATTTGACTATGTTGTATTGTTCATTAGAGGAATCAGTGGTACGTAAGGAGTGAGATGTAACTACAAGGGCGAAACGGTAAATTGGCCCAGCAGTACTTACGAGCATCTGTGAAGGATCATCGTACTCATGGTTGGTTATATCCAATAGACACAAAAATATATCTATGGTAAGAAGAGTTCAACTGTTGTCTTTAGTGGAATCATTGACAGTTAACGGATGGTGAATCTCGTGGCTAAAGAGTTTAGTCAGCTATTCACGTACTGTTGGAGCTTCGAGCCACAGGTCCATTAGGTCACCTGGGTAGCATGGATAAAGTCGAGAACCAGTGTTTGGGTTAATTTGAAATGTTCAAATTGACAAGAGAAAGTACAATTATATATGATATAATTGGAATGGCTAATTATATATGATATAATTGGCTAAATGTATGAGATACATTATTTTGGAGGAAATTAGATATAAATATGATTTATATCAAATATAGGAAAAATAATATAGTAGATATATGATATCAAACTATAGGATATAAATATAATATGATTATATTTATTAAATAAATTAATTGATTAATTATTTTTTAATTAACCAATTCTCACGTTTTAGGAAATGGGATCGTGGGCACCGAAGGTTATGTAACCGGCGGGATACAAGTTGAAAATAGTTTTCAATTTGTGAAAAAAATTCGATCGTGCAAAAGAATCCCTGCGCTAAAAAACAAAATCGTGAAAGACAGATTGTCGAGAGCCTATACGATAGCTTCTCAGTCTTCTAAACGATTGTCTAACTCACGCATCCCTTAAACGATCGTCTAGTTTTTCCTAAACGATCGTGTACGTTTACTATACGATAAGCGTCTCCGCTATACAATAGCGAAGTTCTTTTTGTGTATGCTTGTCGTCTACACGATTTCTTTTCCTTCGTCTTCTACCAAAATCACCAGAGCCTACTCTCTAGGTTTTAACGCCGAGGATACCCGGATCTCCCTATTGGTGGTGTTGTCCCCCTCTTCTTGATCGTGTACGTTCGGATCGTGTAGTATCAGATGAAAGATTCGTCGGGGTGCTGGTAGATCGGTGGAATTCTTCCGCTGTCGTGGGTTCATACATTCGAAGATCATCTTCCTCTGGTAATGAACCTATTTTCTATGCTTTATTGAATTCTGAGCATGTTGTTGTCAAATTGTATTATGCATAACTGTTATTTAGAATGTATATCGTTTTTATTCTTGTCACTATGAAAATCGGAGCGATCTAAATCCGCTCCTGAAATTCTTGGTTTTGAGTTCCTTCAATTGGTATCAGAGCCATGTTTTTTGAAACTCCGATTTCATATGTTGCAACGAAATAACGTTTACATTCAAGGTGGGTGCATTTCTACATTGTTTAAATGTTAATATTGTTGTGAATGTGTCGGATTAATGGATGTTTTCGGGATGTATAGCCTTGGTTGTTTAAATTTATTTTAAATTTGTGGTTGTATGTAAAGACCCTTGCGTTTTTTGGGCATATATAATCGTCTTCGAGTCTATATTCAAAGTGTTTGAGTCTTGAGTCGTTCATCGAATTTCTAGGCAAAGATTGCGACTCTTCGAGGAAGAAGACGATCAAGGTTTGATCGCATCGTGCAGAAGCGGTTATATGCGATCGTTGTCTATCGCATGGTGAAGATGAAGGCGTAAGCGATCGTGGTTGAACGCATCGGTTGAACAATGGTGTATACGATCAAGTGTTGGTCGTATTGGGAAAACGATCGGGCACACGATCGCTGAGCATCGTTTAAAGCGAGCGCAAGCTAGACGATCATTTAGGTCAGCAAGCTTCATCGCATAGTAACTGACTAAACGATCGCTTAGCATCGTAAGGTAAATCGTTTACCAAGTTGCACGCTAAGTTAAACGATCAGGCACTCGCATATCGTTTAAACGTGCTAGACGATCGTTTAGCTTAGCAAGCTTCATCGCTTAGTAACTGACTAAACGATCACTAAGTAACTCAAGGTAAATTGTTTACCTATCGTCGCCCTATACGATCGCATGGACGATCAGGCTTCGTGGCCTCGTCGTTGTCTACGCGATCGTTTACTAAAGTTTCTATCGTCTAGTGTATGCTGAACGATCGTCTACCTAATAAAGATTGCTACACGATGGAGACCTCCTGGCGGTTCAAGACCAGATTCGCCTGTGAACCGGTTTGATCGATGATAAATGTAATAGATAGGTTTATTCATTCTGGTTCATTTCGGTTTAAAGGCTCATCCCGGTCCATTAATCTATTTGTTTAATACATGCGATGTATGTCTTATATGTCATATGGTATGCACATATAGTAAATCCCACCTTAGGTTATGCATTGATCATGCATCATCTCTTTATTTATTGTAATTGTTATAATTTAGAGAAACATGATTTAATTATGTAAGAGCATGCTCATGCATCATATAATATAAGAGTTATATTTATGCATGTATAAAAACCATAGACATGCCTCATCTGTATATTATAATTGTTATAGTATAAGGGTGAGTGATAGCATGTTTCCTTGGTTGTTACGAGTTATATAAAAGTTATATAGTAATGACCGGACATTGCATGAAGCATGACATATAGGTTATTTTATAAATGTTATAAATGCCTAGTTGTGCGCAATTTTATTTAGTTGTTTCTTTTTAAAAGTTAAAGAGAAATTAGAACTAAAAGAAATAAGATAGACATGCATGCTAACTTAGGTTTAATTCATGGTTTTAAAATGTTTTAAATTTGGATCACATAGACCTAAGATCACGGTTCTAATATGATTAGCAACCCTAAGACTTTAATCTTTTATTCAGTTTAATAGGATTAAATTGGCTAATAAAAGGTTAAAGTGTACAAATCTATCTATAAGGGACCTTTTGTTTAAGGCGGGTTCTGTCTAGGCTGGGGTATTTAGGTTGACGAAAACGTAACACCCCTACCTAGGAACTTACCTGGAAAGATGAATTAGATAGATTTGATGCATGCATGCATGCAAGGTAAGGACAGTCCATTAAAGTTTTTAAATGTGACTACTTGAACTTGTTTATATTTCATAAACAAACGTTGTTTATGAACGGACTTTAAAAAGATCACTTAGACTAAAATCAGTAGCCGGATTGTCTAAATTAATGAAAAATGGTGGCTGTTAGGTTCAGTTCCAAGAGTTGGTTCTGCCTAATGGTTGAGAATGTCTCATCCCAATGAAGGGGCAATTGATCACCCCACTGGTGGCGTTTGTCCTGACTCACTGGGGCATCATTGCAAAATAGAAGTCTATTACTTAGGGTACTTGAAACTGTTTTGTAAAAATAAATTGGTTTAAAAGTGGTTTCGCAAAACTAATCAAGATTCGTTCGTATTTTCAACAACTTTTTCAAATGGCAACAACCACATTATCATTGTTAAGCGCCGAAAAATTGACTGGTGACAATTTTCAACATGGAAACATATGATCACGATGATCCTAATCATCGAGAATCCCATCTTCGCTCTCACGGAGGCTTGTCCTCCTATTTCAGCTCCAAATGTCGCTCGAAATGTTCGGGAGACATACGAGCAATGGACAAGGGCGAATGAGAAGGCCCGAGCCTATATCTTGGAAAGTCTTTCTGACGTCTTGACCAAAAAGCATGAGCCTATGGTCTTAGCTCGTGAGATCATGGAGTCCCTGTGGGGAATGTTTGGACAACCGTTTCAGCTTATGCATGAGGCTCTAAAATATGTATTCAAGTCTAAAATGCAAGAAGGCACCTCTGTTCGTGAACATGTACTAAACATGATGGTCCATTTCAATGTGGCGGAGTTGAATGGGTCTACCATTGATGAGGGCAGCATGGTTAGCATAATCCTGCATTCTTTGCCGGAGAGTTTCCTACACTTTGTTAGCAATATGATTCTTAACAAAGTGAAATATAACCTTACAACTCTCCTCAACGAGTTGCAGACATACCAATCTTTACTGAAAAGTAAGGAGAGGCAGAAAGGTGAGGCAAATGTTGCTTCATCCTCCAGGAAGTTCCATAGAGGTTCAACCTCAGGAACAAAGTCTGCACCTTCCTCTTCTAACTCTGCAAAGGGGAAGAAGAAGAAGGGTGGTAAGGGAAAAAGGAAGGCACCTGCTAACCCACCGCCTGTCGCCCCAAGGAGGCGTCCAACAGTTGCTAAAGGAAAGTGATTCCATTGCAATGAAGATGGACATTGAAAGAGGAACTTTCCTCGGTATCTGAAGGAGAAGAAAGTAGCCAAGGTTAAGGCCAAGGCAGATAAAGGTAAATATGATTTACTTGTACTTGAAAACTTGTTTAGTGGAGAATGATGATTCTGCCTGGATAATTGATTCAGGCGCCACTAACCCTGTTTGTTCTTTTTTTCAGGGGATTAGATCCTGTCGATAGTTGGAGGTTGGTGAGATGACGATGCGAGTAGGCACCGGGCACATCATCTCAGCTGTGGCAGTGGGAGGGATCCAGTTGACTTTACAGAATAGGTTTCTAAATTTAACTGACATATATATTGTTCTTGAATTAAAAAGAAACCTTATTTCTGTAAAGTGCTTATTGCAATGTAAATACACTATTTCTTTCGAATTGAGTAAAGCGTTTATTCATAAAGATGGTGTCTTTATTTACTCAGCTAATCTGGAATCAAATTTATATATGCTAAGGCCGTTAGCCATTAATTCCCTTCATAGTACTGAAATGTTCAGAACAGCTGTAACTCAATCAAAATGTCAACAAATTTCTCCAAAAGAAAATGCCCAACTATGGCATCTACGTTTAGGGCACATCAATGTCAATAAGATTGAGAGATTAATGAAGAATGGACTTCTAAGTACGTTAGAAGAAAATTCTTTACATGTGTGCGAATCTTGCCTTGAAGGTATGATGACTAAACGACCTTTTACTGGAAAAGGTTTTAGAGCCAAAGAGCCTCTTGAGTTAGTACATTCTGACCTTTGTGGTCCTATGAATGTGCGAGCCTGGGGTGGCTATGTATTTTATCAGTTTTACTGATGATTACTCCGGGTACGGGTATATTTATCTTTTGCAACGGAAGTCTAAATCTTTTGAAAAGTTCAAAGAGTTCAAGGCTTAAGTTGAAAATGCATTGGATAGACGGATTAAAACATTTTGATCAGATCGAGGTGGAGAGTTTTTGGATTCCGCATTCCAGGACTATTTGATAGAACATGGAATCATTTCCCAACTCTAAGCGCTGGGTACACCTCAGTAGAATGGTGTAGCGGAGAGGAGAAATAGGACCTTGTTAGACATGGTTCGTTCGATGATGAGTTATGCTTCCTTACCGGACTCGTTTTGGGGTTTCGCAGTGGAGACTGCGATGTATGTACTCAACTGTGTTCCCTCCAAGAGTGTTGCAAGAGCACCTCTGGAGTTGTGGAATGAGCATAAAGTTAGTTTACGTCATTTCCGCATTTGGGGTTGCCCTGCACATGTGCTTGAGGCTAATCCCAATAAGTTAAAGCCACGGTCGAGGTTATGTCACTTTGTAGGCTACTCCAAAGGTACACGAGGGGGTTATTTTTATGGTCCAATGGAAAATAGGGTGTTTGTTTCAACAAATGCTACTTTTCTAGAGGAGGATCATATAAGGGGGCATAGTCCACAAAGCAAAGTCTTGTTACGTGAGCTTTCCAATGAAACTACTGAAACTTCAACAAGAGTTGTTGATGGGAGTTCATCCAATAGGTCAGTTCCACCTCAAGAGTTGAGGGAACGTCGATGTAGTGGGAGGGTTGCAAACCCACCCATTCGCTATCTGGGTTTCACGAAAATCCTTGCTATGGTAGCAGATGGCGATGTTGAGGATCCGTTGTCTTATAAAAAGGCAATGAAGGATGTTGACTGGGATGAATGGGTCAAGGCCATGGATCTCGAGATGGAGTCGATGTACTTCAACTCAGTATGGGATCTTGTAGATTAGCCTGATGGGGTTCGCCCTATAGGTTGTAAATGGGTCTACAAACGTAAACGGGGTGTTGATGGAAAGGTACAGACCTTTAAGGCTCGACTTGTGGCAAAGGGTTATACCCAGGTAGAGGGAATCGGCTATGAGGAGACTTTCTCACCTGTTGCCATGTTAAAGTCGATCCGCATCCTCCTGTCTATTGCAGCTTATTATAATTATGAGATCTGGCAAATGGACGTGAAGACGGCCTTTCTGAATGGCAATCTTGACGAGACCATTTATATGGTGCAACCCGAGGGATTCATAGCCCATGGTCAAGAGCAAAAGGTTTGCAAACTGAAACAGGCGTCTTAATCTTGGAACATACGATTTAATGTTGCGATCAAGTCTTATGGCTTTGACCAAAATGTTGATTAACCTTGTGTCTACAAGAAGAACATCAACGCTTTAGTAGTCTTTTTAGTGTTGTATGTAGATGATATCCTACTCATTGGGAATTATGTAGGTCTACTGACTGCAATTAAGAACTGGCTAGCGATCCAATTCCAAATGAAAGATTTGGGAGAGGCTCAGTTTGTTCTAGGGATCTATATTTTTCGGGATCGTAATAACAAAGTCCTAACACTGTTTCAGGCATCATATATTGACAAGATGTTGCTCAAGTACTCGATGCAGGACTCCAAAAGGGGCCTACTGCCATTCAGGCATGGAGTCACTTTGTCTAAGGAAATGTGTCCTAAGATGCCTCAAAAGGTTGAGGAAATGAAACGGGTCCCATATGCGTCTACCATTGGCAGTTTGATGTACGTGATGCTCTATACTCGTCCAAACATCTGCTACGCTGTGGGCATAGTCAGTAGGTATCAGTCTAACCCAGGCTAGGGTCACTGGACCACAGTGAAGAACATCCTCAAGTATCTTCGGAGAACGAGGGACTACATGCTCGTGTATGGTTTTAGGGATTTGATCCATATAGGATACACAGATTCTGACTTTCAGAATGATAAGGACTCTCGCAAGTCCACATCAGGGTCAGTCTTCACTCTTAATGAAGGAGCTGTAATGTGGCAAGGCATTAAGCAGGGGTGCATCGCCGACTCCACTATGGAGGTGGAGTACATAGCGGCTTGCGAAGCTGCTAAGGAAGTCGTCTGGCTCAGAAAGTTCTTGACAGACCTCAAAGTTGTTCCAGATATGTCTAGACACGTTACCCTCTATTGTGATAATAGTGGGACAGTGGCAAACTCCAATGAGCCAAGGAGTCACCGGCGCGATAAACATATAGAGCGAAAGTATCATCTGATCTGCGAGATAGTTCATCAATGGGACGTGATTGTCACGCAGATCGCTTTGGAGCATAATGTTGCTAACTCGTTTACGAAGGCTCTCACGACTTCAGTGTTTGAGGGTCACTTACGGAGCATGGGTCTACAGGATCGCCCACGGCTGGACTAGGGCAAGTGGGAGATTTTCTTGTACTGGGCTTTTAATGCCCTAGTTTATTGTTTTGTACTTTTTTTTTATACACCTCACTTTGCTTTAGGACAAGTGGGAGATTGTTGGGGTTGATGCCCTAAAGTCTCGTGTCTTGTAGTTTGTAAACAGTACATACGAACACCTGTGATTGTTAATATATGATATTTACTTCACATCTTGTTGTTTTGCTCATTTACTTGTTTTAGTTGCTTTACCAAAAACCAATAAACATCAAATCCCTGGTTACCTATATGTGACTCAAGCATATATGTGGTGACATACAAGTGGATCATGTCTTGAGTGATAACCAAAATGGTCTGTAGTATATGGATATAGGAGGGAAACCTTATCCTGATAACGCTACGGACGCGGCCCGCTTTATGGAATGGTCACAAGTGTTGTGGCTTGCCACAGATGATCTGATCCTGATCATTCGTGTTGGGGACATGCGAGGGGGGGCATCCTATACAAAGAGTTTGTATAAGACCTGACCACGAAGTGTTAATGTCTCGTTATATAACATCGTTCATGACAGAGACTTCACTTTACTAGGATGACCATAGGTAACATGACCTCAATTCTGAGTGAGTTGGGAACTCCTGCTATTAAGGGCGGTTCTTTGATTTGCATTGGTGCGAGTGACCAAGTCGCCGATTCAAACCTACCATTTTGGGGATACGTCTAATTTGGGAGCTGTGAACTCAACTACACAAGAAGGAATTCACTTCTTTCCCAAAGCAGGGTAAGTAGATAGATGGCTCCCTTAAGGGCTGATTCTGGGGCTTGAACGATGTGGCGCCACACACCTTCTCATGGCCCGAGAGGTGTTCACACATAGTTGGACTATGTTGTATTGTTCATTAGAGGAATCAGTGGTACTTAAGGAGTGAGATGTAACTACTGAGGAGAAACGGGAAATTAGCCTAGCTGTACTTACGAGCATCTGTGAAGGGTCATCGTACTCATGATTGGTTATATCCAATGGACACAGAAATATATCTGTGGTAAGAAGAGTTGAACTGTTGGTCTTTAGTGGAATCACTGACAGTTAACGAATGGTGAATCTTGTGGCTAAAGAGTTTAGTCAACTATTCACGTATTGTTGAAGCTTCGAGCCACAGGTCCATTAGGTCACCTGGGTAGCTTGGATAAAGTCGAGAACCAATGTTTGGGTTAATTTGAAATGTTCAAATTGACAAGAGGAAGTACAATTATATATGATATAATTGGAATGGCTAATTATATATGATATAATTGGCTAAATGTATGAGATACATTATTTTGGAGGAAATTAGATATAAATATGATTTATATCAAATATAGAAAAAATACTATAGTAGATATATGATATCAAACTATAGGATATAAATATAATATGATTATATTTATTAAATAAATTAATTGATTAATTATTTCTTAATTAACCAATTTTCACGTTTTAAGAAATGGGATCGTGGGCACCGAAGGTTATGTAACCGGCGGGATACAAGTTGAAAATAGTTTTCAATTTGTGAAAAAAAAAAATTTGATCGTGCAAAAGAATCCCCGCACCCAAAAACAAATCGTGAAAGACAAATCGTCGAGAGCCTATACGATAACTTCTCAGTCGTCTAAACGATCGTCTAACTCACGCGTCCCTTAAACGATCATACATCGGTTTCCTAAACGATCGTCCAGTTTTTCCTAAACGATCGTGTAGTTTTACTATACGATAAGCGTCTCCGCTATACGATAGCGAAGTTCTTTTCGTGGTCTACACGATTTCTTTTCCTCCATCTTCTACCAAACTCACCAGAGCCCACTCTGTGGGTTTTTTATGCCAAGGATACCCAAATCTCCCTATTGGTGGTGTTGTCCCCGTCTTCTTGATCGTGTACGTTCGGATCGTGTAGTATCAGACGAGAGATTCGTCGGGGTGTTGGTAGATCGGCGGAATTCTTCCACTGTCATGGGTTCATACATTTGAAGATCATCTTCCTCTGGTAATGAACCTCTTCTCTATGCTTTATTGAATTCTGAGCATGTTGTTGTTAAATTTTATTATGCATAGTTGTTATTTAGAATGTATATCGTTTTTATTCCGGCCTCTATAAAAATCGGAGCGATCTAAACCCGCTCATGGAATTCTCGGTTTTGAGTTCCTTCAGATTATACATTTAAATCATGGATCTATAAACTATACATTTTCGAACATGATCCTTATTTTTATAAACAAATACATATATTAGGAAAAATTAAAAAATAAACTTTAACTCAGTCAAAGGAAATGCTTCAGATGAAGAAAATCCTTTGATAGATTGACTCATGGTGGCAGCAACAAGATAAAATAAGGCAAAGCAGAGGTTTTTGGACAATGTTTGGATGGAGGAAGATTGAAGTTTTCGGAGGCAGAATGTTTCGGATGGAGGAAAAAGAAGGGACGTGACGATTTAATGGAGAAGGAAGTCGTGTACCCGGTACACGACTTGAGGTAATCGTGTACTCAGTCAATGATGCATGACTGCCAGATTGGCAGTCTGCGCCTGCCAAATCAACAGACACTCGTGTACCAGGTACATGATTTAGAGCTAATTGTGTACCAGGTACACAATTTAGGTGTAATCGTGTACCGGGTATACGATTAAAAAATCTATTTTTGTCAATCTTTTCAACCCTACCTTATTTTTGTTAATATATATTAAAATAACATTATTTTAAAAAAATCTTTATGTTTTCGTCTGCGAAAAAAAACAAACAAACAAAAGAGTAGCCCTTAGCCGCCATGAAGCCCTAGTTGATCGTCGTTGCCGCTCACGTGTTCTTAGCAGTTTGCACCAGTTTTGTGATGGTTCCTAAGTGTGGTTACCGTCGCTCACGGGGGTTCATCCATCCGCATAGCTCCAAGCCACTGCGCTATGCCAGATTTGAAAGTTATCTCACCTAGTTCTCGTCGCTCGAACCCGAGCTCTGACGGTCAGCCCTCATCGCACCTAGTCAATCGTTCAAGCTTCACCGCCAGACGTTCTAATCTACTTCTCTGGTCATCGTACTTCACATTGCCAACATCATCGTTGTCGAAATTAAAGTTATGTGTAAGTTTTTTTTTCATGTTTTATGAGTTTTCCTAAAAGATATTTATAACCCGTTTAGTTTTGGCTTGAATTTAATGTTACCCATATGTTTTGGAGGCAAGATTGAAGGTTTAGAGAGGTTTTGAAGCAATTTTGCATTAAAATTATGTTTTGGATAATTGGTTGGAAATTGTGAGACGTTATCATAGAGTTGAGATATTGCTAAGTTGGTAAGATAAGTGAATTTCAACACGTTGGGCCTTTTGGACTAAGGGTAATTGTGAAAATCAAGTTGTTAAATGTGGGTTTTGTTTTATGCTCCTAATTGATTTGAGTTTCATAACTAATTTTGGATCAAAGCTCATTTTCAGTAAGTTAAATTTGGGATATTTGGACCAATTTGGTTAATTGGATTTCGACTCCAAAAGATTAATTTTAAAATTTTGGATTCATGATTTTAGATCATGGTTACTAAATTAAATTTGGCAATTTATGTTTTAGGATTGATTCAAGTTTTCCTAAGGTTTTAAAGAAGATTAATTTTGTAGACTAATATTTGTGACCAAATTTGAGGTAAGTAATCTTACTACTCGAACCACCTATGTGTCAGGCTATAAATTTAAGACTAATTTTGAGGATTCTAAGATTGCTTACATCGAGATGCATAAGGTTAAATAACTTGACCTTGATTATATTTTGAAACATGGTATGAGTATCAACATGAACTAAGTTAATTTGTTATTATGATTTGCTAGATGAACATTGAGCATGATGATATGTATTTGCATGTTGTGGGATTATATTTTATGATGCATATTATGTTTATGTTAGTGGTAGTTATCCCTACCCGTAATTAGATACCCACCATAGGTGATGATCTCTTTCGGGATTTCACCAGAGGTCTGTGTTTTTTTTTAGATTCATCAGAGGTTTGTGTTTCCATCGAGATTCACCAGAGGTGGTGATCTCCTTCAGGATTTTACCAAAGGTTTCATGTTTCTTTCCGAATTCACCAGAGGTTTGTGTTTCCTTTGGGATTCACCAGAGGTGGTTATCTCCTTCAGGACTTCACCAGAGGTTTGTGTTTCCTTCAGAATTCACCAGAGATTTTTCGGTATACTTAATCTACAATAGAGTGGGTTCAACTATTCACTAGTTAGTCATCCCATGGAAAGTAGAGGTCTATGCACATTCCACTAGAGAGTGGCATCTAGAGGACATAGATGCTTAGCTTGACCCCGGTAGCAGGGTTACTTTCTGAGTATTTTATACTCATTCTTTCTCATATTTACTTTGTAGGTAATGGTAAGAACACGCCAGCGAATGATAAGCAGAATCCATGATCGAGCCATTGTGATCAGTCATATGCTTATGCTCATGTTTTTAGAGGATTTTATGTTTTAAAATTTCTTGTCTTGATCTCTGAACTTGAAGTTTTGGTATTTATGCTTTAGGCTTTTTAAAATAATTTTCTAGTTTGTTTTATAGTTTTAAGGGTACCTAAATGAATGTTAGTTATTTAGTTTTAATAAAGTTAATTATTTTATGTTACTTATTTTGTTTTACTAAGACATGAAAAGATGTCAATTTCAATTGTATGCATGCATGTCTATAGTAACGGCCTAGTTTAAATCCTAAGGAATCGAGTCGTTACATAATGGATTTCTTTGTAGTGGGTCATGGTTTTCCTTTAAATTGAAAGTTTTCCATGTAAGTTCTTGTGTTTCCAGTTTTATTATCTTTTTTTAATTTTGCTGTTAATTTTTTTATGCTTATTCCTGTAGTAGAAGTGGAAGGTTTTTTCCAACAATAATGTCAGTTGAAAATTGACATTATAGGGGTACAATATTGGTTGACAATTAACATCGAAGAAGGTAATATTAAAAGCCTTCAATGTCGGTTGTCTTTAATGTTGGTTTTCAACTAATATTATACATGACTGATATTTCAATACCATTCACCCTTAATGTCGATTTTTGACTGACATTATCCTATGCATATAGTGTATAGGTGAAAGACAAATATTATGGGATAACTACGTATGCGATAAATATTTTTTTAGAAGAAATTAATAAAACAACAATGAAGTACATTACTTGTTACAAAAATAGATATTTAATGACGCGTGAACTCCTTTAATATATCCCTAACCAACATCGAAGAAGGTGTTATTAAAGGTGTTCGATGTTGGTTGTCTTTAATGTCGGTCGAAAACCAACATTAAAGATGACTGGACATTGAACACTGTTAATAACACACCTTTGATATCGGTCACCTAGTCGACATCGTACCCCTATAATGGTTTTGTAAAGTTTCAACGGATCCAAAATAATCTCTCTTTTTTATATATATACTCCCTTGAAACATCAGTAAAATGAGATATTTGTTGGTGTTCTAATTCAACCAAGTCATTTCGAGCACCCAATCGATGGAATTTTTAAGTGGAGTCAAGCTCTAATCGATTTCCTTGGTGCAATGTAGGTATTTGTTGTAGAAAGCTGTTTGTAGTCCATTGGCAAGAATTGTTTGGGTAGTAATTTTTGCAACTTAGGCCATGTCCTCGGTGGTTTTTTGTCAAGACATCCTCAGATGCTTTTGTAATTGCTCTTGAAAAAAGCTTGTGCATCTTTTGACCCAATAAAAGAATGTTTATACATCAAACTTACCATTAAAGCTGAAGATCAAACATCATTTTATAATCATAATGATATGGGTCTTGATGGTACCTCCTTCTTGGTTCTTGATACTCCTCATATTGTGCTTGCTGAAATGGATTCATCCTCGTCATTGGATTTGTAAAATTCTTGATGCCTAAAATCCTCAGGTTAAAAGGAACTACCTCAATTATGCTTGAAAACTCTCTTGATAAGGAAATAAATGACATTGAAAAGAGCTAAGTATTAAGTATTTATAACCAAGCTATGATTTCTATCCATGGTGAAGAGTTGCAACCTTTCAAGCTCAAAGAGACATTTGGCCATCTAAGAGAAACAATGAATTTGAAAATCCAAATTCATCCACATCATTACTGCAGCATGTATTAATTTAATTTTATGTATTCACATTTATGAAAGTAGTTGAATGGGTGTTAGATAAATTTAGACTATATAGGCGAAAGTTTATATCATTTCATAGTGTTTTTTCTGCTGCATTTTTTACATTTGTAGTTTTGGAATTTGAATGAATTTTTCATGGAATTGAATCTCTCAAGCTTCTATGTCTTTTTTGTATTTTTGTTTTTAGAATGAATGTTTTAGAACTTTTAATCTAATTTGATCAATTAGGTTGTGGAGAGTTTGAAATCTTGAAGATAAAAATAAGTTCACCTTTCTTCTTGTTCTTTGACCAAATCTTTCCAAGTCAAATCTATTTATCTTTCTAGGGGATGGTTATCAATTCATTAATGTAGGTTATTCTTATTATCATTGTGGAGGACCTAGAATGAGGGGATGATAAAAGGAGCTACCTCAATTATGATTCAAAATGGGGAATGGAAGAAGGCGAGCATGCAACATCGACTCCATTAAAGAAAGCATAAAAGCTTGAGAAGAATACAAAGAAAACATCAATTCTAAACGTAAGAATAAAAAGAAAACATAAAAGCTTAAGAAATTCAACTCTATGAATAATTCATTCAAATTCCAAAACTACTTCAAATATTAGAAATACAATCATATATACACTAAATGATGAAAGGACACAACCTTTCATCTATATTGTCTAATTCATCTAACACCATTCAACTACTCTTATAAATCTAAATACATTAAATGAAATTGGTACATGATGTATTAATGATGTGAAAGAATCTAGATTTTTGGATTGATTGTGTCTCTTAGATGACCAAATGTCTTTTTGAGCTTGAAAGGTTGCAACTCTTCGTTATGGATAGAAACCTTAGCTTGGAAGTAAACATTTAATGTTTTAGTTCTTTTCAATGTCATTTATTTCCTTATCACCTCAAATCTTGGATGTTCTTGGATCCTTGTAGGTGGTAAAACATGCCTTTGAAATTTAGGAACTTCAAATCTTGGACGTTCTTATCGCTTTCTTTTTTGGTTATTTCCCTTTTTGTGAAACTAAGTGAGATCAGCTAGACCAATCCAAGGCACGAGACCAAATCTTCCTATTTTGGAACCTAAGGACTCAAGGATTCCTTACGCTTGAGCCTACCCAGTGGACTTAGGCTTGCCTTGAATATTCCCCAACAATCACATTAAATGTCAAACTTGAAAAGAAATGTTGCAACTAACATCTCATTGAAACTAAACTAATGCATTTACTGTCAACCAACTAATATATCAGGCCAATTTGGACCAACCAAACACTTGTATCACAAAAATGTATCTAAACCCAATTATGAACACTTAGGCCACTAATAGCTACTATCAATTGCTATCATCGATAGTTGTTATCAATGATAATTTTGAATTTGAGAAATATTTATACAACCTTAAAAGATTAACACTTGAAATATCACTTACATTTTTGCTATCAGTTTTCAATGGCTAACATTGATATACTTTGATCAATTGTAATCAAATTTGAAATATTAACACCTAAGGCTATCAGTGGATATCAATGATAGACTTTTATAAGTAGTTATCAACTTTTGAAATGAAACTATTATCTTTCAAAGATTAACATTTAAAACTATAAGTGATAGAAGTCTATGAGGTTATAAGTGACTTATCTGATATTTACCTAACTTATATCACCAATATCATTAATATCATTCATTTTATTGATATATACCTAAGTCATGTCACTGATATACGGATATCAGTGATAGCTATGGCCATCATTGATAGCTTCAATCAGTGGTTATCATGGATAACTTTTAGTAGTAGCTATCAATGGTAAAATTTTATCAAATGGAATTGACTTTTATATTATTAATATCATCGATATATGGATATCACCTAAATTCTACCCACAATTATGAACACTTACAAATTAAATCCAACCCCGTAGTAAATTTTAAAATCTTAAATTTCTCTAAAATAATAGTTATTAAACAAGTAAATATAATAATTTGGACATAGCTCAACTAGCATACATAAGTGTTTGTAATTGAGATATTAGTGGTTTGGATTCTCTGATCTTTATTGTACTCAATAATAATAAAAATAATAGCAATATGATGACGATCTCTATTGTACTTATTAATAATAATAATAATAATAATAATAATATTAATAATGTTTTCTATTTCAGTATTTCTCTTTTCTATAATAATAATAACAATAATGATGATGATGTTGGTGATGCTGATTTGAACTAACGATAAGGAAACAAGAAATGTCCAACCAATTATTCATGAATGTAATTAACCAAACATAAGATTTTGATAAGACTGGCTATTTTTAACGATTTTGATAAGACTGGCTATTTTTAACTAAGTACATTCGTGAACATTATCTGATAAGAAACTTCACCATCACTATTTTTAACTTAACTTCCTTGAAAACTCATTGTATCAAATCACATCATCATATGTTAGAATTGATATAAAATAAGCATAATTTAAACTCTTTGGTTACTATTTGATTTTTTTTATTTGTTATCTACTTTATACTAATGTTTTTCAATAACCAAACCATGTTATAAAAACAGAGGAAATGAATAATTTTCAAAAAGTAATTTTTGTTTTTGGTCACTAAAATTTCAAGTGTGCTCATTTAGAAAACAGAACACTAGAAATAAAATCAATACAAAAGTGGCCTTAATCGTTTACTGTTGAGTAAGTGTGATTAATTGTGCCAAGCAAATCAGAACACTTGAATGACATTGATATAACCAAAGACTAACAAGCCTACATAAACTTAAATTACGATCAGATTCAAGCTGCACCATAGCCTACTATCTGCTTCATTTGACAGTATGAGAACAGAAAAATGAACAATTATAATACAAAATTAACCAGAACAGCTTTTCTCAAGGAAAAACATGTCAAATCATAACCCATATATCTTGAAACTAGCTGATATATTACTCCAGGGAAGTGTTCTCCAACTGCGTTTCAACAGATGCTTTAGGACAAGACAATTATTTGACAATTATCGATCTGCAATCTGAATAAGTCAGAGTCAAAGTTGAAGATGATAACTCAGTTTCCATTGGCAGTGTACGTCTTCCGGTTGATGAAGTTGTGCCAACTTGAAAACGAAATGCTTCGATAGACGAGGTAAACAACAAAGGCAAGATATGCAGCGATGAAGACGAACACGAAAATGGTGAAGAGCACTCCATTCACTTCCGATGAGATGAAGCTCACCAAAAGATACCCGTTGATGGCCATCACCAAGACTGCCACCAGCCAAGAGGTAGTCTGAAGGTGCAGAAAGGCATGTGAGTTCTTGAACTACAATTGTTGTTTTGTTTCTAAACAATTTATTGAACTACATGGAGGTTTTAGATGATCTTAGACCTAAACAACCGAAAACAGCATGGTTTTCTTTTGTTTTTGTTTGTTTTTTTTTTTTTTTTTTTGGTGCTTAGAGAAAAAAGAACTGAAGATTCTTAACCCAATAATGCCATTTACAGATTCAAAGATGAAGGCCAAGGACTTCTAGATCTATAGGAATGTATTCCATTATATATAATATGGCTTAAACTTTCTTTCATTGCTTGATAGTGTATGTCCTAAACTAAAGCGTTTGAGTCTAGCAAAAATTAAACTGGAATTAGAATTCTAATGTCCAAACCTCTGCTGTATCAGCAGTCACTTGTGGGGTCGCATTAAGACTTGTGGATTTAAGGTTGATTCAACGAGGCTACCATCCATGATCCTAATTCATGAAACTAATATGCAAGGTGCTTAGTAACTAATATAGATATTCTCTACAAATCAAAAGTAAAACAAAGCTGTGACCAAGTAATTGATACATCATTTCCTTTGCAATGGACTGTATAACATAAACCTAGAATAGTGATCATCACACACATACCTTTAAAATGGGCCCAATTTTGAAACTACCCATTAGATGTTCCTTCGAAGCCAAACAGAGAAGAGGAATCAGAGCAAAGGGAATCTGAATTGACTGGAGGACATTGAGCCATTCATTCAGAACATCGACCATCGAGTCAGAAGTTTCGAACACGAGAGCGACAATCATAGTTGGCACGATTGCAAAGCTTCGAGTTATCAAAGCTCTTAGCCATTTTTTCAACTTCAAGTTCAGGAATCCACTCATGATAAACTGTCCTGCATAGGTACCAGTGATGGTGCTACTTTGGCCAGCAGCTAATAGACCAATAGCCCAGATGTACAGAATGGGGAAAAGCCCACCACCATATTTATCTTGAAGATATTGGCCTGCATTTACAAGACCAATGCTATTCGCTATGTCTGTGCCATAGAAAGCTTTAGCAAACACAGTTGTAACAAACAAGTTGATGATGAAGGAGACAAAAAGGGCAAGAGTGGACTCAATAGAGTAGTATCTCAGAGCTTCTCGGACCCGCCCTTTCTTACTCGGATCGACATCTCGTGACTGCACAAGAGCAGAGTGCAAAAACACATTATGAGGCATAATTATACACCCCACAACAGCAACAGCCTGTGTAATTGTCTTGGAGCTAAGTTTTGGAATTAAAATACCTGTAAAGAAGATCCATTATTGGCCATTGTGCAAGTGGCAAAAACAATGAAAGACCAAAAAAGAAAAAAAAAAAAAAAGTCTCCTCAGTCCTCACCCAATAGAAGCTCCTTCCCATCTGGCTTAGTTTCACCAAACATCCAAGCAAATGAGAGTGCCATTGTAGCAATAAGAACAGCAAAAACAGCCTCCAGTTTCCTCACACCATAATTCTCAAGAAACAGGAAGATAAAACTGACAAGAATCAACAAAAAAAACTTTCAAATTGAGGAAGCATAAACACAGAAAACCCAATTTGGGAAATGAGATAGAATAAAAAAATTACCAATCTAAAGCAGTGATGATGACTCCAGCCCAGAGAGGCAATGCACCATTACTCAGAATCTTAATAGCTATAGCACTCCCAATGACTTCCTGTATATCAGCCCCAATCAGGGCGAACTCAGCCATGACCCACAGCACAATTCTCGCCCAAGTTGGGTACTCTTCTCTACACAGCTCAGCCAAGTGCCTTCCAGTGGCAACACCAAGCCTAGCCGAAAGCAACTGGATCAAAAGCCCCATGGCCGTAGCCCACAACAGAAGCCACAACAAGGAATACCCAGCTATAGCACCAGCCTGAAGATTGGACTCCAAATTCCCAGGATCTAAAAACGCTATGCTCATCAAAAACCCAGGCCCTGTGAACAGCCAGAGCTTCCTCCATGAAAACGGCAGCAAACCCACGTCCGAATCGGACTCCGGTTCGTTAATCCCAATTACCACAACCTTCTCCGTTACGTTGTAAGCAGTTTCTTCATCTTCCTCCTCTATCAACGGCTGCTGCTGCTGATCATCGGGATGCATGATTGGCCAATTAACGGAATTGGGTGTCTAAAAATCCAAACTACGGAGTGAATTGCAGAGCTTTAGCTTTTCCAACCCTGCGTTTGGAGTATTTGCCCAAAAAATTCTCTTCGAGAAGCTTTATCGTGAAGCGAAGCTAGGAAGAAAAAGAAAGAAACCGCCAGTGGCTATCGCACTCAAGGTTATGTTCCACTTTTCCTTTTTCGGAATGATAGAAAACTCGAAGGGTAATCGTACAGAATTTCGGGACCCAATTATAAAAAAGAAAGAACACCAAGTGTGAAAAGAATAGCTCAGCTTGGTCGTCACCAAAATCAATCTTGACTGATCCACAGAAAAGATGAAAATTTTCACAATCCCCAACAAAGGGGTTCGAATCAAACACTCGTCCTCCAAGATTTGCGTCTTCGATTAAAGTTTAAAACATCGAACAAGAACAAAAGCCAAAAGAGGGGGCCAGCGAGCGAGGCCGAGGCGAAACGGCGACGTGTTGATGGGAAACCGTAGTACTGGGAATTTTGTGTGAGGTGGGAAGACAGCGTGGAGATAAAGCGAAAGGGACGTGGAATGGGAATTCGGCAAATGGGGAGATTTTTTGGGTTATTGAAATGCGAAATCAGGGACGGAAGAAGGCGAGCGTGCGGCATGGACGGGTTTGATGAGGCCATGTGTGTGGACAGAACGTGTTCGTGGATGTTCTCGCCGTGGCCCGCCCGTGCCCTCGTGGAATCCACCATGATAACTTCAACGTGCCTTCCGCGTGCTTTCAATGATATTCTATTTTAATTTTTAAATTTTTAAAAATATTTGTTTTAATCTCAAATTTTGATTATTATTTTATTTTGATCCCTCGACTTTTAAAAATATTCATTCTAGTCTATGAACATTTAAAAAATGTTTATTTTAGTTTTTGTTATATTAAAATTTTGTTAACTCTTTACCAAAATGTCAAGATGACTTCTATTTTAGGATGACTAAACTAACAAATAAATTAGCTATACTAAAAAATCTAGAGTTTTAATTTTGAATAAGGTTGCTAAGGGGAGAATTTAGATGACATTTTTAGTTCAAAATTTTGGTGATTTTGTATTTTGGTGTGTTGATCGTTGACATTTTATTTCACCTTCATTTTGCTCAATACATCTAGAACCTAGTCATCAAAAATACAATCTTCCTCACATTTATGTTGAAAAAATAACATAAATTTAATAGTAGGGATTAAAATAAATACTTTTTAAAATTTTATGGACTAAAATGAACGCTTTTGAAAATTTAAAGATTAAAATAGATTAAGATTTTAAATTCAGGAAATAAAATAAGATTTAAACCTTCTATTTTTGTAACATTTTCTTTTACCTAATCTTTTTACTAAGCTATAGAATAGTGTCTATAAACATTTCAAAATTTTCATTAAGGCTTTAGAAAAAAAGTTCAAACCTTTCCTTAGTGTTAGTTTTTTTTTTTTTTTTTTTCAAATAATACTCCTAAACTTTAAAATTTTCATTAATGTCGTTGAAGTTTAAAAAGAATCATAAACTTTAGCATCTTGTTTCAAAAATATCGTTAACATTTCAAAAGTTGCATTGATACACTTGCCCTTTGAAAAATACTTTTAGCATATGTATATAAATGGAATTTGTTTACCTATGCCTTATTCCAGCCCATATTCCATTTTTTAGCTCTTCTACTTCGATTTATGACATAACAATTGTTTATTTTTACTTTCTTCTTCAACATTCTCTTGTTATCCTTCTTTGATTTCTTAATTTTAAAACCACCTCCTTCAATCAAGGTAAATAGATTATAGAAAGAAGAAAAGAGAATAATGGAATCACCAAGAGGTCTTATGACTTAAACATTTTTAAAATAACATAATAGTAGTTGAATATAAGTTAATATGCTTATTTAATAAAAAAAAAACCATATGTTAAGAATTTGGGTCATGATTTTAACAACAAACAACAGGAGGCAAAAGAAAGAAAATGCTTGCATTACAAAAATTATATATAATGAATAAGAGAAAAAATGAAGGTATCTATTTAAACCATTTCCGAATTGGTTCTTTTCTAATTCAAGATAATTTTAACTAATTTTTTTTAGATGATGATATTTCTTATTTGTATATTTCGACGTGATAAAAAATAAGAGAGTTCCACTTGTTTATTTAAAGTTATGATATTTGAGAAGAGAGGGAAAAAGAGGGATGGATGAAGAATGTTTTAGAGATTGATTAATAGAAAAAAATTGATAAGGGGTATATTGAAGAAGTTATGAAAGTTAGTGCACACGACAATGCGCCTAAACTCAAAAATAGGGGTATTCACAAGCAGTTTGTGTTTTACTGTATAACAAGGCTGAATAGGATTAGTTCTCTGTTTATAGCTAGTCGATGTCAACGTGATGTGGTCGCATAGCTTAAAATAGTTTATCCATGAGCTAAAACTTGACTTGAATTCCTTGTTTTATTATCAGTTTTATCTTTATTATTTGCAAACAACCTCAAAGTCATTTCTTTATCAGTTACCAATTGGTTTACATCAAAAAACTCTTTCTTAGAAAATTTGAATTGTATAAATAGTCTCTTGGGAATACGATACTTGGAATACTTTCTATATTACTACATGCTAATAGTGTGTGCTTGCATTAGACCACTCTAAATTGCATATTTGTCATTCATACTAATTTGGTCTATCACATTAGTATGAAAAATTGTAGGTTTCTAAGTTTGTCGATGTTGTTGATGTGGACTTCATTACCTAACATAATAGTGGTGATGTATGGGAAGAATTGTAGTCATTTCTGAAGGAAATCAGACATGAGAAATTCCATGAGCAGCAGAATGATCGTTCCAAATTTTATTCATATATGAACATACCCAATCACAATAAAAAAACGGAAACATACAGGCTATGCACAATACGAAATTACAACATGATTTTCTAGTTAATCAAGGGAAAAAATAAACATACCTTTGAAGACTCATCTTCAAACTCCCTTGATCTTGAACGCTCGTACAAACAGCAAAACAACAATCACGAACACTCGAACACTACGAGCGCAACACAACACGATCAAAGCGAACACGAACTCATAAATCTCCAAGATCACAAACACAACGAACGCCCTCTAAAAACCTCGACTATGTTGAGTTGAGTACGACACCACCATAATGGCTACCTTGGTATTCTCGGTGTGAGAATTCAGAAGTGTGGGCCCTATGTGGACTTAGTTAGAAGACAAGACCAAAGGATGAACAATCATATAAACGATTGAGTAAGTGGGAGATGACAGAGGTCTATTGTATAAACAATGCCCAATCATTTAACAAATGCTCTACGATCATTTAGCCAAAGGCCAGCTGAGTGAACTATCATGTAGTGATACTCCACGATCATCTAGTCTCTCTTCAGCTATCGTTTAGTGAATCTAATCCACCTGACAGCCTACCGTGAGTAATTTCCTAGAATAGAAATCTCAATTCAACAACTACTAAAATTAGGAAAACATTTTTCCTTTTATCTCATGATTACCATGAAACTACCAATAACCTCCCACTCAATTGGTTATTAGAGAAAAAGAGATAATTATCCAATAATCAATATTATTATAAATATATATAATAACAACTTACCATAGTATATTTATAACCTATAGTTTTAATATTTCATCTCATGAAACATATAAACAATAGCTCTTTTTCTATTTCATGGTTCTTAATGTAAATCTGATTTACATTAATCCTCCACTTGATGTATCTCATACATCACATCGATCATATCATATATAATTGTATTACCTCTTGTTAATTTTAATATGTCAAATAAACACCAAGAACTTATTCTCAACTTGAATTCATTGAGCTACCAAGGGGACCTTATGGATCTGTAGCTCGAAGCTCCAATGGTACATGAATAACTGATTAAACTCTTTAGTCCTCTTGATCCAATATCCGTTAACTTCCAGGCACTCCACTAAAGATCGACAGTTGAAGTCTCCTTATCACAGATATATTATGTGTCCATATCAACCAATCAACAGATATATTAGTTGTACTTCACAGATTGCTCGTAAGTACAACTAGGGCAATAACCCTGTGTAACTATAACTCCTTAAGTACCAATGATCCCTCTAATGAACATAAGTCATGGTCCTACAATGACTGAGTCCTCTCTTCCAAAAAGAAGTTGTGGCTACTATGTTCAAGACCCAGAATCAGCCCTTAAGGGAGTAATCTATCTATTTACCCATGCTTTGGGGAAGGAGTGAATTCCATCTTGTGTAACTGAGTTCCCAGCTCCCAAGTTAGACAAATCCCCAAAAAGGTAGGCATTTTGAGTTGGCAATCTGGCCAGTCTCACCCCATACTACTTAAAGAATCACCCTCAAAAGTAGAAGTTCCCAAAACACTCAAGATTGAGGTCATGTCACCTATGGTCGTTTAAGTGAGATGTAAGTCTCCAGTATCAACGACATTATATACAGAGACGAATCATCTCGTGGTCTGGTCTTATACAAACTCTTTGTATAGGACACCCTCGCTCGTATGTCTCCACATGAATGGTCAGGATCTACCATCTGTAGTAGTTCACAATACTTGCAAACCTCTAAAATCAGGTCGTATCCATAGTGTCACCAGGATCAGGTATCCCTTCTTAATCCTTATACTACAGACCTATTTATGTTATCACTTAAGGCATGATCCACTTGTATATCCCATGTACATACTTAAGTTTACATACAATAACCATGGAGTTTTATTTATTAGATATGAGTAAATGCTAAATAAAATAACTCTTATTTTATTCATAACAATATGTATAGATTACAAACTATGAGACTCTGGGAGAATTAGGACACCAATCCCAATAATTTCTTCTTTAGAGGGTAGTGATTATTATTCTAATTTGATGATTGTCGATATTGGAGTTTAAAAATGTCACCATTAAATCACTTATATGAAAAAACAACACTAACTTGCAAACCTTCTTTTATTTATGCCTATCGTTTGGATTTTAGTTTTTGATATTTCTATATTTTTTTAAATCAATTTTGATTTTTAACTGTCATATCTTTATTTTTTTGCCCATAAAGGTACTATTTGTTTTTTGTTTTTAGATATGTTAATCTTTTCATGATCATTTCATTTTGATTTTGTAATCTAAAAACCTATATTTGAATTATTTTCGTTTGATTTGAATTTGTTGTATTATATTATGTGCTTACACACCTTTTAATATTATTATTTTTTTGGGAGAAGAATAGTTCGTTTTGAAATTAAATAAATTAAAGATTTATGTATTTAGACATTTATGAAGTGAAAAATAGGTTTAGACATTTGTCCAATCAACCAATATTTATATTCATTTTGACTTTAAAGAACTTGTGCATGTGCGTTCGCACATATATGTGTAATTAATTTGACATTTACTAACTTAATCTAGTTGTTACGAATATCTCATTGACGGATCCAAGCACGTGGTTGGAATAGATAAACATTTGCACATAATATGTGTTGGGATTTATGTCCTAAATCTCGTAGTCTGCAAATTGTAAACGAATTATTTTATAAATAAAATGTTATTTATCTTCTATTTTCATGAATAACTCAAATCCAATAAACTAAGATTCAAAGTCATTTAATGTAACTTGAACAGTATGTGTTTGACATACAAATAGAGTGTGTTCAAGGAATAACCTAAAAGGTCTATGGTATACGGATAAGGTTGAGTAACTTATCCTACCTTACCATGGTAACACTATGGATACAACTCACTTTGTAAGTGTTATAAATGTTATAAGTTTTATAAATGATTTAATCTAAATCGGTCATGTGATAACATGTAAGTGGAGGTATCCTATACAGTGAGTCTATATAAGATTGACCATGAAATATATAATCTCTGTTTGTAACAACGTTAACTGAAGAGATTAGTATTTCAAACGATAACCATGTAACTTGATCTTAATCCTAAGAGAGTTATGAACTCTTACTCATGAGGGTCGTTCTTTGACTTGTATGTGTGAGAGTGGTCTTAGTTTCCGACTCAATATACCTATCATTTTGAGGACGATACCGAGTGAGGAGTTGAGAACATAGCTTCACAAGATAGAATTTACCTCTTCCCAACTTTAGGGTAAGTAAATAGGTTGTTCTCTTAAATGTTGACTTCGAGACTTGAATAATGAAGCCTCACCCTTCTACTGGTCCGAGAGGAGCTTTGTTTATGGTTGGTGATAACACCGAAAATGTGTTATCTCGTCTACTTAATTCATGGTCGTTATTGTGTTTAATGTGTTTAGTTAGTATTTGTTACAGGTTTCAGGAGCCTTGGAGGTAGAATCGACCATTATATACTGTTTGGGATTAATTTAGAGCAATTAAAAGATAAAAAGAGCATTCAGGCTTCAAATGAGGCAAAATGACGGAAACACCCTTAGAGGCGCAATGCTTTTTTCCAGTAGCACCAATTTTGGTGTAGTGCTACGAACTCCGAGGACGCACGGTGCCTTAGCAGATAGCGTCGCAGTGCCACCGACTTGCTAGAAATGCCATCTAGGTCATTTTTACGAGATAACGTCATTTTTCCATTTACTTCACTTGTAATCTCGAGCTTTCCACTGTATCAAGATTGAACTTGAAGAACTTGATTTTAAAGATGATTAAGGGCTAGAGATAAGAATTGAGCTTTGGTCTTTTGGATTATTTCCATTATTTTAGAATTCTTGAGACTTGGGATTGTATTTTGCTAGATTTTCTGGTTTAATTGAGATTTCATGTTATAATCATTCTTCAATCTTTCTTTCTTGGATTATCTGACAAACTAGCCATTTTAATTTGATTGTTTGCTTTCGATTAGCTCTAATTTGTTGTCGTTAGTAAGTTAATCACCTAGAAGCAAAGGTTAAGTAAGGTTGTGATGTTAATTTGGGTTTCCATTTAATAAACATTCTCTTTCTAATGTAGATGAATCTCACCTTTAATAGTCGATTGCACGATAGAAATTGATTGTTTAACTTAGCATGCCCTTAAGCTTAATACTTTTTGGTTTATCGTTTTGGGGAGAATTCTTGCTTAAGCATTGAATTAACTGGATCTTATGAAGTTTTAATTGGAAGGTTTCATGCTAATTTTGTGATTGAGTCTCTGATAGAATTATAGAATAGGAAAACCTAGACCAACCTAAGCTAGGTGTTCGCTAAATTGATTAACTAACACTCAATTCGCTCAATTCACACTATGTGCATTAAATTCAATCCGCGCCATCTTATTTTGTGCAATTTACATTTGTTTTGTATCACCAATCATAACCCCCTCTCCCTTCCGGTTACTTCTTATAAGCTTTATGGTCTAGAAATCTTGATGGCTCCCTGTGGATCGACTCTGTACTTCCCTTTACTATATTTAATAGAGTAAAGCATGAAATTTATTTGGCTCGGATCATGGGGTTTTTACGACGCCCTAATTGTTGTGACAAAATTGGCACGTTGTCAGGGAGCCAATAGGTTTCTTTATTAGAAAGCTTATATTTTCTTGCATGCTAACTCATTTCTCTTTTGATGCATGATCGATTGTTATATTTTGTAGAAATATATCGGAAGGAGAAGAGAATCAAAAGATATATGAGGGCGCAAGCTGCACAAAACGATCCCGTCCGTGTGGAAGACAACATCAGAAGAAGAAGAGTCCTAAGAAGAGGAGTCTAAAGAGAAAATTCCACTAATGGCTGAGCAAAAGAAAACGTGAGGGAGTTGGCAACACCTGATTTCATCTAACAGCCCCTATGCATTGTGTACCCTGAGACGACAGGTACGTTTGAACTAAAATCTGAGTTAATTCACTTACTCTCTTCCTTTTCTGGTCTTGCAAGTGAAAACCCACATAAACAACTGAAGAAGTTCCATCTCGTTTTAAATGGAGTGACTCAAGAGCAACTCAACATGAGAGCATTCCCTTTTCCATTGAAAGGAGATGCGAATGACTGGCTCTACATCCTGTCATAGGATGTATCACGTCATGGGAGGAGATGCAGCAGCAATTCCTAGAAAAGTTCTTTCTCACCTCACGAGCTATAAGCATACAAAAATAAATTTACAGCATAGTTTGATGGAAAGATGCTTTATGAATTGTTATAGAAAGACTCGAAATCAATAAAGAATAGTGTAGCTAGCAGTTGAACTGTTGTCGACTTCTTTCTGTTAAATGTTATAACTACCATAGCTCATCATCGTTGACCGAATCGCCTGCACATATATAAACGAAATCAAACAAGAGATTAATGTAACAGTGATTAGAAATTGAGAGAGCAAGGAATTTCGTTATGTAATACTTTGAAGAGTAATAAAAGAGAACCTCCCAATTTGCACAGTGGACGTAGGCCTTTGGCCGAACCACTTAAACTCCTTTGTCTTTTCTTCTTCCTCTACGATTGTCTAGATTTTGCTAAGATATCGTTTCCACGATCGTGTAGTTCCTATTGCATCGTGTACACAATCGTCTAGCTCCGCGCTCAATCGTTTATACAATCGTTTAGCTCCTCAGCTGTTGTCTATACAATCATCTAGCTTTAGTCAACTGTCGTTTACATAATTATTTAACGCTTCCTCCTATCGTTTACTTAATTGGCCTATCGTTTAGTTATTGGTGCATCGTTTACACGATCGTGTAAACTTTTGATAAACGACAGAAGGATTTTTCAAGCATCTACATTCTATCTCCCCTGACTCTTAAATTGTTATCAACCGTTATAACTGAGTGTATTGTGATTATTAACGTGAAGATCTAGTCATCTGGGACAACATGAATATAGGGAATGGTTTAAGAGGATATGAGCAAAATTTTCACATCATTAGATATCAGATCAGCAGTTAATCCTGTATTTTTATGAAAAGTTGTTGCAGAATGACAAGAATAACATTGATGCTGTAGCAGAAGGAGCCCTGGTTAACAAAACTATCACCAAAGCAATGAAACTAATAACTACCATGGTAGGGAACTCCTAACAATTTGACACAAGGGTCTCAGTTAGTGTAAAAAATATATCTGATGTAAGTGAGCTTAAAAGCCAAATTGCTAATCTTTTTGATGTTGTGAAACAAATGGTCCTAAAAAAGAACAAACCCAATATAGTTTACCAAGTATACATGGTGCACAGCCGATATATGCCCAAATGTTCAATAAGGGACAATTTCGAAAGTAAATTCTATTGAAGAGTTCAACTTTAATGGGCAAAACAAATGAAGAGACCCTTTCTGTCAGACCTATAATCTAGAGTGTCGGGATCACCAAATGTCAAATGAGGTGGCCAGAACAAGCAAGCTCAGCCTAGCAAAGGACCTTCATCAATCTCAATTATGTCCATAGAGGATATTATTAAAAGTTTAGTTGATAACTCTTTGAAATTTCAATAGGACACGAAGAATGTCTCGACACCTTAGGAACTCAGGTATCTCAGCTTGCCACTTCAGTGAGAAAGTTAGAGAGGCAATCAGGAAAGCTCCTATCACAGTACGGATCAAACCTAAAAGAGAACATGAGTGCAATTACACTCCATAGTGGAAAAAAGTATGAATCACCATCAATGACAGTTCGGCCAGAAAACTTGAAAAAAGAGAATACTTCTTCAGACTTCGTGGGTAAACCACCTCAAGAAAAGGAAAAAAGGGAGTACTCTCTAACCCTCTTCATTTCTTAAATGGTTATGTGCCTAAACCTAATTTTCCTTCTAAGTTCATGAGATCGAAAGAGCTTAGGAGCTTGAGGGAGACTTTGGTCCAAGTGAAGGAATTTCATGACAAAATAATTGCATCCAAAGCATTCCAGGTAGGGCAGAAAGTTCTTCTATAAAATTCTCATTTGAAATTCATGCTTGGAAAACTTGTCTAAGTGAATTGGACCCTTTGGTGTTTCTCACTTTTATCCCTATGGTGCAATGAAAATTTTGAATTTTTAGATGGGAAAAAATTTGAAGGTGAATGGGCATCGTTTGAACGTCTTCCATGAGGGGGATTCGTTCGATTTCTTTGATCCCGCCTACCGATTGGACTCACCGATTTATATCTGAAAATGAGCCATTATGGTTGAGCAATCGACCCTAAAAGTTGTGCATCCTAGAGGTAGCTGGGCTTTAAATTTATATGCTTTCCTAGTGTTTATTTCTTTTTGCAATTTTTCCTTTATTATTTAGCTTAATATTTTCTATCATTCTTGCTTTTGCTAGGATGGTTGGTGGAGAAAAAGCTTGATTCGAGTGAGCCAAATCCTCCCTTCATCCCGCTAATTTAGAGAAGTCTTTTAATCCCTCGTGCTCTATTTTCAATCACATTGGGGACAATGTGAGCTTCAAAAGTTGGGAGTGGGGTGTTTGGATTTGACATTTCTTTTGGTGTGAAAATTTAGTTTGGGATCATTGAGCACTAATTCAGACATTGTTGTATGCTTGCTTGTTGTTTGCTTCTTTATTATGTTCCCAACTATGACCGGTATATGATGCACTCTTTTGAGTTATGTGTGTATGAGAGTTGTGTGTGTATGAGAAAGGGTGAAAGAAAAGGACTTACGATTTTTAAGGCATTTTTTTAAAATTTTTCTTCATCTCTATCATGCATCTTTAAGTTCTTTGTTTATCTATCTCAACCGTTGCTCACCTTGAATCGAATTATTAGGTCATAAGATTGTTGTCACTCCAAAAGGCCTTAAGAATAGACATTAAATTTTTGGGAGTCAATTTAGTGATGCATACTTTAAGAAGTAATCAATCGAGTTGTTTGTTACCTTAAAATAAATGGTTAGAGAGTTTGAATAAGGAGAGGTTTACTCCTCTTTCTCAAGGGTGTGAATAACTTGGGGCAGCTATGACACCCATAGTTTCCCTCTGAGCTAAAGCACCCTAGAGAAATAAGTAAGCTTAGGCATTTTTGAAAGAAATTCGGCTTGTAGTTGGATGTCATGCACGTAACCCGACCGTGTGGGAAAGCCAAAACGAAAATAGTCTTTCTTGATAAAATTTCCTCTCCATTTGGAAAAAAAAAAAAGAGAGAGCTAAAGAAACAGAATAAGGATAAAGTGTTGAACGACTTTGATTACTCTAATTACATGGTATCACCACTTTGAGTTTTGGAAATCTAGTTCTTGATCATTTGAGCCAGAGTAGGGGGAAAATGAACTGAGGCTTCATAAGGCTTTTTGGGATATTCTTGTGCTTGAAATTGATGGGTTCATACTCATCCATGCATGATAAAGTTTGAAGAGAGTCTTCAAATTTGCCTTAAATTTGTTGAATTCTTTTTTATTATCCATTTGACTATGTGCATAGCTTTACTTGATTGTTAAGGCTTGAATAGCGAACTAGGCAACTTAACAAGCTAATATTTGAGTGATATCATCTTCTACCTTGCTCGAAGACGATCAAGAATTAAGTTGGGGGGTGTTTGAAAACACCAAAAATGTGTTATCTCGCTCTACTTAATTCAAGGTTGTTATTGTGTTTAATGTGTTTATTTAGTATTTTTTTACATATTTTAGGTGCCTTGGAGGTAGAATCAACTATTATGAACTATTTGGAGTTAATTTGGAACAATTAGAAGCTAAAAAGAGAATCTAGGCTTCAAAAGAGGCAAAATGACGAAAAGGCCCTTGGAGGCACAACGTTTAGCGCCACGGTGCTTTTTCCAATAGCACCAATTTTGGTGCAACGCCACAGTGCTACGAACTTCAACGGATGCGCATGCGTGCCTTAGCACTGTGATGCTCTCTCGAATGCCACGACGCCATCAGCCTACTATAAATGAAATTTATGTCATTTATACGGGGGTACACCGTTTTTTCATTTTCTTCACTCGTAATATCCAACTTTCCACTGTAAACTTTAGTTTGTTCCATTTTTGGTCAAGATTGAACTTGAAGAACTTGATCTTAAAGATGATTAAGGGCTAGAGAAAAGAACTGAGCTTGGGTCTTTTGGTTTATTTCCATTATTTTAGAATTCTTGAGACTAGGGATTATATTTTGCTGAGATTTTCTGGTTTAATAGAGATTTCGTCTTTTATTCTTGAATCTTTCTTTCTTCGGATTATCTGACAAACTAGCTGTTTTAATTTGATTGTTTGCTTTTGATTAGCTCTAATTTGTAATTGTTAGTAAGTTAATCACCTAGAAGCGAAGGTTAAGTAAGGTTGTGATGTTTATTTGGGCTTCCAATTAATAAGCATTCTTTTTGTAATGTAGAAGAATCTAACTTTGAGTAGTTGATTAGACGATGGAAATTGATTATTCAACTTAGTATACCCTTAAGCTTAATGCTTGTTAGTTTATCGTTTAGGGGAGAATTCTTGTTTAAGCTTTGAATTAACTCGATCTTACTTATTGCACTTAGGATTCTAAGTGAGTTGGTTAAGTTTTAGTTCAAAGATCTCAGGCTAATTTTGTTATTATGTCTATGATAGAATTATATGGAATGGAAAAACCTAGACCGACTCAGGCTAGATGTTTGCTAGATTGATTAATTAAAACTCAATTCACTCACATCGCTCAATTCACACCCTATGTATTAAATTCACTCCGCACCATTTTATTTCATGCAATTTATATTTATTTTGCATCACCAATCACCACCCCTCCCCCCTGTAACTTCCTATAATCTTTGTAGTCTAGAAGTCTTGACTGCTCCCTATGGATCAATACCGTACTTCCCTTTGCTATATTTAGTAGAATAAGGCACGGAATTTATTTGGCTCAGATCGTGGGGTTTTTACGACACCCTAACAGCTTCGACTAGTTCGACCATGAATAAAATTGTTCATTAGAGGATCAGTGATAGTTAAGGTGCAAAAGGTAATTAAAGGCGTAAAATAGTAATTTGACCCAGTTGTAATTACAAATAACTTGTGAACGATTGACTTACGTAAAATAGTTAAATCAATGGACACAGACTTAGTCTACAATTCATAAGAATGCAATTATGAGATTTTTAGTAGAGTGTCCCACAGTTAATGATTGTTGACTAATTTGATTAAAAAGTTTAATTAATTAATCTTGTATCATTGGAACTTATAATTGTAAGTCCATTAGGTCATCTGTTAGCTCACTGAGGGTAAAACAAGGATCATATTGTTTTAGAAGATTTTGAATTGTTCAAATGAAATTAAGGAATGTAAATTAATTGTATAGATACAATTAATATAATACATATAGATACATTATATTATCAAGTTAATTTTGAATAAGATCTAAATTAAAAAATATAATATGAGAGATATAATAAGTTTCAAATGTTACTTATATGAATGAGATTCATATTAAAACTATAGGTTAGAATTAATATGAATGAGATTCATATTAAAACTATGGATTATGAGAGAAATATTAAATTTAATTAATTATTTATTTAATTAATAAAATAATCAAGCTACTTTAATTAAATTTCAATTAAACTAAATTAGATTTAATTTAATTTAATTTTAATTAAAATTCTTGGTAACTTAGTAGTGGAGAGTGAGAGTGGGGAATTAGAGTGACTCCCCTCTCTTTCATATTTAAGTATTTTTTTTCAAATTTTATTAAAAAGATATGTCTCATTTTTGGAGTGTTAATTCCCTCTGCAAAAATCTCTCTCTCTCAACAATATACTCTCAATGAACTTACTGAGAATAAAAAGGTTTTCTTCTGTTTTTCCTTCCCTCTTCCAAAAGAAAAGGTTCCAGCAAGAGACATAGAATACTCTTTTGATGGTGTTCAAACTATCGAGCAGTAGTGCGTAGAAAGTTTTGGAGAAATTTAAAGAATAGTTATTCAAAAGTTAACATCTATTCTCTGTAATTTTCTTTCTACAACATTCTTAATTTTTTTTTTTACTTCTAAAATATTTTTCTCCCAATTTAAAGACAAAAGCGATAAAATGCTTCTGCATTGAGGTTCAATCTTTTTAATATGTGCATCATGAATTGGCCTCCATATCTTTTTTAATCTTCCATGGGTGACCCTACAGGTCGCTCTTCATGGTGTTTATTGATCGTTTGATCAATTTGTGAGTTAATCTCTTTAGCACTTGTGGTTGATCCTATGAGTCATCATACATACTCATAGTTTTTATCTATAACATTACATATTTTTAGTTGACCATAATTACCTTGCCCAACACAATTCATGATTTATTTTGATCCTATCAAATGACATATTTTAATAGCCAAAGAAGTAGACACTCATTATATGATTTATTTAGACAAATTTTTAAAATAAGTTCCAACAAAGGATATAGAGTATTGTATGTCTTCTTTTTCTCTCCGTTGTCTATTCTGAAAGGAATCTTCCTTTTTCTCCTTTAAATCTATATCGTTTGAACACATTTATTATACATAGATGACATGACTAAAGTTTTTTTTAGAGATACTGTTTTGATATCATTATTGGAAAAAGCAAACCTATCACTTCTGAAAAATATATGTAAATTAATTGAAAAATTAAAAGAAAATAATATGAAATGAAAGAATTTACGTGGTAAACTTCAAAATCGGAAGAACACGACAATCTACTAGAAAGAAAGAGTTTGTTGCACAATAAGTAAAGAGGATCATAAAAATTAGTCTCATGTCTCAACTTTTGGCAAATGAATTAGCCCAACCCAATTACATAAATATTGATTGTTCTTAGATGTATTATTAATACATCTGGAATGTGTTAATTGTTGTGTTAAACATATTATTGATACACTCATGTCTTGAATTATTTATCGATTGGTGTTTGATACACTCATGTCTTATATATATGATATATTGCCGATACATTTGAATTACCAATAGTTTAACAAATCAAGCCAAATTTTGAAAATTACAAAAGATAACTTTTAAAAACTTATTTTTGTTTTTGGAATTTGGCTACGAATTCAACCATTGTAATTAAGAAAGATGCAAATAATTATAAGAAAATAGGGAGAAAATAGACTTAATTTTTAAAAACCAAAAACAAAAAACGAAACGGTTACCAAACGAAGCTTAAATAACTAAGGTCTCGTTTGAGTAACCATTTGGTTTTTGGTTTTTATTTTTAAGAATTAAGCTTATAGATACTATTTCCTTCTCCAAGTTTCTTTCTTGATTACCTACTTTTTATCAATGTTTTAAAAGATCAAGCTAAATTTTGAAAACTAAAAAAAGTAACTTTTAAAAACTTGTTTTTGTTTTTAGAATTTGGTTAAGAATTCAACCATTATACTTCAGAAAAATGCAGATCATTGTAATAAATAAGAAAGAAATACACTTAATTTTCAAAAACAAAAAACAAAAAATCAAATGGTTACCAAACGAGGCTTAGTGTTTCGTTTTTAATTAGTTTTATATTTTTAAACTTTATGTAATTTTTTTTTATAGTTATGATTGTTTTTAAGAAACACTTGAATTTTTAGTCAAATTCTAAAAATTAAAACAATTCTTTTAATTTTCAAAATTAAAGCTTTTGATAACCCAAAAAATAAAAGAAAAAAACCAACACCTATCATTTGATAACCCATATTATGTTTAGTTCTAAATTTTTTGAAAATGGTGTTTATTTTCTTACAACATTTTTTAACCTTAGATTCATATTTTCTAAACAAAAGACTTAAAACTCTCATTCAAAATTCTAATAACAATGGCAATGTTTTCCAAACCTGTATTCTTTTTTTAAGTTTTTAAAACTTAGCCTGAGATTTATTATTATTTTTTTTTTTTGAGAACATTTATAAAAAAGAAATAACAAAACAAAAGAGTGAATAGACCAAAGTAGTATTTTTAAGCTTTATTTTTAGAAGCTTATAAAATAGAATCAAATAAATTAACTTATGATTTTTAATTATTTGAGTTATGTTGATAACCAATTGATGCCTTAGCCTATTGATTCAACGAATGTGAAGCATCATTAGTCAGTGGTCAACGCAACATGTTTCATGTTTGATAACAATACAGTTGTATATAACTGGGCATGAATCGCATGATACATCTCTTCACAATTATTTCCGTTTTTTATTACAAGAATTATGCAAATCGTTTTGAGATGACCATATGTATCTTGCCCAACACAGTTCATGCTTTCTATATGTGTGCCTCCAATGGACCAAACGATACGCGTGAAGATTTGAACTACATTTTTTTTCACTAACGAATATTTTATATTAGTTGAATTATATTTGTTTTCATATCAAATTATATGTACATTTCAATAAATTAATATTGTAGACGGTATTTATATACGATAAATTGAAATTAGCTTCAATGGAGAATATAGAATTTAGAACCTTTTTCTAAATATACATAGTATAAATTGTAATTTTTGGTCTCTAAAATTTGAAGCTAATGTCTATTTAAATTTTAAAAATAATACTTTTAGTTCTTGAAGTTTAAACTTTTGTTCAAAATTAATTGATCTCTAAGCTTCTTTAGTTAAACTAATAGAAGTGTGGGCAAGTCCCGTTCAAGATGTTGGCCTTTGGACACAACTACTTTGGTTGGGGAATATGTTCCAGCTTATCTACAAGAGAACACACATCAATGTGGGTTTGAGTCAAAACTAGTACTCTAATGCCTAAGTTAGTAATGAAGTATTTAGTTCAGCTAATCACTCAAAATATTTGTTTTACCACTTGAGGTGGAGAAATGAAACTATATATGCAATCCATCATCTAAAATACGTGTTGGATGTGTAATGTCAACGATGTTAGTGAAGGCATAGTCTAAGATTGCAAGGTTCTATCCAATGAGCTGGGCTCGGTTATTATCCTTTTGGTTATATAAAGGAGGCTCGGTTGGACAGACCCAAGACTGGACGTTTTGACTTCCTTTCTTGGGATGCACAAACTCCTAGGGACCGTTTGTTGTTTTTTAGGAAGGTAGATTATCATAATCTTATGATGTCCGGAATTATAGATAACTAAAATTACAGATGTCCAGGTTCTTTAGAAAGTCATGTTTGTTTCATAGGGATATATTTTATGGATGTCTGGAAATTATTGATAATTATGTTTGTTTTGCAAGATTTGTACATGTGGGAATGTCTTAAATTTACGTAGTCTTCCAATAATGCTCATACGACTATTCATGTAATTTTCTCATTAATTTAATATAATTTCAATTTATACAACATATTTGTTTTTTTTATTAATTTAAATTTATTTTATATGTTATTTTTTTCAACAAATTTATTTTTAAAAATTCAATATTATGTTCTATATCACAAATTAACATTGTCATAAAATTATCCATCAATCTCAAAATACGATGATTCATATATGCAAATAATATAAATATATTTTTCATAGGTAAGCTTCAAAACATTAAAAATATGAATACTAAATTTACCTTGTAAATATCTAAAAGAATAAGAAAATTTTAGTTAAAAACCATCATATCGATACTTTTTAAATAATAAATACAAATATTAAAAATACATAAATTAATTCACAAAAAATTTATGGGAAGAAGAGAAAAAATCTAAAAATATTTTACATCTTTAAGATATTTGCAAATATGGATAAGTTGATTAGTCAATCTTTGAATTTTTTTTAATTTATAATTTCGCCCTCCCTTGTCTTATCTTGTTGTACACATTTTTTTAGTTTTTTTTTTATTTTCTCTCTTCTTCAATGTTTGCTTCTTCCCTCATTTTTTTATTTTTTTATTTTCTTTTCTTTCTCAGTTTTTGCTTCTTTCCTATTTTTTATTTTATTTTATTCTTTCCTTTATCCAATTTTTGCTTCTTTTCTTTATTTTTTATTTTCTTTCATTTCCTTCTTTTTCCCTTTGTTTTTCTTTCCTTTATTTTTTATTTTCTTTCATTTCCTTCTTTTTCCTTTTTTTTTTTAATTTTCTTTTCTTTCTTCGGTTTTTGCTTATTATTGTTTTTTTCTTTCTTCGGTTCTTGTTTATTTTTTTTTTATTTTCTTCCATTTCTCCGATTTTTGCTTCTTCCGTTGTATTTTTTTTTATTATTTTACTTTCTTTTCTTTCTCCAATTTTTTGCTTCTTCCCTTTCTTTTTCTTTTTTTAGTTTTTCTTTTATTTGTCCGATTTTTGTTTTCTTTTTTTCTATTTAATTTTCTTTCCTTTTTTTAGTTTTTGCTTCTTCACTTTCTCTTATTTTAAAATTTTTTCTTTCCTTTATTTGATTTTTTCTTCTCCCTTTTTTTTCACAATAATTATGAGACTGAATTCTATACCCAGGACTTGAAAGTACTCAATTCATAAGTGATTTAACACCAACAAGTCAATCATCAAGTTTGATTATTATAACAAATAATAAATATAAACAACAAATGAAAGTCTATCAATGATAGCTACTAATATTTTCTATCTTTGATAGCTTAATCTTTGATTATATTTTCGTAGGTAATAGCCACTTATAGAAATCTATCATTAATAGTCAACTTAGTGAATTTAATTAATAAAGTCGAATCTCGAACTAAAATGTAAGTGGAATGCCTAGAAGTTATCACTAATAGCATGTTTATCAGTGATAAAAACTATCATTGAAAAGAAAAGGGACTTATAAATGTTTGGGAAGGACAAGAAAGGGGCAAAAAGGTGTTCAGTGGCTATGATTGATAGAAGCTACTACTGATAGCATGTTACCAGTGATAGAAGCTAATACTAATAGCATGTTATCGATGATAGAATCTACCCGTTAGCACGTTTATCGGTGATAGAAGCTACCACTGATAGCACGTTATCGGTAATAGAGAACTATCACTGATAGCAATCAGTGAGATCATTGATAGCATCTTATCAGTGATGTTATCAATGAAAGAAGCTATCACTGATAACCACAATATGAGTAATGTTAGTGATATCGGTGATAAAACTTAGGTGATATCTATATATCGAGTTTCTTTCAAAGGTGATAACCAGTTATAGAAGTCTATCATTGATAGCCTTAAGTGTTAATATTTCAAGGTTGATTACAATTGATGAAAGTCCATCAGTGATAACGTCTGATAGCTGCTATCAGTGATAGCCATGATAAAAGATTATTAGTGATAAATATTATGGTAATCAAAGTTGTTGGTCTTATTTCAAAGTTGATCACTATTTCTAAATCTATCATTAATAACCACTAATAGCCTTAAGTAGTAATATTTCAACGTTGATTCCAATTGATGAAAGTGAATAAATGATAACTACTGATAATTTATAGCAAATTAAAAGCTATTATTTCAAGATTGTATTAATTTTTCTCAAATTAAAAGCTCGCTGATATCAACTATCATCAATAGCATTTGATAGAAGCTATCAGCCATAGCAGTTCATAGTAGCACTGATAGCTGCTATCAGTGATAGCTTTTAATTTGAGAAAATCGGGAAGAAATGAACAAAATGATGGCTAGGCATGGATTTTTTAGTCTTTTACCATTTTTTGATCTATATATGCAATTATTTTATTCTTGTACTACATCTTCTATTATTTTGGGCTTGAATTATATTTATGCAACTAGCCGTAATCAAAATAGATAATCTAATTGGCAGTATATATATACACACATATACATAATCTAATTAGTAGGAAATAGAAAATAAAAAAAATTAATTTTCAAAAATTAACATTGAAAATATAATTTGATGAAAATGTAAATATACAGTCTAATTTGGAGAAGAAAAAAAATACCTAATCTAGTTTGAAACAAACTTGAATACAAATCTAATATTTTTGAAGGGAATCAGATTCCCACAGAAGCATGTAATCGCCATGCAATTTGAGAATCGATTTTATAAAACACAAAATCAGTGAACTAAATCATACAAACATAGGATAAACATCAAATAAACCTAAGCATGATTCTAATGCAGAAGAAAAGAAAGAAGAGAACTCATCCTTGAAGATTCCCTTTGTCACGTTTTCCTCTCCTTTGGTCAAGAACAAACTCGAACCTCTCAATGAACAAAGACACCACCATAAAAGTTTTCTTCTTCTGTTTTAGGATTCCAAAAACCTAGATATGTGGACTCTAACACCTTCGAAGAGGGAATGAAGGTTGAGGGAATGTTTTTGAGAGAGTAGGGAGAATATGAGAGTGGAGACTAGGTTAAATTTCACAAAATGAAAAAAAAAAATCTTACCCTAAATGAGTTATAATGATATATTTAAAGAGAGTGGGTAAATCCCTCTCCAAGTTTTTCACTCTCAATCATTTGTTAATTGATTAATTAACTATTAAATAATCAATTAACATATAAATTAAATAACTATATATAAATCATATCTAATATACAGTTTAATTAATTAACATATAAATATCACATATTTATATGCATACATCTCTCATACTATAATTCTATATAAATCCAATTTATATGAATTTAATATTCAAATCTTATTCAAATATCTCTCTCTTATATAGTCTGAATTATAGATCATATCTATAATTAACCATATTCTATAATGTATTAGAATATACTATATATTAATCATATTAATATAAAATTCCTTTAAGTAATTTGAGCAAATCAATTCATTCCTCATTACTATCCTTGGCAAGCTAACAAGGTGACCTTATGGACGTGCAATTTAAAATCTTCAGTGATATGAGATTAATTAATCAAACTCAATAATAAAATTAATCAATATTCATTAACTACTGGTCACTCTATTAAAGACCGATAGCTGCACTCTTCGCACTGCAAATGTATTTCTATGTCCATGAATATAACCAATCAATAGTGAGTCAACCCTTTACAAATTGCTCATAACTACAGTTGGTCGTTTTACTTCTGTAGTTACATCTATCTCCTTAAGTACCATTAATTACTATAATGAACAAATAGTTTATAGTTCAATTCATTCCTCATTACTATCCTTGGCGAGCTAACAAGGTGACCTTATGGACCTGCAATTTAAAATCTCCAATGATATGAGATTAATTAATCAAACTCATTAATAAAATTAATCAATATTCATTAACTACTGGTCACTCCATTAAAGACCGATAGTTGCACTCTTCGCACTGTAAATGTATTTATGTGTCCATGAATATAACAAATCAATAGTGAGTCGATCATTCACAAATTGCTCATAACTACAGTTGATAGTTTTACTCTTGTAGTTACATCTATCTCCTTAAGTATTATCAATTTTTATAATGAACAAATAGTTTATAGTCCAACTAAAACTAACACCTCTCAAGCTAGTGAGAGGTTGAGGCCTCATTGTTCAAGATTCAGAATCAGCCATTAAGGGAGAAATTTAATCTACTTTCCCTATGATTGGAAAATTCCTTCTTGTGTAGGTGTGTTCCCAGTTCCCTACTCGGACAAATCCCCAAAATGGTAGGCTTGTTGAGTCGTCTAACTTGGCCACTTTCACTTATACAGATTAAAGGATTGCCCTTATTGATAGGAATTCACAACTCACTTAGGATTAAGGTCAAGTCACCTATGGTCATCTTATTCAAATATTGGTTTCTTCAAGTAATGCTGTTATAAAGCGTAACCAATCATTTCACGATCTGATCTTGTATAAACTCTTTATACAGAATATCTCCACATGAACAATATGACTCATATTGTTTGTAATATTTACAACTCATATAACAATTACAATGTAGGTCCTATCCGAAGTGTTACCAAGATAAGGTACCCCAACCTTATCAATTTACTACAGTCCTTTTAGGTTAATACTTGAACATGAACCATTTAGATGTCTACCACATACTATTCAAGTGACATCATATAACCTTGGATCTTAGTTTATTGGATTGAATTAATGCAGTATGAATATCAAATAAAATACCCCTTATTTTATTAAATAGATAATTTATTCTTTCAAAATACAAACTACAAGATACACAAGAGTTAGGACACTAAATCCAACAATCAAATAAAATATCAAATACAATACAATAATCTAGGGCATACAATATACCCAATGAAATCTCTCACTTGCCCTAGATTAGATGACTTATATCCTATAGACCCAGACTTTCCAAATGACCCTAAATAAATTTAGTTGCGAGAGTCTTTGTAAATGGATCAGCAATATTGTGCTCTGAAGTAATCTTTATGACGATCATATATCCTCGTTGCACAATTTCCCTAATGAGATGATATTCACACTCAATATGTTCTCCTCGTTTGTGACTTCGAGGCTCCTTGGAATTTACCACAACACCACTATTATCACAAAAAGAGTGATAAGAAAGGTCATGTTTGGAACGATGTCCAAATTTGTCAGAAATTTTTTTAGTCGAACAACTTTTTTAACAGCTTCACAAGCAGCTACATATTCTGCCTTTATAGTAGAATCCACAATACATCCTTACTTAATGCTATGTCATACTACAACCCCTTCATTCAAAGTGAACACTGATCCTGATGTGGATTTCCTAAAATTCTTATCAGTCTGAAAATCAGAGTTAGTGTATCCCGTAAGAATCAAATCCTTAGCGCCATACACAATCATATAGTTTCTCGTTCTCCTAAGATACTTGAGAATAGTTTTAATCGTTGTCCAGTGATCAAATCCTGGATTGGATTGATATCTCCTAACAACCCCCATAACATGGCAGATGTCGGGCCTAATACACAACATGACATAGATAAGGCTACGTACTGCAGATGCATAGGGAATTTGTCTCATATCCTCAACTTCTTGAGGTATCTTAGGACATTGTTTCTTAGACAAAATAATTCCATGCCTAAAAGGTAATAAGCCTTTCTTGGAATTATGTATTGAATACCTAAAAAGCATTTTGTTAATCTACGATGCTTGAGACAAGACTAGTGATTTGCTCTTACGATCCCTAATGATTTGGATCCTTAAAACAAACTGTGTTTCATAAAAGTTTTCATTTGGAACTAAGCAGCTAGCCATTCCTTAATTTTTGTCAAAAAACTTACATCATTCCTAATGAGTATGATATCATCCACATACAATACTAAGAAAGCTACTGAGTTATTAATGATCTTCTTGTAAACACAAGGTTCATCAATATTTTGGTAAAAGCCATAATATTTGACCGCAACGCCAAACCTCATATTCCAAGCTTGAGAGGCTTGTTTTAATCCATAAATGGATCGATTTAACTTGTAAACCATTTGCTCTTAACCTTGTTCAATGAATCCTTTTGGCCAAGACATGTAGATTATCCCATCAAGATTACCATTCAAAAAGGTAATCTTGACATCCATTTTCCATATTTCATAGTCATAATATGTGGCAATGAACGAGAGAATTTGGATAAATTTTAGCATAACAACAGGCGAGAAAGTTTCCTCATAATCCACTCCCTCAACCTGGCTAGAACCTTTCGCTACTAATCTCGCCTTAAATGTTTGCACCTTTCCATCTACACTTCTTTTTCTATTGTAGATCCACTTGTAATGTATAAATTTAACCCCATTAGGTTTATCTATAAGTTGCCAAAAAGAATTGAAGTATACAGACTCCATTTCTAGTTAATGGCTTTAGTCCACTCATCCTTGTCCACATCACCCATTGCCTACTTGTAGGTCAATGGATCCTCAACATAAATAACTCCATGAAAACCATAAATAACTAAATTATGACTACAATAATGTAAGATAGTCATAGTACTCTAAAAACTTTAGTCCAACACTTTAGAATAAAATAGAGCTTTAAGCAAAATGTCTTCTAAATGTTGCCTAATAAAGAACGCGCCATGGTAGTTTGAACTCCGCTTGCATGCTGTGGTATTTCGAACTCCACTTTATAAAAAATGATGACAAAAAATATCAACAATTTCAAGCAAACTAACCAACATTAAAAACTCTTTATAATTGGTTTCAATTTACAGATCTCAAATTTTAATATGTGCAAAAACCAACAAACTTGAATAAAATGAAATTAACTTCAAAATATATCTTAGTCCAACAAAATAACTTAAAGTCTATTACCACCACCCCACAACATAAAAGATGACTCAAATATTAAACTAAAACTAACCCAACATGAGCAACTAAAACTAAATCACACTGAAATAAAGAATTTATGTGTTATACAGAAGATGAAAATAACTTCATTCAATTATAGAACCAGTTACAAATCAAGCTACCTATAAATACTTTGTATAACTAATTTGTACAGAGAGAGAAAGTATATTATAATTGAGTGACTACACTTATCTTGAAGCAATCTTGAATAAAACTCCCGTCAGCTTCTTCGTGGATGTAGGCCTCCCTTGGCCGAACCACGTAAAACTATCGTGTTCTTCTTCTTCTCATCGTTTTCCTCTATCGTATACCTCTGACCCACCGATCGTGTAGCTTTTAGCAAACGATCTCTAGCTTTTAGCCAACGATCATTTATTTCTGCAAGCCTCATCGTGTAGATGACCAACATGTAGACGACCATCGTTTAGACGACCTCATCTAGACGATCTTCAGTAAAGCCTTCATCGTCTAGACGACTCCAGTTTTACCTTCTATCGCCTAGATGACCGAAGACTCATCGCCTCTATGATTTCTGGCAGCCTCCCGGCGATTCTCTCTTTTCTTTTCTCTCGTTCGTTTTCTGCAAAAAGAAAAGAAAAGATTAATCATTCGAAGGACATTTCCAGCAGAAGAGTGAAGCTCTATTCTCAGCCATCAAAGTGCAAGGTCGAGATCGTTCATCACACGGATTGTGCTTTCAGCACGTTGTTTTGTGTTTGTGTGAAGAAACTTGGTAGTATCTGGTACTCGTTTAAGGGCCATCGTATTGTCAAAGCCCAACAGAGTTAGTAAATCTTTTTTCTTCAGCCCGTTTTCGCAATTCAAGCCCAACAAGTGGTATCAGAGCCTGCAAGAAAGCTTCAAGATTAGTCAAGATTCAAAGAAGCAATAATCTTGAAGTCTTTCAGTTGAATTTCAAATAAAAAATGGCAGTTGCAAGGTATGACATCGAGAAATTTGATGGAAAAGGCGACTTTGGTTTATAGAAGGCCAAAAGTAAGGCTATCTTGGGACAGTAGAGGGCACACAAGGCCCTAGATGATCTAGCAAAGCTGCCCAGTACAACAACAGATGAAGAAAAAGAAAATATGGAGCTAATTGCTCATGGAACACTAGTTTTGAACTTGTCAAATAATGTCCTACGACAAGTAATTGATCAGGAGACAGCTTACAAGATGTGGAGCAAATTGAATGAGCTATATGAAACAAGGAATCTGTCCAATAAAATTTTCCTAAGGGAAAGGTTCTTTACATTCAAAATGAGTGCATCAAAGTATTTAACAGAGAACCTAGATGATTTCAAGAGAATTACTACTGAGTTTAAGACTCAAGGAGAAGAAATTGGGGCAGACAATGAAGCATTTGTGCTTCTTAACTCATTGCCAGAATCCTACAGAGAATTGAAGAAAAACCTAAAATATGGGAGAGATTCCATTACTACTGATATCATAATTTCTACCCTTAAGATCAGAGAAATGGAGCTCATTACAAGCAAAGAAGACAAGCCTAGTCGAGAAGGCTTATTTGTAAAAGGGAAGTCAAAACAGAACAATAAAGAAAAAGGCAAACAGAGCTCAAATGATGAAGGAGGAAAAGAGAAGTCCAAGGTTAGATGCAAATACTGTAAAAAACTTGGACTTTTAATCAAAGATTGCAGAACATTAAAGTGGAAAAATGAGCAGAAAAATAAGCAATCTCAGCCATATCCCAAAGTCCAACCAAATCAGTCAAGTGAAGCCTTAGTTTGTGAGAACTCTTACTTTTATTCTGATGCTTTGGCTACATCTAATTGTAGGGTAGAAGAAGAAGCAAATAAGAACCTAGATTGGGTTCTAGATTCAGGGTGTTCATTTCACATGACACCTCACAAAGGCTGGTTTAGTACTTACAGAGAATTGGATAGAGGATCAGTCTACATAGGAAACAATAACTTATGTCCAGTGGTTGGGATTGGTTCAGTCTCATTAAAACTAGAAGATGGAACAGTCAAGCTCTTAAGAAATGTTAGACATGTGCCTAAGCTGAAGAGAAATCTAATTTCACTAGGAATGTTTGATTCTATTGGCTGTGAATACAGAGGCAAGAAAGGTTACTGTGAAGTTTCGAAGAACAGTAAGCCTATCCTTAGAGGGGTGAAGATAAACGGAGTGTATGTAGTGCAAGAAGTTTATAAGGTACACTCAGCTTTGATTGTGACTCAAAATCAGCCTACTGAAGGAGACCTATGGAACAAAAGACTCTCACACATTAGTGCCAAAGGTCTACAAGCTCTAGCCAACCAAGGTATTCTACCTAAAGGAGTTCATCAGAGCCTATCCTTTTGTGAACACTGTGTAATAGGGAAGGCTACTAGGCAGAGTTTTGTGAAGGCTCAGCACACAACCAAGGCCATCCTTGACTATGTGTATTCAGACCTATGGTGTTCTTCACCTTTTCAATCATTAAGTGGTGCTAAATATTTCCTAACTTTTGTTGATGATTATTCAAGAAAGAGCTAGATCTATTTCCTTAAATCTAAGGATTTAGTTTTTGAAAAGTTTAAAGAATGGAAGGTCATGGTTGAAAAAATGTCTAACTGTCAGATTAAGTGTCTTAGAATAGATAATGGGCTTGAATATTATGGAGAAGAGTTCAATGTTTATTGCAGACAACATGGTATATCTAGACACAAGACAGTTAGGTGTACACCTCAGCAAAATAGGGTAGTAGAGAGGTTGAACAGAACAATAATGGAGAGAATGAGAAGCCTATTATCTGATGCTATACCTCTTGAGAAATTTTGGGCAGAGACAGGCTCATATACAGTCTATACACTAAATAGATGCTCTCATACATCTCTTAACCTTCTAACCCCTAAAGAAAGATGGACTAAACAACCACCTAACCTGAATAACCTAAGAGTATTTAGCTGCACTTGCTTTGTTCATCAGAGTAAAGGGAAACTAGCTGCCAGAGCTATGAAGTGTATGTTTTTGGGCTTCACATAAGGTGTTAAGGGGTTTAGAATGTGGCACCCTACTGAGAAAAGATGCATAACTAGTAGAGATGTGATTTTCAGGAAATATGAGATGTATATGCAATGTTTCAATACCTCAAGAGAAGAATGATATAATTGAGGTGGAGCAACTTTTAGTTCCTACTTCTGATCCTTCAAGCTTTGAATCATACTTTGATCAACTACCTCATTTAGAAGAAGAAGTAGAAGATGCTACTATTGATACTGAGCAAGAAGAACCAGAGTTGAGAAGTTACAGCCTAGCTAGAGATAGGAAGAGAAGAAACATTGTCCCACCATCAAGGTATGAAGACTACCTAGCTTTGAATGCTTATGATTTAACTAATGATGCAGAACCCTCAACCTTTGAGGAAGCAATGAGTTGTTCTAAAGCTAAGATGTGGATAGAAACTATGAATGAAGAGATTGATTCACTAGTGAGAAATAACACATGGGAGTTGACATCTTTGCCAAAAGGATGCAAACCAATTGCATCCAAATGGGTGTACAAGCTGAAAGAAGGTTTTTCTAATGATCAAGGACCTAGATTTAAAGCTAGGTTGGTTGCTAAGGGCTTTACATAGAGGCCAGGTGTTGATTTTAATGAGTTTTTTCTCCAGTGGTAAAACAAACTTCTATCAGATTATTGTTGTCGATTGTGGCTTAAAATAACCTAGAGCTGGAGCAACTAAATGTCAAAACAACTTTTCTACATGGCTTCCTAGAGGAAGTTATCTACATGAGCCAACTGAAGGGGTATGAGGTCAAAGGGAAGGAAGATTAGGTGTGCCTACTGAAAAAATCTATCTATGGTCTCAAACAGTCCCTAAGATGCTGGAACACAAGGTTTAGTGACTTTGTTCAGAAGAGTGGTTTCTATAGAAGCTCCTATGATAGTTGTGTTTATATAAATACAGAGTCCTATACTCATCCTATCTACTTATTACTATATGTGGATGATATGCTTCTAGCAGGAGCAACAATGAAAAAGCTGAATAAAGTAAAAGATTTACTGAAATCAGAGTTTGAAATGAAAGACATGGGAAATGCAACAAGAATACTAGGCATTGACATTATTAGAAACAGAAAAACAAGTATTCTAAGCATTGATCAGATACAATACTGTAATAAATTGTTAAAGAAGTATTAGATGACAGAGGCAAAAGCAGTAACTACTCCTATAGCCAACCATTTCAAACTCTTAGTAGAGAATTCACCTAAAGATTCAGACATTGAGCATCAACAAATCATGTCAACAGTTTCTTATTCCTAAGTTTGTGGAAAGTTTGATGTATTTAATGGTGTCTACAAGACTTGACATTGCTTATGCTACTAGCCTGGTGAGTAGATACATGGCTAATCCAGGTAAGAGACACTGGGAGGCTACAAAGTGAATTATGAGGTACCTAAAGGGTACTACTAATGCTAAACTGATGTACCAACAGCTACCAGACAATGAATCAGAGCTAATTGGTTATGTAGACTCAGATTATGCTGGAGATCTAGACAAAAGGAGGTCATTATCAGGGTATATCTTCCTATTTGGAAGGTGTGTCCTAAGTTGGAAGGCTACCTTAGAATCAGTAGTAGCCCTTTCTACTACTGAAACAGAGTTCATAGCACTATCAAAAGCAGTGAAGGAAGGCCTATGACTAAAGGGTCTCCTAAGTGACTTCGGAATTAAACAGAACACAGTGAAGATCTTTTGTGATAATTAGAGTACAACTCATTTGTCAAAGCATCCTCAGTACCATAACAAAACAAAACATATAGATGTGAAATATCATTTCATACGACAGCAAATAGAAGCTAAACAGATTGAAGTGAAAGTTCATACCTCAGAAAATGCCTCCGATATGTTGACAAAAATAGTCACTCAGCTCAAACTCCAGAAGTGTCTTGATATAATAAGGTTTGAGTTGAGAGACAAAGGTTAATGTAAAGAGACAGTCAGATCAGAGAAGCTGAAGAAAGCATGAAGTTCATTTCAAGGTGGAGATTGTTATACGGAAGATGAAAATAACTTTATCGTTACAGAATCAGTTACAAATCAAGCTACATTTAAATACTTTGTATAACTAATTTGTACAGAGAGAGAGAGCATATTGTAATTGAGTGACTACACTTATCTTGAAGCAATCATTAATAAAACTCCAGTCAGCTTCTCTGTGGACGTAGGCCTCCCTTGGCCAAACCACGTAAAACTATCGTGTTCTTCTTCTTCTCATCGTCTTTCTCTATTGTATACCTTTGACCCACCGATCGTGTAGCTTTTAACAAACGATCGTCTAGCTTTTAGCCAATGATCGTCTAGCTTTTAGCCAACGATCGTTTACTTCTGCAAGCCTCATTGTGTAGACGACCATCGTTTAGACGACCTCGTCTAGACGATCTCCAGTAAAGCCTTCATCGTCTAGGCGACTTGTGCCTTATCTTCTAGATGACCCCAACTTTACCTCCCATCGCTTAGACGACCAAAGGCTCATCGCTTCTGCGATTTTCGACAGCCTTCCGACGATTCTCTCTTTTCTTTTCTCTCGTTCTTTCTTTGCAAAAAGAAAAGAAAGGATTAGTCATTCGAAGGGAATTTCCAGTAGAAGAGTGAAGCTTTATTCTTAGCCATCAAAGTATAAGGTCGAGATCGTTCATCACATGGATTGTTCTTTCAGCATGCTGTTTTGTGTTTGTGTGAAGAAACAAGGTGGTATCTGGTTTTCGTTTAAGGGCCATCGTATTGTCAAAGCCCAACAGAATTAGTAAATCTTTTTCCTTCAGCCCGTTTTCTGCAACTCAAGCCCAACATTATGAGACTTATCACATACTTCTAAACAATATTTCTAAATCTAATCCACATAAGTAACAACACACTCACGACATATTTCATACATGTATTAAGACATTCGACAATTAAAACCATATCATAATAATATCACCATATTTTCACCATGCTTAGACATCCAAAATATGAAGCAATTTTAAGAACGTAAGGTATGTACATAGTAACTAATAGATATAATGCACATAAAGCGCACCAAAAATTATGAAACAGCAAACAAATTCTTCAAATAGAAATCCATTCACTTAATGTCTTTTAAAGCACTTCTACAATCTGAAAGACTCCAGTAATAATATGAGTAAGGTTTCAAGGTAAGAACTTAGTTTAAAACCTCATTTGGAAACTCAAATAGTGTATGGAAGGAGCAAACTTACAGAAGCGACCTTAAATCTCACTTTGAACTCCTTGAATCAGGTCTAAACGACAAATAGAGAACACCCAAGAGTCATAGAAAAATTTACAGCATCTAGATTAAAATCAAATTGTTAGTTCTTGTAAAGAGCTGATTTTATGCCTCTAATCTCACTTACTTGTCATGCTTAATATGCTTAATTATCTAATTTTGTAGAAATTTGAGCAAATCATGCATGCGAGAGCTTACAGGTCATTTGGGGTTAATTTGTAGCTATTAAGAGTGATACCAAACACTTGAAGCTTCAAAAGACATAAAAGGAGAAAAATATTCCAAGGAGGTTTGGTACAACGACCCTGCTCACGGTGCAAATTCTAATTTGCGTAAAAGGCATGAGCACAATACCACTCCAAACATGTTGACAGAATGCAGATGTGTGTGCACCATGTGGGTGCTGCGACACAACACTAGCCACTAGGGACCGTATAGAGTTGAGAATGAGAGATAGAGTCGAGAGAGAATTGAGAGTTAATGTGTTTTTTCAAGAATAATTCTTCTGTAAAAAAAACAAATGCAGAACCATTCTGCAGATTAAGTAAGAGGAGTTAGCTCCCTTCCCACTCATATTAATTCATATTAACTCCAACTGTGGGGAGTTCTGTGATTATTTAATTTATATTTAACCTATTATTTTAATATGAATCTCTTTCATATTAAATTAAACATATAGTTTCTATATGAATCCTATTTATATTAAATTTAACCTATAATTCTAATATGGATCTCATTCTTATTAAATTTAACATATAATTTTCATATGAATATCATTCATAGTAGATTTAACTTATAGTTATAATATGAATCTCATTCATATTACGTTAAATTGGAATCTTACAAATACATTATTCTCTCATATAGTTTAATTTTTTAATCTCATTCAAAATTAACTTTATAATATAATGTATCTATATACATTATATTAATTGTATCATATATAATGTATTAATTATATCATATACAATTAACTTAAACTCCCTTACAATTTGAACAATTCAAACTCTTCCAAAACTAAATATTCCTTATTTTATTCTAAGTGAGCTAGTAGAGGGATCTAAGATTAGAAGTTTCAATGATATGAGATTAATTAATTAAACTTTTTAATTAAATTAATCAACATGCATTAATTTTGGGTCACTCCACTAAAGACCGTGTATTGTAGATATTTTTTTGCGTTCATGGATATAACCAATTATTAGTAAGTCAACCCTTCACAAATTATTCGTAACTACAGCTGGATAATATTACTGTTTTACTCCTGTAATTACCTTTTGCTCCTTAAGTTCCACTGATCCTCCAATGAACAATCTCTTTATGGTCCTACCATAAACAGAGCCTTCTTAAGCTAAACGAGAGGGAGGGGCCACATTGTTCACGATTCAGAATTAGTACTTGAGGAAGAAATTCATCTACTTACCCTAAAGAATGGAATGAGTGAATTTCATCTTGTGTAGCTATGTTCCCAGCTCCCTACTCGAACAAATTCCTAAAATGGTAGGCTTATTGAGTTGACAACTCGGGCTACTTTCACCCATATAAATCAAAGAAATGTCCTTATAGATATGAGTTCATAACCCACTCAGGATTGAGCTCGAGTTACCTATGGTCATCCTATGAAATTTTAATCTCTTCAGTCAATGGTGTTATGAAGAGAGATTAATCATTTCATGGTCCAGTCTTATACAAACTATTTGTATAGGATACTTTCACTCGCATGTCTCCACATGAATGATTTGAATAAATCATTCTAACACTTATAACGCTTGTAACATTTACGAAGGAGATTGTATCCATAATGTCACCAGGATAAGATACCCAACCTTATCCATATACTATAGATCATTTAGGTTATTACTTGTACATGATTCACTTATATGTCGATCATATACTGTTCAAGTTACATAAAACAACCTTGGACCTTTCCTCAACGGATAATTGCAAATATAAAATGATCAACCATGATTTCAAATATCTTATTAACTATGAGGCTTTAGGGCATACATCCCAAAATTAGAATCCTAACCAATAGTCCTAATTAGAATTAACCAACCATGAATAGATGAATCATACTAGACACATTTAACTAACTGTATTACACTCTAGGGATTATGCTAGGATGAGCGTTCACCTAATTAGACATTCAATACTGTTTCCTCTAGGTCAATAAGACAATATTCTTCATTCTTGACTACAAATTGCAAGCCTATCTAAACTTTTGCTTCTTAAAGATTAACCTCAAATGCATTCAGTCATAAATTCCCAAGTAGTTTGTCAATCAATCAAGAGAAAATGCAATCATAAAGTCATTCAATTAGAAAGAAACTCATAGCCAAGATATAGAAATTACATTAAGATAAAAAACCCAAAATTAAAAGTTTCAAATCCTTTAAACTAGTAACCTAGATCTTACCTTTCCATGGTGATGGAAAAGACAAGATCTGACATCGTATTTGTTGATTACATGAAAGATAAGGAAGAAAAATACAAGTGGAAGAGAGAAAAGGGGAAGAAAATTGACTGAGAGTTGAATGGAAGGATGATGATATCTATCCTAAAAGTAAAGGGACTTATATATAAATTTGTGGCAGTGTCACGATGTCGTCCCCTAGGCCTTGTTGCCAAAGCACAACGACACTACATGGGCATATGTGCACTTGTGACAACCGAAGAGCAACGACAATGTCGTTTTTTTCCAAACCAATGCTCTCGAGAAAAAGCATTGGGTGCAGAGCCGCTACGCTTCTCCAAGGGTATAGAAATAAAAGAGTCAAGGGAACAAAAAACTTTCCCTACTAATGGTTTTATGATTTGGTCTCTAAGGTGTGGTGATAGGGCTTGCCACTTCAAATGATACTCTTTATTTCTAGGGGTCCTTAACGAATAAAAACAAGAAGCTAAACTAGAAATAAATAAAAGGAAGTAATAAATTTTTCACTTTGTTCCCTCCAAAAGGGAAAAATTTTTAACAACGATTGCTCGACGTGACTTGTCTCATGTTAAGGCATAAAAAATTCTCGTATTTCTCTGCTCCTTTTTTGGATTAGTTGATATAGCTAGGTAAAGTTACAAGACTCCTCATCTTTTTTAGGGAACCAGATAGGTCAAATTTGTATTTTTCTGAAGACGAGAAGAAAGGTAAGAAGTATTGGACCGGTTTGGCAACCCTAGCGGGGGGAGGGGGTGAAGAAAGAACCACAATAGATTCCAAATAAATTTTCATTCTAGCTTTCCAATATGCATAATTTAAACCATCAAAATAAGGAGATCTAGAAGTAGATTGGCATTCAACAATTCCATTTGCTACTAGGTTTTTCATAATGCTCTAACAATAAAGTTTATCAAGAAAATTAAATTTTAAGATGAGCAACCTCGCCTGGATACCAATTGTTAGACTGGTATGGAAACCTTAGAGTGAGGGGAGTGAATAAGGTTTAATTAAACTTTTTGAAAAATATGCTCAATTTAAACCAATTAAATAATTTTTTAAAAAATTAATAAAACCCCTAATTAATGCCAAATAGCAAGATTGATAAAAAAAAAAATTTATGCAACAATATAATTAATCGATATCAACCAAAAAAGCATTAAAATAAAATTAAATGAAAAATAATGTGGAAAGAGTTAGAGAAGAAGACATCGTAATTTTTATAATAGTTCTGTCAAACTCGACCGACATCCACTTTTTCAAGCGCCTCTTAGGATTTTGTTTAAAAAACTCCTTTGACTCTTTTCACGGATGAGAGTCGAACTGCTACCTTGCTCTTTTTTTTTGGGTTCAAGAGCAAGCCCAATTCCTTCCACAAGATAGAATCCAACCATTACAATATTCTTGGAACTTTGAAACACTCAATAAAACTCTCTAAGAAAATTCTCTAAAAAAGAGTGGGTATACAAGTTTGAGGTCCCAATATTTAATCCTCATAGTACAACACAAATTCTCTCAAGAACAAATGAAAAGAAAGAAAATTGAGAGCTTTGCGAGAGATCAACAATGGTGGTCTTTAGCAATTTTCTTTTTAAAGGAAAACAAAAATCCATCAATTACAAATTTAAGGCTCCATGCGTCATTCATCCTATAACTCCAAGTGGCAAGCTATAGTTGGTCCAATTTCATGATTAATTTGCTATATCACCATCTCGGATATTTGTCTGTTATGCTTCCTTTCGCTATATCATTTTCATCCGAACTCCGAGTTGGGTGATTCAGGAGGCATTGGAATCATTATTCCGAGCTCTACATGGACTATTCAAAATATGAAAATTATCAGTAAATAAAATCAGGTTAGTTATCACCAAAATATTAATTAATTAATTAAAATTAATTAATTTGAGATTAAGAGCCAAAAAGACAACAAAAAGAAAGAATGAAAAGATTAAAATGACTTAAAAGAGTCGAAAGAAAGAAAAGACCCGACATACTCGTGAGAACTAAAAGAGAAAAATTAAAAAATATATGAAGTACTGGAGTTAGAATAGGGCAAGGTCTTTCAACCTCTAATTTTATCACCTAGATTTCATAGAGTCTAGGTTCAGAATCCCCCTTAGCCTTACAAATTGGTAAGCACGGCATGGCATCCTTGTCATCACTAGAAGGGTAAATACTTCGCAAAGAACTCAGCCTCAATGGTACAAAAGGTAGGCTCCTCCTGTCGACTCTCCAATTTCTACATGACATCAGTCAAATGGGCAAGATGATCAACCATGTTTTGCAGTTGAGCTTGAGTCTCCTTCTGAAACTGAAGAGAACTATTAGCAAGTTTAGACACTAAAAAATCCAAAGTCATACCTGGACATGAATCTTGAGGAAGTGGTTTTTCCTCCATCGTGTCGACATGGACTACCTGATGTCTCTGGGCCATTGGAAAGCCTAAGGAATGGTCTGGCAACAACTTGTCCTGCCTTACAACAAAGGTTCCAAGTTGAGCAAGAAAGTAATTCAAACTATGCAAATCAGTTCTAGCCTCTACCTCGGGGCAAAGACTCTCTTGCTGGAAGTGCTCAAACTCTTGCTGCCTACGAAAGTTGTCATGTTGAAGCTTAAAAATGCTATCAGCAAGCTCCATAACCAAAGTCTATAAAGACTTACCTAAACTAGAAGACTAAGCATGAGTCGACTCTCGGGATGTGATATGATCTTTGGCATCGATTTTTTGCCACCTTCCTTATCAATACCCAATGGACTCCTTTCATCTAGGACGATGAGACTCATAGTCCAAATGACCATAAAGTGGTAAATGGAAGGGGGGGGGGGGTGGTGTTAGGGAGAGGGGTTAGAGATTCAAATATGCATAAAAGTATAATGCAAGAAAGGAAAAGATAGAAATGATATCAATTAAGACGTTTTACCTTAGAGGATTGAAAATGGACCAATGTAACTTTCTTCATCGAATTATCGAGACATAAATTTAACTTCTTGCCTATGCCTAGCCCTTTAGAATCCTAAACAATGGTCCTAATTACCTAGTCAGTCGATCATGAATAGGTTAATCCAAACTAGACACATTAACTAACAACATTATGCTCTAGGGATATGCTAAGATGAATGTTCAATTTACAATCACCTAATTAAATATTCAATATGATTTCCCTATGTCAATGGATAATACTATTCATTGTCAACTACCAATTGCAAGCCTATCTAAACTATTGCTTCTCAAAGATTAATCTTAATTTTATAACACAAATTATAAGTTAACCTAAAGCATTTAATCATAAATTTCCATTAGATTGTCAGACAATTAAGAGAAAATATAATCATAAAATCATTCAATTAGAGAGAAATCCATAGCCAAGATATAGATATCACATTAAGATAAAACTCCCATAATTACAATGTTCCAAATCCTCTAAACTAGAAACCTAGACCTGTCACATCCCATTCTAGATTTCTTCATTAACATAGAACAAAGCATAAATACCTTAAACATCACTTCTCTCTATGACATCCAACGTCCTGATTCTTAACATATCTTGTACTCAAGATCAAACCTAGACTTCCAAATCAATTTTTAAAAATATTTTACATTCATTAACAGAGTAAAAGAACTCAACCCAGTTTAAATCACAGTACTGTTTAAAAAATTTATAGACCAATAATAAGGATTATTTTTAACAATACTTCCCATGAAATGTATCTCACAAGTTTTAACTATCATGGAATACTCTCAAATATATGCACAAACAAAATAGTAGGTGTCTAACAACACTAGTGTCGTTTGACGACTTAGTAGACACCAGAAACTTGATCACTACATAGGGGGGAGGGGGAACATATAACATTGAAAGCATGAGCTAAAGCTCAGTGAGTTGTAATTTATATCAACATACACTTTCTCTTTTGAAAAACATTAATGAAAACCTTTAACAAGTTTAAAACGTCAATGCTTCTTCAAGTCAAGAATCATTCAGCATTGCCCTAACACATAGAACTCATTCATGAAAACCATTATAAACACATAACATAGTAAACAACAATTCGATCATCATTAACCCTTGAAACATATAAACTTCTACAGTAGCACGATCTACACATCTGAACATTACAACTAGTTAACAAACGCATGTCACTACTAATAGTCACATCCAATTTATTCTCATATGTTTTACCCTCCATTAAGTCATACGCTCACATAGAGTTTCTTATGATTTCCAAGTTAAGTCATATTTTAGCCCAGGAACCCAATATATCAAACTTACTCTAGGTTAAGCCATATTTCAGCCCTGGAGCAAGGTTACGACTTCTGGGTTAAGTCATGTTTTAGCCCCGAAGCCCTATGTCTCCCTCTCCCTCTCTGAGCTAAGTCATATTTCATCCTCGGAGATCCATTGTCAATCTTAAGAGGTATTATAGAAACATATTCAAGCAATATAAGCTAACACCATCGATTAAAATAAACCGTGGTTTAAAACCACATCTTCAACAACCACCATAAATACCATACGTTAGCATTTCCACCTCTCACTCCATAACTTAATCTAGTTTATCATGAATACAATAGCTTTGGCAAGCCATAAGTTCATGTTTGCATATAATCGTGATTCAACACATTTTCAAGTCAAAGGTATTTTAGCATTATGGAAATCGAATAACATTGATCAAGCATATATAGAAAAAAATGGCTTAAGAAAACATATCATTCCAAATCATAGCATATGCATATAGTATCATATATAGATTTTATATAGAAAATTTGAAAATGAACCACTAATTGTTAATCGGCTTCTCCTCAAATTTTTAGTTCCTTCGACTCTCGAGTTTGGACGTCTGAATCGTCTTAGAACTCCCAGAATCGGTCAATCTCTCTATAACACCCTACACATTTTTTTTAGTAAAAATGTAATTTCAGTAACTTTATTATTTCGAATTTCAGTAATTATTATTAGTTGGAGGAAATTTTTGGAATTTTGGACTTGAAGTGTAAGTGCGGGAATTTAATTGTTGGCATGAAATTATTCAATTTGAAATTCAATTTGAAAATTAATGACAGGAATTAATTTTCTTTTGAAACAGAAAGAAATTTAATAGTAAAACGGAAAGGAATTAAATGTAATGAAATTTAATAGTAAAACGGAAAGGAATTAAATGTAATTATATTTATTTCCTTTTTTGTTTTATTATTATTATTATTATTATTATTATTTATTTATTATTTTTTTTTAATAAAAATTCAAACCCCACCCCCCTTTTCTTCCTCACATTCGTGAGCCCGTTCGACGCCGCCCAAAGCTGCCTCGTCAGTTTTTTCTTCATGACCTCCGTCCACCACTTCTCAAGCGTCATTCGCTTTTGCCGTCACTGGATCTATCGATTTGGGTAAGATTTCTACCGTTTGGGTTTGTCTTCGGTTGATTATTATATACTCATTTACTTTTGGCATCAATTGGTTAATACCCATTGTGTTTCAACTTTGGATTCAAGTTTGTGAAGGTAATGAAGTGTTGTTCAGTGAAGTTGGAGTTTGTTTTAGCGAGTTTTGGTAAGTTTTATGCTTTGATTACCCTCTTGTCGATTAATTTTGGTTGTTGAAAAATTTTGGTAAAGTCATTTGGAAGTTATTTTTTTGACGAAGCCACATGGATAATTTATTTGAGACGTTGGTAGTGAAGTATGTATTTGATTCAAGCTTTAATCATGTATGCCTAATTTCAAATTATGATTAGGGGGTTGATTCAAGAATTTCATTCAAGACGAAGAAGAGTTTGGTTTGCTATTTATTTGGGCTTAAAATTGGAGGTTTGGAAAGTGAATTCGAATTGGACCACACCTTAGGTAAGGTTATCTGGAAATATTTTGTAATATTTGGGTATTTGGATTTTGGCCTTAACTATTAATTTTAAAGCTTGGTTTATGTTTAGGCTTGATTAAGGATTCAAGAATTTCACAAAGATTCAATTGCATTTTGGTTCGACCTAATATCAAGGTAAGTAATCTTACTACTGGAACTGCCCACGGGCTAGACATTAGATGTATGCTAGCATGATAAATGTACGTTATGGCAAAATGTTAGCATGATAGACTGATAGTATAATATGATCAAAGTATGTTCTGGTACGAGATCTGAATTATTTATTTATGCACATAGACACTTGAATGCTAGTATGAGATGGTATATGCTTCCATATGGTTGTATTTGATCTGATGATGTTGAGGTACACATGTATGTTGTAGAATTATGATGTTGAGGTATATGTGTATGTTGTAGAGCCATGATGTTGAGGTTTATATGTATGTCATAGATTCGTACAGTGATGATGAGACTGTGCAAATGTCCTTACTGATTAGTTAGATGCCCATTAGATTTTGTGTTTCCTTCGGGATTTACCAGTTTTTGTTTCCTTCAGGATTCACCAGTTTGTGTTTCCTTCGGGATTCACCAGTTTGTGTTTCCTTCGGGATTCACCAGTTTGTGTCTCCTTCGGGATTCACTAGTTTGTGTCTCCTTCGAGATTCACCAGTTTGTGTCTCCTTCGGGATTCACCAGAGGTAGTGGGCATACTTAACTATAGTAGGATAGGACTCAGTCTCTTTCTTGTTTCATGTGCATATGTGTTCCATGAGGACTAGAGCAGTTTATATGTTTCACCAGAGGTGGGTATCTAGAGGACATAGATGCCCAGCCTGACCCTAGTATGGGGTTACTTACTGAGTATTTTATACTCATTCTTTCTCATGTTGTTGTTTCAGGTAAGGGTAGAGATGCATCGGCGATGGACAAGCAGAATTCGTGATCGAGCCACTGGGACTAGTTTTTACGCTTCCGCATCATGAAATTTAGAGTTCTTTTCATGTTTCTTTTAACTTTTAGTTTTGATGTTTAAAACTCACTTTTAAGTATTGTTTTTCAGACTTATTTATTATCCTTCATGAATTATGTGTACCCTACTATTGTTTTAGTATTTGAATTTAATGAAAGTCTTTTGAACTTACCTTATTTAATTAGCATTTATTTCGCCATAATCGAGTGTCATTTTGAGTTCCATGCATGCATGCTTTTAGTAACGGCCTAACTTAAGTCTTAGGGGGTCGGGTCGTTACAGTTGGTATTAGAGCCCATGTTTTGGGTTCTGTAGATTGACTTACTATGTAAGTGTAGATAGTCCCTGTGGCCCATGAACGGATTCCTTGTCATCGCCAGGTACGTCTTATCAATTACAAGTTTTATGAAAGTTGTGCATTAAAATATTTGTTTAGCTTAAATGCACCAGTTATGTTCTAATGCTAGGTCAGTGACTCGTTAGAATTTATTATAAGAGGATTATCAGGTACGACACTACAAAAGAAGAAAAATAAAATAGAGTAAATTATGAGGTCACTTGGCGCTAGTTAATCTCATGGAAATTATGTTAGAAACGAACAAATATATACCTCAGTTAAGCAATGTTAAAGGTTGTTGAAACTATGTAGAGTTATGACAATTTATGAATGAAGGTATTTAAATGTTTAAGCCAAAGAATAAAATTGTCGAGACAAGAATTGATCAAGGACTAGTGTTATGTTTTGTGTTGGATAGTGCAATCGGTGGTAGTATATTTATATAGGCCAGTGCTCAAGTATAAGGTTAAAAGTTGTTTTATGAATAAGAGGAAAAGAATAAGAGTTTATAGATTTATTAAAGGTTTTGAGATATTAAAAACCCAACATTTCAAGAAGAATTTTAGAAATGATTCATAAGTCATAATCATTTGGGTAATACTACAACTTGATGAACTAGGAAAAGTATGTGTAACGGTATAAAAAATTCTTTTGGAATATCTAGCTAGGTAGATGTCATTAAAGGAAGCTAAAATAGTTGGACATGACCTTGGACTTGGGTTAAAGCAAGGTGTTATTTGTTTAGGTTGAAGGATTATTTTAGTATATCTAGACTAAAACTAGAGCCATATTATGTTAAGGAGATCCAAGTTAGACAGATTTGAAGAAACAAAAATCTTTTGGAGTTTAAACGTATGCAAATTGGCAAAGAGGAATTCTACAAGATGGAAATTCTTAGTGAGAGAGATAAGATTTATGTAGGATTTAAGTAAAATATAATTTAATAAAGAGATTATGTTCCACATGGAAAGTGGAAAAAAAAAAAGAGGTGTTTTGAATTTAGTGGTTTTATCAGAGATAAGTGTGAATGAGAGAAAAGTATCCAAGAAAATTTACTCTTTTGGAAAGAGAGAGAAATTTAATGTGTTCGAAACTCCTAGTTAAGTATGGTTTAAAGGCTTGATAAGAGGGGTTACAAGGTATTTGTTTTGGTGTAAAAGAAGAATACCTCATTATCATGTGGAACTTTAGGACAATATGTGTTAGATTGAAAGATAGCTTATGTAGGTGATTGGTATGGAATTTTGTTTTAACACAAGAATCTGTTAACGAAATAGAAGGTTAAGAAGTGATAAGTTAAAATGGAGTTACTAGTAACAGTAGATGTTCGAGAACTATTGATATGGTATATTGAGGCTTCATTAGTTAAGACGTAAAACATTGAGGGCATTAGTAAGATTTAAGGGATTTTGACTTTGTGTGTAAGTGTTGGAAACATGAACTAGCAAGACCATCAATTTGATTGAGAAAAGAAAATAATCAAACTTGAGGTAGACAATAATGGTATATGCACAAAAGTAAGTAAGTTGGATCTTCCAATATAACCATTGGTATAAGGGATAGACTTAGCAATAAAGTTGAGTTGATAGTAAGAAGTTACTAAAAGTGGGTTTGGAGCATTACAAGATAGTATGTATTCTCTTGAATGGGCAATGAGTTAATAGCTTTAGAGAGTATGAGTAATCAAAGCTAAGGTTTTATCGTTAAAAAAACATGATGACTTCAAGGATCAATTACGGTTATTATGAGGTTATGAAAATGTGTTATCAATTAACTTATGCTTTAGCATCCAGGGACTTCAAAACCTCATTTTCGGGGGGAATTCTGAACTCGTTCGTAGCGGGGTCTAAGTAATAATATGTGATTGTTTCAAGCCTAAAGAATAATATGAGGATGGCTCAAGCAAGTTTTATAGCTCATGATAGCATAAAGCCTCATGATGAGTTTCTCATGAATGTGAGACTTAATTAGACAGAGTTATTCTCAGACATGTAGACCCTAGGAAAGACATCACAGTTGGCGCTTCTAGAGTAGAAGCAGTTTTCAGTTGACTAGATTTGTTCTAGTACGTAACTTCAGATGATGCATTATGTAGTATGATCAGTTTCTTCACTACACATATGAAGTTTTCCCTGTGACATGGTAGGCTCAGATATATGTTTTCAGTATATAAGACTTTCTCAACTTCATGACCATTTTCATAGCTCTCAGCTTGAACGTGTTAAAGTATTGTCGGTTTTCAGCATCTTAAGTTTCATAGTTATATATGGAAGGGGTTGTCACACCTCTTTTGGTACTAGTTTTAGCTATGTCAAACGATGACCCTCGTTTTGCATCTAGTTTTTTTGAAGAGTTTCTAGTTAGCATTGGGTACTTGATTGGATTTTGGTACAATTTTTCACCCATAGACTGATGGTCAAATAGAACGTTTGAACCAGATATTGGAAGATATGTTGTGCGCTTGTGCACTAGAGTTTTTAGGGAGTTGGGACTCTCACCTGCATTTAATGGAATTCGCATATAATAATAGTTATCAAACTACCACTGGCACATTGCCATTTGAAGCCCTATATGGAAAGAGTTGCAAGTCTCCAATATGCTGGGGTAAGGTTGGTGAGAGAAAGTTGCTAGGTCCTGAGCTAGTGCAGACCACGAATGAGGCAATACAGAAGATCAGAGCTCGTATGCAACCAGCTCAGAGCAGACAGAAGAGCTACATCGATGTCAGACGTAAGGACCTGGAATTTGAGACTAGTGTGAAAGTGTTCTTAAAAGTGGCACCCATGAAAGGTATTCTGAGGTTTGGCAGGAAGGGAAAGTTGAGTCCGAGATTCATTGGACTTTTCGAGGTCTTAGAGCGAATTGGTTCTATAGCTTACTGATTCGCATTACCCCAGCACTATCTTCAGTTCATAATGTCTTCCATGTTTCAATGATAAGGAAGTATGTGACAGACCTGTCCCATGTAGTTGACTTTGAGTCATTGCAGTTGAATGACAACTTGAGCTACGAGGAGAAGCCTATAGAATTTCTCGCCAGAGAGGTAAAGACGTTGCGCCGCAGGGAAATTTGCTTTTGTGAAAGTCTTGTGGCAAAATCACCAGTTAAAGAAGGCTACCTAGGAGCAAGAGGATGAGATAAAGGCCCAGTACCCGAAGCTTTTTCAAGAATGAACTTTCGAGGATGAAAGTTCTTTGAGAAGGGAAGAATGTAAAACCCCCAGAGTTTTTTTTTTTTTTTTTTTTTTTTTTCACGAATGAACTTTCGATGATGAAAGTTCTTTGAGGAGGGAAGAATGTAACACCCCACACATTTTTTTAGTAATAATGTAATTTCGGTAACTTTATTATTTGGAATTTTAGTAATTGTTATTAGTTAGAGGGCATTTTTGGAATTTTGGACTTCAAGTGTAAGTACGAAAATTTAATTGTTTAGCGTGAAAGTATTCAATTCGAAATTCAATTTGAAAATTAATGGCAGGAATTAATTTTCTTTTGAAACGGAAAGGAAATTAATAGAAAAACGGAAAGGAATTAAATGTAATGGAATTTAATAGAAAAACGAAAAGGAATTAAATGTAATGGAATTTAATAGTAAAATGGAAAGAAATTAAATGTAATTATATTTATTTCCTTTTTTGTTTTATTATTATTATTATTTTTTTTTTTATAAAAAGTCAAATCCCACCCCCTTTTCTTCCTCACATTCGTGAGCCCGTCCGAGGCCGCCCAAAGTCGCCGCGTCAGTTTCTTCTTCATGACCACCGTCCACCACTGCTCAAGTGTCGTTCGCTTTTGCCGTCACTGGATCTATCGATTTGGGTAAGATTTCTGCCGTTTGGGTTTGTTTTCGGTTGATTCTTGAATACTCATTTACTTTTGGCATCAATTGGTTGATATCCATTGTGTTTTCTTCGGGATTCACCAGTTTGTGTTTCCTTTTGGATTCACCAGTTTGTGTCTCCTTCATGATTCACCAGTTTGTGTTTCCTTCGAGATTCACTGGTTTGTCTTTCCTTCGGGATTCACCAAAGGTAGTGGGCATATTTAACTACAATAGGATATGACTCAATCTCCTTCTTGTTTCATGTTCATATGTGTCCCATGAGGACTAGAGCAGTTTTATATATTTCACCAGAGGTAGGTATCTAGAGGACATAGATGCCTAGCCTAACCCCAGTAGTGGGGTTACTTACTGAGTATTTTATACTCATTCTTTCTCATGTTGTTGTTTCAGGTAAGGGTAGAGATGCACCGGTTATGGACAAGCGGAATTTGTGATCGAGCCACTGGGACTAGTTTTTACGCTTCCACATCATGAAATTTAGAGTTCTTTTCACATTTCTCTTAACTTTTAGTTTTGATATTTAAAACTCACTTTTAAGAATTGTTTTTCAGACTTATTTATTATTCTTCATGAATTATGGGTACCCTACTATTGTTTTAGTATTTGAATTTAATGAAAGTCTTTTGAACTTACCTTATTTAATTAGCATTTATTTCGCCATAACCGAGTCTCGGGTCGTTACACTCTCCATGTTACCCCTTCAAATTTCGAGCTTCGAATGAACTTACAAGTCCACGAATATGTTAAAAAAACGAGAGCCCCTGTTTTTTCTCGATTTTTCACTGCCACTATTTTTCTTCATTTTCCTTGTTTTTTCTGGCAAAATTTTTCAATTAAAACACTCCTCAACCTTCTTCTCATCTCCCTCGATGTTTTAGCTCTGTTTTACTCAATTTTCCTCCACCAAAATCTCTTAATTCTATTCTTTTTTTCTTCCCCTTTTTAAAGCCGCTGCAACTTAAAACTTCAATTTCAGTCTCAATCTTCGATTTCAAGCATCAATTTAAGGTTTAACAAGTGCTCAGATGACCAATCAATCTTTCACCTTAAAGCCATCAAATGAAATAATTTTGAAGAAAACTGCTCAATTTAGTCCAAAAACTCTTCAGTTTATCCCTTTCCTTCTAATTATCGAGTCTACCTAAAGCTCAACTTTAACACCCCAAATTTACCTTTTCAAAATGTTGACTTTTTTTTTTGACTTTAACTTTGACTTATCCCGAGCATTGTTACTTCACCGTCGAATGTCCTTTACAAGCTCAACTAGGTTCATTACTCTCAAATTATTTTCCAGGTCCTTTTTTTCTTTCGTGAAGAGAACGCCAGTTCGATTCTTTTTTTTCCAAGTATATCTCTTATTTAATGTTCCTAAATCAAATTTAATCTTGAGTTCTTGAGTTCAACCTCAAATATAAGTTCCCTAGAATTTCCAAGAAAGAGTAAAAGAAAAGAGGGCTTGAAAATTATTATCCCCTTTTTGGGAATTCTGTCCTCGAAATTCAGCGTATGTGATCCGAAGTTAACACATTATAACAAATAACATCATCACAATAACAAAGTTGCATGACTTAAAATTTCTGGTTAAAAACTTATTTATATACTTCATACATTACTTACAGACCATTCCATAACTACTAACATACCTTAAACCTATTTATAACTTCAACATCTAAAGCTTGACTACCACCCTTTACCACTGGTGTTTGCGAGCCTTGCTTATACATCCTTACCTTTCTGCATCAACTGTGGACATTATCTTTTAAGATGACCAGGTTGTCCACTTTTATAACAAGTATGAGTTTCACTAGGACACTGTTCCAAATGATACCTGTTGCATATTAAATACAAAGATCTCCCTTTAACACTTGCAACAGATTCTTCAGGTTGCTTAGTATGAACAATTTCTCCATATTCCTTTCCCTGAACTCTGCTCGGAACACAATGTACCTCCATTCTTGTTTTCAAAAGTTCCTTAAACTTTTCTTCATACTTCTCTACTATCATAAAACCCTGTACTAACCTCAGAATTCATTTTGTTTTTCACTACATAATAACGTTAGATAAAACTCTTCAGGGAATGCTTCCTCAAACTTTTCCTAACTTACCTCTTCTTTTCCTTCATAACTAATTTCAGATATACGCCAAAACTTCCCACCTTCACTTTGAAACTAGGATATAACAAGTTTTACTCTTTTGCGGACAGGACAACTCATCATTCTTAAGCATTCTCCTAACTTGGCTAACCAGATTCTTGCATTCACAAAATCAATTGCTCCAGTGAAAACTGTTACACACAACGCTTTCAAGCATTCAATCTTAAAGATTTTCTCAAGACTAACCTGTCCATCACTAGTTCTTGCAGCGACTTCCTAATTTAAATGACCCTTCATCGATTTTCTCCTAAGTCATTCTTAGTTTGGAAGTACTTAGTTTCATCACTGAACTCTTTATTTCTCACCCCAGGTTTACCAGTAGCGCTTACAGTTCCTTCTGATGATTGCCTTTGCCATTCACCATAACGAGACACGTTTCTTATAACATAATGATGTATCACAAACATTTAGTAAAAAGACCATTGCAAACTAACAAATGCAACACTAACTCATGCTGACTCTCTTACCAAAACCCTTAAATTTCCCAAAATCATGCTCTGATACCAATTTATCACACCCTGTTCCAGATTTCTCCTCTAACATTGAACGAAACATGAAGATGTTAAACATCACTTCTCTCTATGAAATTTAACGTTCTAATTCTTAATATATCTTATACCCAAGATCAAACCTAGACTTCCAAACAAAATTTTAAAAATAGTTTACATTCTTTAGTAGAGTTTAAGAACTCAACTCAGTTTAAATCACAATACTGTTTAAAAACTTTACAGACCAACAGTAGATTGTTTTTAACAAAACCTCCCATGAAATATAACTCACAAGTTTTAACTATTCTGGAATACTCTCAAATACATGCACAAACAAAACATCCGGTGTCTAATAACACTAGTGGCGTTTGACGGCTCATTAGGCACCAGGAACTTAATCCTTACCTTGGGGGAACCAACATAAAATATTGAAAGCATGAACTAAAGCCCAGTGAATGTTAATTTATATCAATATAAACTTTCTCTTTTGAAAAAACATCAGTCAAAATCTTTAACAAGTTTAAAATGCCAATGGTTCTTCAGGTTAAGAATCATTCAACAATGTCGTAATACATAGAACTCATTCATGAAAACCATTATCAACACATAACATAGTAAACAATGATTCGATCATCATTAACCCTAAAAAGATTTGACGTCATCTTTGTCGATTACATGAGAGAAAAGGAAGAAAGATACAAGTGGAAGAGAGAAAAGGGTAAGAAAATCAGTTGATAGTCGAATGGAAGAATGATAATGTCTACCCTAAAAATGAAGGCACTTATATATAAAGTCACGACAGTGCTGCGAAGCTGTCCCCTGGGCCTTATTGCTGAAGTGCAACACTGCGACCATAAAGGCGCAGCGATGCTACGTGGGGGTGCTCGCACTTGTGACATTCGAAAGGCCGCGACATTGTCTTCATTTGTTCTAAAACAACGCTCTTGGGAGAAAGCACTAGGCGTGGCACTGCTACGCTTCTTTAGGGGTATTTTGGTCTTTTTTCTTTCTTTAAAGTCAGGTTGCTCTTTTTAGCTCCTAGGTGCTCCAAATTAACCCTGAACGACATGGAACACTCTATAATGCATGAATTATTCGAGATTTTATCTTAAAAATATAATCATATAAGCACATTAAACATCATAAATGATATAGATTAGTGGTACTAAGATAACACATCTTAAGTACTATCATGGTCCTTTTCAACTTGTCATAATTATATTGGAATAAAATTAGATATATTAGTTTTGCATAATTATATTTTATGAATTAACGGGTTTTGATTCCAATAATAGGTTTATGATTGAATTGTTGGAGTATATCAGCAAGCAGTCGAAGAACCAAGGATCAATAAATATTCTAATTCATTAATTTTGAAAGTAACTAAAGCATGCTCAAACAATAACAAGAAGTCCTGGAATCTTGATCTCAGCTGCAAACTTATCCAAATCTTATTGTAGACCACCTCAAAATCTTCTCCACTATTCTCTTGGAACTTTAGACTGAGTTGTGAGACTCAATATAAGCTTAAATGAAAGAAACTTGGAGAAGAACTCACAACAGCAACCCACTTGAAGAACAACTTCTTCAACACGAATTTTTCAGTAAAAACTTTATCTTTTCATCACCAATTCCACTCCAATCTTCTCATATATTGCAGGTTATCATGCAAAGAAGATGGGTGCATGAGATGCAGCTCATGCTTGGAGTTATTGAAGCCAAATGAAGTGAGTTTTGTGTGAGCTACTTTAAAGGCGTAATGGAAAAAACCAAAATTCCATTTTTGTGTTTTTCAAACTTTTTCAATTTTTCCAAAATGATTTCAAAAATCAATTTGATTTTTCAAAATTTAAAATATTGTTAACTTTACAAAATTAATTTCATAAATTAATTTTCTTGATAAAATTAATAAATAATTATTTAAATAATTTAAATAATTCTAATTAATTTAATATCAAATATTAAATTAATTTTACACAAATCCACCTTCATATATTTAAATCATATTTAAATATTAATTCTCCTATTCCGTTTAATTTTTAAAATTAAATGTGTAATTATATCTCATGTAATTATTAATTCCTTTAATTCTAATTTGAACGTTTCAAATTAACTTATCACACTACTCTAAAGCTAAGCCATTTACGAGCTAGTAGGGGGACCTCGTGGACCTACAGATCATGGGCTCCAATAATCCGAGATTAATTAGTTAAACTCGCTACACCGAATTAACCCTCATTCGTTAACTAATGGGTCACTCCACTAAAGACTATAGTTGCACTATCCTCACTATAGATATATTAAATCCATGATTTAACCATAATTAGTAAGTCGACCCTTCACAGGTTGTTCGTAATAACGGTTGGGTCAAATGTTTGTTATACCTCCGAGATTATTGGATTTAGTACTTGAGAGAACAACCTTTCTCCTATCCCTAAATTGGGTAGGCGTGAATTCCTTCTTGCACCCTATGTCGCTAGCTATCTATTTGGTCTTACCCCTGAAATGGGAGACTTATTAAGCTGGCGCTGTTGAGCTGACCCTTACCTATGCAAATCTAAGGATAATCCTGAATAAACAGGAGTTCATAGTTAGCTCAGGATTAAGATCGAGTTACCTAGGTCATCTAAGTGAAATGGTAAGTTTTATACAATAAATAATGTTATAAAGTAAGAGTGAGTTATTTCGTGGTCTGATCTTATGAAAACTCATTGCATAGGATGCCCCCGACTCCTCATGTCATAACATGTACGAATTAGGATCACTTCGTTTGTAGCACTTTACAACTCTTTATAACAACTACAGAGTATGTCGTATCCAATAGTGTTACCAAAATAAGGTACCCAACCTTAATCATGTACTATAGATTGCTTTTGCGATTTACTCGAACTTGATCCATCTCTATGTCTTTACATAACGTTCAAGTATTCATATAATAGTCACGGATATTATTTTATTGAATTTAAACTTTTATGTATGCAATTTATAAAGACAATAATAAGTTTATTGACTATAGAAAATGTTTATCTTTTTACAAACTGTGAGTTTTAGGACATAAAACTCAACAATACTCCCACTTGGACTAAAACTCCAGTGGATCAATAGATAAAAATATATACAATGTTGAGTTTACACGGAGAGAAAAAAACGTACAAATACAATAAAATATGACATTTTAATACCCATAAATTCTCCCACTTGCCCTAGTGATGAATATCTCGTAGACCTAGTCCTACTAGGTTACCCTACAGACTTTAACCGAGAGGGACTTTGTAAATGGATCAGCTAAGTTGTCTTGTGAAGCTATCTGCGTGACAATTACGTCTCCTATGTGTACAATCTCCCTGATGTGATGGTACTTCTGCTCGATATGCTTTCCTCTTTTATGGCTTCAAGGTTCCTTTGAATTTGCAACTACTCTACTGTTGTCACAATAGAGAGTGACAAACAGGTGCATATTAGAAACTATTTCAAGATCAGTCAGAAACTTTCTGAGCCATACTGCTTCACTTGCAGCTACATAATCAGCTTTCATTGTGGAGTCAGTAATACAACTCTGCTTGATGCTTCTTCACATAACTGCTCCTCCATTCAGAGTGAATATCGACCCCGAAGTTGATTTCCTAGAATCAATATTGGTTTAAAAGTCAGAATCAATGTATCCAGTAAGGATCAGATCCAGTACCATACACAAGCATATAATCTCTTGTTCTTCGAAGATACTTGAGAATGTTCTTAACAGCAGTCCAATGATTATATCCAGGATTGGACTGAAATCTGCTGGTTATTCCTACGGCATAGCATATATCTGGACGAGTACACAACATTGCATACATTAAACTCCCTACTGCTTATGCATATGGAATTTGTTTCATGTTCTCAATCTCTTGAGCTGTCTTAGGACTTTATTCCTTAGACAGGTGAATTCCATGTCTAAAAGGTAACATTCCTTTCTTGGAATTTTGCATTTTATACATAGATAACATTTTGTCTATATAAGATGCTCGAGATAATGCTAATGTTCTGTTCTTGTGATTCTGAACTATTTGAATCCTAAGAACATACTATGCTTCTCCCAAATCTTTCATTTGGAATTGCGAAGCCATCCATCTCTTAACGTCAGTTAGAAATTCTACTTCCTTCCCTATGAGAAGAATATCATCAACATACAACACCAGAAAAGTGACAGTTTTGTTGATGATTTTCTTGTATACACAGGGTTCGTCAAAATTTTGTTCAAAGCCATAAGATTTGATTGTAGTGTCAAATCTCATACTCCAAGATCTAGATGCTTGTTTCAACCTATAAATGGATCGATTAAGTTTGAAAACATTTTCCTCTTGACCCTGTTCAATAAACCCTTATTGTTGAGACATATAGATACTCTCTTCAAGATAGTCATTTAGAAAGGCTGTCTTGACATCCATTTTCCATCTTTCATAATCATGAAAATAGCTATGGACAAGATTATCTTAATTGACTTTATCATGGAAATCGGAGAGAAAGTTTCTTCATAGTCTACCCAAAGTTTATTCATAGTCTACCCCATCTCTTTGGGTAAACCTTTTTGCTACAAGTCTTACTTTGTAGGTCTGTACCTTACCACCTTGGTCTCGTTTTCTCTTGTAGATCCATTTGTAACTAATGGATTTTACCCCTTCAGATTGATCTACAAGATCCAAGACAGAATTGAAATACATAGATTCCATTTCAAGGTCCATGGCTTTAATCCATTGATATTTATCCACATCATTCATTGCTTGTTTGAAAGATAATGGATCCTCTAACCATCATCTGGTATGATGACTTGAGTTTCAGTCATACCCATGTACTGGTCAGGCTGTTGCACAACCCTCCCACTACGACGAGGCATTCTTAACTCTTGAGAAGAATGTGGAGTACCCAGTTTTATCAACAACTCTTGTTGATGGACCTATTCTATCAACAACTCTTGTTGATGCATTTGTCGTTTCTCTGGACATTTCCTCTATCATTAGCTTAGTGCAAGGTTGATGATTCTTCATGTGGTCTTCCTTTAGGAAGTTGCATTTGTTGATACAAATACCTTGTCTTCCTGAGGATAGTAAAAGAATCTACCTTTCGTTTCTTTTGGGTAGCCTACAAATAGGCATACTTTTGAACGATGTTCCAACTTTTTAGGATTTTGTACCAATACATGTGCTGAGTAACCCCAAATTCGGAAGTGACATAAATTTTCTTAACGTCCTGTCAAGAGCTCATAAGGTGTTTCAACAATACTTTTTGTGGGAACTATGTTTAAAATATACACTGCAGTTTCAAGTGCATGTCTCCAGAAAAAGTTTGGTAACTAAGCATAACTCATTATGGAATGAACCATGTCCAACAAAGTTCTGTTTCTCCTTTCTACCACACGATTTTGCTGAGATGTGCTAGGGGCTGTGAGTTGAGACTGGATTCCATGTTCAATTAAATAGTTCTGGAATTCTAAGTTCATATACTCACCACCTCGATCTGATCGAAGTGTTTTAATCTTTTTACCTAATTTGTTTTCAACCTCAGCCTTATACTCTTTGAACTTTTCAAAAGTTTCAGACTTTTGGCGCATTAGGTAAATATGCCCATACCTAGAATAGTCATCAATGAAGCTGATGAAATATTCATACCCTCCTCTAGCTGTAACATTTAGAGGATCACAAAGGTCTGAATGTATGAGTTCTAAGGATTCTTTGGCTCTAATACCTTTTCCAAAAAAAATATCTTTTTGTCATTTTACCCTCAAGACAAGATTTACAAGATGGTAATGAACTGTCTTCTAACTTATTTAGATGATCGTTCTTAACCAGACTCTCAATCCTGTTGAGATTTATGTGACCCAGTCTCAAGTGCCAAAGATAGGCATTTGGAGAGATTTTTCCTTTTGTTATGAGTCTCAGCAGTTTTAAACATCTCTAGGTTCAATATGGCTTTAACCTTAGTCGGTTTTAACATATACAAGTTATTTTCTAATTTTCCAGAACAAATTTGTTTACTTCTTATATTGATGAACACTTCATCATTTTTGAAATAAACTTTATAATTTTGTTCTAGCATACAAGAGATAGATATTAAATTTCTTTTCATAGAAGGAACGTAATAAACATTTTTCAAATAAATGTACATATCTCCTATGTATAACTTCATATCTCCCACTGCTTTAGCTGAAACAACCTCCCCAGTTCCTACCTTAAAGATTGTTTCGCCTTCTGTTAACTATCTCCAGGAACTTGTTTCCTGTGAGAAAGTACAAACATAATTATCGGCACCTGAATCAATTATCCAAGTTTTATCGTTTTCCACTAAACACGCTTCGATAACAAGTAAATCATATTTATCTTGTTGTTCGAATTTTGTATTTTCATTTATGTTATTTGTTGAGTCGAATTGCGGTAGACGTAAGTAATGTTGCCGTAAAGACCGATGATGTGTATGATATACGTTGCTTAATCACGCTTCTCGATAATATATGCGATACTACACTTTAGAATAATGTATGTGATGTTGCTTGGATGCGCTCGTAGTATGCGTTCATGTAGTATGTGCGTGTCACAAGTTTTCTTGTGTTGGAACCAAGTATAATTCCACCGCAAGTTTCTCAGAGTGATCTGAGGTCGAACACGGGGATTGCGATGCTAGATGCGATATTGATGTGATACATGCGACCGAAAACAAAATAATAATGTGTTGCGTTTAAAATGTACAATGCGGCGACAAAAAAATAAATAAACAAATAAATGAATAACTGTAAAGTTGTGCAAGTGTCTGAAGGAATGCGATGGCAAGTCTTGTGAAATATATCAGAAAGAGAACGGGTTAGGGGAAAGGACATCTCAAGTTTATCAATCCTGTTGAGGACGTAACTAAGGTTTTGCCTTCCCTTGGCTTACACCTCTCAGTGATCGGCCACGTTCTCATATCTCTATGGTGAACAGGGATGAACGTTGCGAACGCAAGGTTGTTTCCATCTCTAGAAATACTTCTTGATTTAGTTAACACATTCTATCAACCTTCTTTCGAGAGGTGGATTAACATCTTCACTTCTGCTCTCACAGGTGAAAATGTTGTTGAGCATGCGTTAGCTAAACTTAGCTCAAACTTAGCTCACTTCTTAAACATGGATTAACTTACTCGCTTAATCCTTCCCCCTCAGCCTGGAGGATTAGTTACACATGGTGAGAGAAATGGAAGATGAATGTATGGTGGTGAACAGAGAGATGAAGATGAATATGATAATGATATTAAAAGATAAAGATAAAGCGTTTATTACAGATAGGTGAATGAAAGATCAGAAATGAATAACAGTTGATGAATAGAGAGTAAGAACAAATAAAGACAGCGTATCAATGTCTTAACACAGGTCCTGATCGGAGTTATTTTGCTTGCTGGCATGTAAGAGAAGTGAGGTGGAAAACTTCCTTCTCAAGATAGTTTCCTAGGTAGAAATGATCCTTGCATAGAGCTTCTCTTCGGGATTGTAAATGAATTTCTGGCTCCCAAGACTTCCTTTCGGACTTGTCTCGTCTATCTTTTGGATTCTATATGAATGTCTCTTCAGACCAACCTCCTTTCTTTGGAGTTGATGTAGCTATTTGTAGACCTTAGCACCTCCTTCGTCAGTGGTCTCGCTCTGAGAAGTTACTTTTTCTGCCGAGGCTTGGTGGAAACGTCCGCTCTGTTCCACATTCAATTTGTCAGATCGTACAACAAAAAAGCTGTACACTTTCAGAAATCCTCACGAATGCGTCGCTCTTTTTATCCGCGATCGATCGTCTCATGCGGTGCGAATGCGTTGATCTTTTTGTCCACAATGGATCGTCGCATGCGGTGTGGATGCATTGATCTTTTTATCCACGAGCGATCGTTGCATGCGATGAGAATGCGTTGCTCTTTTTGTCCACGGTCGGTTGTCGCATGCAGTGCGAATGCATTGTTCTTTTTGTCCTCGAGTGATCGTCGCATGCGGTGATACCTGTTTCCTGCAAAACAAAGAATTGGACATCCCTTTTAGCCATCGCAATGGGGTCAGCGGGTGTGCTTTCGACATTTTACAACTTTTGCGTTTCTAAGTCAATTTCTATATGTTCGACGCAACTTTTTCCTTCTTTTTGCCGCATATTCTAAATAAGATGAGTCGGGAGATGGAGGACAATCCTTTGTTAAAACTCTATTGAAGATATCAACAGCTAGTAATTTATTTGTTGATTTGATTTTACCGTTATCTAATTCGCAAGTGAGTATTCTAGAAGAATTTGACATGTTAAAAATTTTAAACAAATTCTAATTAGCAAATTGAAACTAAACCCATAATCAAGTTTTAGTAAAATAAGTAATAATGTACCCATAACTATTATTTATATGCAACGATACAACAGCAAGACATTCTTGACTAAATACTATCTCTAGAATAACTCATATTCGATAGTCATTTAGCTACCGCTTTTGGTCAGAAATTATTGACGCTCTTACTAATTCTATAAGTGTAACCATCCTTTTTTTAGATGTCAGAGATCGATCCCAACTATGCTACTGAAATGGAGAGTCAAGGTTGGGAATAGACCTAAGAAATCCTATCCATTTCTAGAGTTTGAGTTGTTCTGAGTCCTATGTTACAACCCTTCATGGGGATAGCCATCGTTAAACGACTAGCAAGGGTCGCTTAAAGAAAACCAACAGGCACAACATAGGAATCTCATGGTCCAAACTAATGGAAGAGACCGCAGGATATGTTGACACATATCCTTCACCCACTTACTATAAACAACTTCCCTCATTTACTTTGTTATTGACTCATACAAACACTTTCCGTGTGGAGGTCACTCCTAGGGTGACACGAAGCGTCATATGAATCTCACGGTGTAAACTATGTGGAGACATGGCAGTTGAAATCTATATATCATATATTTGATTATGTTTGAACAACTTCCCCTTATTCACTAAAATCTAGATTTATGCTAAAAAATACTTTCTATATGGAGGTCACTCCCAGGGTGACACGAAGTATCGCTTATCTGGATTGTGAACTCTTAGGGACGTGAGAGCTAAAAATAACGTATCGTATATGTTATTAATCTCTCATTGAAGTGTTCTAACAACTTTATCATATAGAAGTTACTAAACTCCCATTGAAGTGTTCTATTAATATGGGTAAGAATATACTGAGGTTCTTTTTGGCTAATAAAGACAACCCTAAGTCAAAGTGGTTTATCCATGTATAACGCTTATAAATGGATTTTAACCTATGATGTCTAGGTGATAATCTGTTTTATTACCTCACACCGCTCACGTATGCTTATAAAACCAGTTAACAACGCTCAATAATTCGGCCATAATCTCCAGGTAAGTGGTGTTTCGTATCAATTTAAGTACCCCCAGCCTTAGACAGGATTATATACCAGTTGAGTTTGTAACCCGAGTTTTAGAAGCTTTAACGGTCTATTTTAACAATTAAAACGAGTGGTTAACCTACGTGAGCATGCAACTATTCTTTATTATGGATTTTAAACGTCTAACCCAATTTTATAATAGCTTACAAAATTTTAGACATGCTAAAACATCCACAGCATACATAAAAAACATTCAATATTTAATATAACAATTATATTAAATAAAAGAAACCCTAACATGCATACTATATATTAAACATTTTATAACATACTTTTAATGTATGTAACATGCTTCCTATTATGGGATTTTAAATCTACATTGCATACTGTATGCACATACAAGATTTATTTAATTATAATATACATCAAATGCATTAATAATTAAACACAAACTGATATGGTTTTAATTTTGGCATAAACAAGCAAACAAAAGCCTAATTATTACAAAACAGCTTCAAAACTATTTCTAAACCGCTCGAACCGCTACAAACTGAACCCAAACAACTTAAACGGACCAGAAGAGTCTGAACCGGACCAACCAAAATCATTTGAGGCTGAACCGGACAAGACCTCAAGAAAAATCGTGTAACGCTGACGACTATCGTCTAGCCCGATCGTATAATGTCTGCCTAATCGTGTAACGCCATCATCTAGTGTTGAACAATGCTACACGATCGTGTAATGCTATCGTATAGCACCTATTCTGATCATTTGGCACGTGCACAAAGCTACACGATCGTGTAGTGCTATCACATAGCACCTCTTCTAATCGTTTAGCGTGCGCACAAAACTACACGATCGTGTAGTGCCATCGTATAGCGCCTTCACAAAGCTAACGATCGTGGAGTGCTATCACATAGCACCTCTTCACATCGTTTAGCTCCCACGCAAATCTACACGATCATGTAGCACTATCGTATAGCACCTCTACACATTGTTTAGCTCCTGTAGCTCTATGATCGTCTAGCGCACAACGTTTCAACGCAGCGCCCTTAGCTACACAATCGTCTAATGTCTATACACATTGTTCAGCACCCATAGCTATATGATCGTGTAGCACGCAACATTTCAATGCCGGATTTGAGCAGAGGCTAAAAACTGGAATCTACAACTCGGCCTTTTTCACTTGTTTCTTCAATTACAACTGAATTTCAACACTAATGACTCCAAATAAATCATAGACTCTTGAGAACACATATAAGCTCATCAATCAAGAGCCAATTGAAAATTTAATCAAGAAATGAAAGAGAAATTAAATGCAAAATCTCAGAAAATCATATTAGTGTACCATGTTCATATAACTCATGAAAAACACCCACCGTACCAACATTAAACCAAATTGAGTTCTTAAATGATGCTCTGATACCAATTGTTGGAGTATATCAGCAAGCAGCGGAAGCAACAAGGATCAATAAGCACTATAATTCATTTATTTTGGCAGTAACTAAAGCATGCTCAAACAATAACAAAAAGGTTTCAAGCCATACCTTTGTAGAACTCTTGGAATCTTGATTCTCAACTGCAAATTTCTCCAAATCTTGTTGTAGATCACCACAACATCTTCCCCACTATTCTCTTGGACCTTTTGATTGAGTTGTGGGACTCAAAATAAGCTTGAATAAAAGGAACTTGGAGAAGAACTCACAGCAGCAAGCCACTTGAAGAACAACTTCTTCAACACGAATTTTTCATAAAAAACTTTATCTTTTCATCACTAATTCCACTCCAATCTTCTCAATATATTGTAGGCTATCATGCAAAGAAGATAGTTGCATGAGATGCAGCTCATGCTTGGAGTTATTGAAGTCAAATGAAGTGGGTTTTGTGTGACCTACTTTGAAGGTGTAATGAAAAAACCAAAATTCCATTTGTGTTTTTTAATTTTTTTTTATTTTTCCAAAATGATTTCAAAAATTAAATTGACTTTTCAAAATTGAAAATATTATTAACTTTACAAAATTAATTTCATAAATTAATTTTCTTAATAAAATTAATAAATAATTATTTAAACAATATAAATAATTCTAATTAATTTAATATCAAATATTAAATTAATTTTACACAAATCCACCTTGATATATTGAAATCGTATTTAAATATTAATTCTCCTATTTCGTTTAATTTTTAAAATTAAACATGTAATTATATCTCATATAATTACTAATTCTTTTAATTCTAATTTGAACGTTTCAAATTAACTTATCACGCTACTCTAAAGCTAAGCCATTTACGAGCTATTAGGGGGACATCGTGGACCTACAGATCATGGGCTCCAACGATCCGAGATTAATTGGCTAAACTCATTTCACCGAATTAAACCCCATTCGTTAATTAATGTGTCATTCCACTAAAGACCATAGTTATACTACCTTCATTGTAGATATATTATGTCCACATGATTTAACCATAATTGGTAAGCTGATCCTTCATAGGTTATTCATAATAACGGCTGGATCAAATGTCTGTTTCACCATTGAGATTACGTCTTGTTCCTAAAGATCCTACTGATCCTCTAATGAACAACTAGTTTGGGATCTGATAACGGGTAGAAATGCACGTTATCATAGTGCTAAGTGCTTAAACAATCTTGGATTGCATTGATGAAATATGTTAATTTGCATCTATTAAGCATCAATTTCATAATATTTCGATCGCATGCGTTCATCGCATTAGAAAAGTTGATTTTTGTATTTTTGTGCAGAATATGCGTTGACGCAATGCAAGAATTACGATCATAGGAAATCATTGTTCCACCGTAAGGCTTTGCAATGATTGTGTTCGTAAACATTCGCCCGAGAAGGATCACCGTAACTTGGTCAATGCAACATGGTGGGCGCATCTGGGTGAAAGGCTAATTAATTACGATGGGACAGAAAGCTGATGACAGTTGAATCCGAATTAAGTTGACAGCCGATAACGATCACAAGTACATTCAGCTTTTCGGTGACAAATATTCGGCTCATCAGTCAGGAATTAAAGTCGTCCCATCTTTACAATCACGAGAGAGAAGCCACCGTTCACTTTGGATGTCTATAACTACCAGAGGCAGCCTTCAGAGAAGGGGTTCACTAATTCACTATTCTTTGTTCCACAAGTTCGCACATCCTTGTTCATAGTTTTCTTTCGTTTTAAGGTGGACGCAAGAGAGAAGGTTGTGCTGATAGATCGTTCCGGTAAGCTTGGGAGAGCGCTGGAAGCTTCAAGGATAGAGAGAGGGCCGACGCCTGCGAAAGTAGGAACGTCTTTAGAACCGAATAGAGATTTTAGTGTAAAAGCCTCGGTCAGCAAATAATTGCTACAAGGCTCTCTACCTTTAAATCCGATTGTTATTTTGTACTCCACTCATTTATCGAAATGGAATCTATTTCTCTATATATGTTCACTATCTGTTATTTACGCATGAGTAGCTAAATTAGTTGAATGGGTTGAGAAGCATTTAGCTAGCACAACTAAGGAATCTTCATGCTATGTGATTATCTTGTATTATGTATGCTTCATTCATCGATTAGGGATATTCGGGAGGGTAGTCTAAGGACAAGATATAGGCTGTGGAAGGTCAGGTTAGAATCTAGGCTCGGAAGAGTCAGATTAGAATGCATAGTCAAGAGATAAGAGCTTTGGAATGAGCATTATTTGTTATCAATGCATCGCATGCATCCTAGAGATAGGATACGATTGTATACGGTCACCGTGCTTTTATGCATTTTGCATCATCGCTTAGAACAAGAATAGAGACTTAGGGATAAGCTCTATGGACACTTTTGCATTCAACACATGCGTCCTAGACTTAGGAGCATCACATTTGCATTGGAAAATGACTTTCTGTGCATGGTGGTAGCATGATTACATAGTCTGATGCATTCCCAAGTAACACTAGCTAAAGATCTTCTCAACCCGTTCATCGCATACTTAGTGCATCTATCACACAACTGACTTTTCTCAAATCCGTCGCATTTTGTTTATTTTCTCATTAACACAATCAACAACAAACCAACAATTTATTTATTTGGTTACCGCAAAGTCTTCCTAAAAATTACCAATGCAACCTGTTTTCACAAGTCCCTGTGTTCGACCCTGAACTTACCAGAAAAGTCAGTGGAATTTACACTTGGATTCCGCTGAGGAAACTTGAATGCACAACGCAGTTTCATTAACGCATACCATCCACATTTCCACTTCAAAAAATAAACATCAAGTTCTTGGCATTGTTGCCGGGGACTTCGGCAAAATAGAGTGCTAATGGTAATTTTTCTGATTTCTTTGCAAACTTTCAATCTCTGGCCAATTACGACTCGAAGATTGAGAGGACATTTAGAAGGAGACTGAGAGACCGCCAACAGTAACCACAATTAGATAAAGAAGAGATGGCGGAGTAGCCTGGAAACGGAGCACCAAATGATAACAATGTCATGGCGCATCCAATCCTGTTGGCAAATGATCGCAATAGACCCACCAGGGACTAAGCATCGCCAAATCTCTACGATTTCTCTCCGGGAATCATGAGTCCTGCCCTCGACGGAAACAGATTCGAAATGAAGCCGGTGATGCTGCAGATGATCCAGACTGCAGGATTGTTCGGAGGAAGGCGTGGCGAAGACCCGCATGCCCACCTCCGAAGCTTTATTGAAATCTGCAATACTTTTGTGTTCCCGAACATCTCTATCAAAGAAGTTCGACTAATTTTGTTCCCATTTTCTCTCTGTGATCTTGCTAGAAAATCGGCATATTCTCTCGAAACGGGAGAGATCACTTCTTGGGAACAGGTCGTGGAGAAGTTCATGAAGAAATAGTTTCCACCTACTGAGAAAGCCAGACGACGGAAACTGAGTACAAATTTTGAACAAGACATGGACGATCGCTCAGCGATGCCTGGACGAGATTTAAGAGGTTGGTCAGAGATTGTCCACACAATAGGTTGCCAGATTGTCTTCAAATGGAGATTTTCTATCATGGTTTGAATCCCGCTTCGCAGACTGCTGCCAACGCGGCAGCCGTTGGTGGTCTGCTTAATAAAACGTATGACGAGGCGAAGAATATCCTGGATCACATCTCTAAGAACCATGAAGATTGGAGAGAGAGTGACCAAAGATTGAGACTCAAAGACAATGACGCAAGTAATGATGCTATTGCTTCACTACAAAACCAGATGACCGTAATGATGAACTTAATACAAGGAATTGCGATCAGCAACCCAACACTGCAAAATGGGCAAATCAACGTAATTAGTCAAAACACTGCAAGGTGTGCGACTTGTGGTGATGGGCATGTGATGGAAGATTGCCCGCAAAATCAACAATCTGTTTACTTTGTAAAGAATAACCCCTTTTCGAACACCTACAACCCCGAGTGGAGAAACCACCCCAATTTTTCTTTGAAGAATCAACAACAGAATTTCCAACCTGTGGTGCAGAAAGAAGGGCCACCAAGATTCTTCCCACTCAACAACGGTCAAACGAGCAATCAAGCAAGTAGCTCATAACCACCGCAGTTCTCTTCCTTGGAAAGCCTATTGAAGCAATACATAGAGAAAAACGAAATGGTGCTTCAAATTTATGCTACGTCTATCTACAATTTAGAATTACAGATGGGCCAGATTGCGAGTGAGCTTAAGAGTAGACCGCAAAGGGCTCTGCCAAGTTCAATTGAACTTCCACGCAACCCGGGGGGATCAGGTAAAGAGCAATGCCAGGTAATGCCAGGTTGTGCCATTGTGAAGTGGGAAGAATTTGGAGGGAGAAAAGAAGGAGCTTAGTCGGACAGCTTCCATTGCGGTTGAATCTAAAGTTGCAGTGACGCAAAAAGAAGAAAGAGAAAAAGAAGCAGTAGAACCAGACGTTGCATCGACCTGAAAGCCAACGGAGACGGGAACTGTGAAAGTGTAGTTACCCTCTTTCCCCCAGACACTAAGGAAGAAAAAGAACGAAGAGGTACAGTATTAACGCTTTCTATCTATGTTAAAACAATTACATGTTAATATTTCTTTCAGTGAAGTGATTGAGGAAATGCCTGCCTACGCAAAGTTTCTGAAGGATATGGTAACTAAGAAGAGGGGAGCTGGTAAGTTTGCCATGGTGGCGTTAACTCACAGTTCAAAATCAATCATTCCACCGAAGATGAACGATCCTGGGAGCTTTACCATTCCTTGCTCCATTAGAAGGACTATACATCGGGTAAGCCCTGTGTGACCTGGGAGCCCGCATGAATTTGATGCCTCTGTCAATCTTTAGATAGCTGAACATGGGGCAACTTGTGCCTACAACAGTGACTCTCCAACTGGCCGATAGATCTCTGGTGCATCTAGAGGGAAAGGTGAAGGATGTGCTGATCACCATTGATAAATTTATCCTACTAGCCGACTTCATCATTTTGGACTACGAGACCGACAAAGATGTGCGCATCATTTTGGGGCGACCTTTTTTATCAATGGGTCATGCTCAAATTGATGTGCATAAAGGAGAAATCACTTTGAGCATCAACAAACAGAAGCTCGAGCTTAACATAATTCATGCCATGAAGTTTTTTCGGATGAAGAAGACCTGACTGACTCAGATGATGACCATAATGTGATTGAAGAAGAAAAGTTTGATGAAGAAAATGAAGAAGATGATGCCAACGCATCTGTTGCTGCCTGTAATTCGATCACAACAAAAACAAGCAAGGAAGAAGAAATAATCGCAAAGAAAGAAGAGGAGCAAACAAAAAAAAAAAAGAAAGAAAAACAATGCAACCTTCCATAGGGGAGCCACCGACACTTGAATTGAAGACCCTACCGACCCATTTGAAGTAGAGAAGTTGCCAGTTATCATTTCCTTTGCGCTCAACAAAGACCAGAAGAATGCATTGATGAGCATTCTCAGGAAACATGTGCGAGCAATTGGTTGGACGCTCGCCGACATTAGAGGAATTAGCCCTGCATACTGTATGCACCGTGTTCGTCTTGGAGAGGACCACAAAGCAACGATTGAACATCAATGCAGACTCAGCCCTGCGATGAAAGAAGTCGTCAAGAAGAAGATCATTAAATGGCTAGATGCGGGCATTATCTATCATATGGCAGATACCACATGGGTCAGCCTTATGTAGTGTGTGTCGAAAAAGGGCGGCATGATGGTAGTCCCAAATGAAAACAACGAATTAATACCGCAAAGGATCATCACTAGATGGCGCATTTGCATGGACTACCACAAGCTGAATGCGACCACAAAGAAAGATCATTTCCCTCTGCCATTCATCAACCAAATGCTAGACCGTCTAGCTGGAAATGATTTTTACTGTTTCTTGGATGATTATGCCGGATACAACTAAATTATGATAGCTTCAGAAGATCAAGACAAGACCACATTGACCTGCTCATATGGGACCTTCACTTTTCGCCGCATGTCGTTTGGCCTCTGCAATGCACCAAACACATTCTAAAGGTGCATGATGGCCATCTTTTCAGATTATCTTGAGGACTCTATTGAAATCTTTATGGACAACTTCTCTATTTATGGGAACACTTATGAAGTCTGTCTAGCCAACTTGGAGAAGATACTAAAGAAACTTGAAAAGACGAATCTGGTGCTCAACTGGGAAAAATGTCATTTCATGGTGAAGGAGGGCATAGTGTTAGGACACAAGGTTTCCCGGGATGGGTTGGAGGTGGACAAAGCAAAAATTGAAGCAATTGAAAAGCTTCCACCTCTAATAAGCATGAAGGTTGTACGAAGCTTCTTAGGGCATGCTGGATTCTACAGACGATTTGTCAAAGACTTTTCTAAAATAGCATAACCACTGAGTGTGTTATTAAAGGCTGATAGACAATTTGAGTTTGACAACAACTGCTTCAACGCATTCAGAGTTTTGAAAGATGCACTGATTACCGCACCCGTATTGATTGTGCTGGATTGGACACTTCCTTTTGAAATCATGTGCGATGCAAACGGGTATGCGATGGGAGCAACTTTAGCGCAAAAGAGAAAATCAATCTTGCATCCCATCGCATATGCGAGTAAAACATTAAATTCTGCTCAGACTAATTATACCACCATAGAAAAAGAGCTTTTGGCGATAATTTTTGCGTTGGAAAAATTTCGGACATATTTGTTGGGAACAAAGGTACTCATCCACACTGATCACTTGGCGATCAAATACTTAATGACAAAGGACACAAAGCCGAGGTTGATCAGATGGGTTCTCCTCCTTCAAGAATTTGATATAGAAATAATTGACCGGAAGGGGACAGAGAATGAAGTTAAGGACCACTTGTTTAGACTGGAAAATCCTGAGGTTGATCGCAATGAGTCTGAAGTGAGTGTCGTATTACCGGATGAGCAGCTGTTCCATATAGAAGAATTGCCCTGGTATGCAGACATAGTCAATTATTTGGTTTGCGAGCAATTTCCCGAAGATTACATCTACCACCAACAGAAGAAGATAAAAAATGAATGCAAACATTATTATTGGGATGAGCCGAATCTGTATAAAAGAGATGCAGACCAGATTTTTCAATTATACGTACCAAATGCTCCTCAACAATGCATATTATCGCAATGTCATGACTCACCATATGGGGGGCACTTTGGAGGGCAGCGCACCGCAGCCAAAGTCTTAGAGAGTGGATTCTTTTGGCCTACATTGTTTAAGGATGCGGCTGACTATGCAATGAAATGTGATCGGTGCCAATGCACAGGTAACATTTCGTGGAAAAATGTAATGCCAATGAACACCATCTTGGAGCTTGAATTGTTCGACGTATGGGGGATTAATTTCATGGGACCATTTCCCCTTCGAATGTTAAACATTACATTTTATTAGCCGTCAATTATATCTCCAAGTGGGTAGAGGCAATAGCATGCGTTGCAAGTGATGCGGCGGTAGTCTTCTAGTTCCTGAAGAAACAGATGTTCACTCGTTTTGGCACTCCCTGTGCCATCATAAGTGATGAAGGATCCCACTTTGTCAACCGTAATATCAAGGAGCTGCTGCGTAAATACAACATTCTGCACAAAGTGGCCACTGCATACCATCCGCAGACGAATGGTCAGGTCGAGGCGTCCAATCAAGAAATTAAGCTGATACTTGAGAAGGTAGTAAGCCCTTCACGAATAGATTGGGCAACAAAGCTTGATGATGCGTTATGGGCATACCAGACTGCATTTAAAACACCAACAGGTATGTCCCCATATGTGTTGGTATTTGGTAAGGCGTGTCATTTGCCTTTGAAACTTGAATATAATGCACTACGGGCGGTAAAGAAGCTGAAATTTGATTTGAAGAAGGCAGGAGAAGCGCGAAAAACACAATTGGTCGAGCTAGAAGAATGGAGGATTAACGCATATGAAAATGCGAAGATTTACAAAGAGCGCACCAAGCGTTGGCATGACAAACGCATATCCGGTAAGAACCTCCAAGTCGGGTAAAAGGTCTTACTCTTCAACTCACGACTACGACTCTTCCCGGGAAAATTAAAATCATGTTGCTCCGGACCCTTCATTATTAAAGAAATATTCCCACATGGTGCGATGGAGGTGATTTCAAGCTAGAAAAAGCCTCCGTGAAGCTAAAAAACCCGAAATACGCCTTATTTGATTTTTGAACTCTTATTCCTTCGTCACTTTTATTATCATTTAGCTATATGCATCTTACTCATCTTTCCTTCTATAAAAAAAGAAAAAAAAAACTTGTTGTTTTGTTTTAAGTCATTTGACCCTCTCTTTGTTTGTTTACAACGATTAAGGCATAGGATTGTGGAGATGTTACACGAAGCAGCAAATTATCTCACTCCATCAGCGCAATCCAAAGAAGAGAGATCGCCACAAAGATGGATGCGTCAATACACAATGCGGGTGTCAATGCAAATTTGGGGGTGTATTCTTCCTTATCCTTATTACAAATTTTGCGCTACCGCGTCGCATATTAGTTTTTAAAAGTTTTATCACCGCATCTTTTTTGATTACCGCAACCATTTGACATAGATAAATTTAGTAGGTTACCGCATAATGTCTCTTTGCCAAGTATGATTTCAATGATGAAAAATATGCTTCTATTTTTTTCGTATATACTAGAGTCAACTTAATTTTAAGATAGTCACCTCATAAAATATTTCTAGAAGTTAGGGGTTTGCTAGCTTTCTTTTAAACTCTCTTTACGAAGCTTTCTAAGAACATCGCATGATTTATCTCAATCTTTTGGCAATGAGGACATTGCCGCATTTTAAATTTGGGGGTGAGGTATTTATTTTCGACCTTCCTATTTTGGAAAAAAAAAATTTAACAACTCCATTGTCAATGCAATGGGAAACCTATGTTGAATTAAGTTGTGAAAGGCACTTACCCGTATTTGGATGTCTGCATGACACACGTGAGGGCATGCCAAAACGAAAGTAAGTTACCAAGATCAACGCATAAATAAATGACCACAACTCCACTACCAAATAGGTATGAGTTTAGTATGAGAAAGATTGCATTGCTCGTAGTTGGATGTCCGCATGACACCTGTGAGGGAAAGCCAAAACAAAGGCAAGACACTTGTATCAGTGCAAGGTCAGAGAAAAAAATATCAATGAAAAAAAAATATCGATGAAAAAAAAATTTTATGCAAGGATAAAATCATTTGACACCCCAATAGAAAACTTTCTTTTTGAAATAAATCATGTGATGTTCTGAAATTTAGTAAAGTCCTTTTGAAGGGTCAGCTTGCAGACCCTAGGTCTTAGAAATATTTTAAGAAGACACTTGAATAAGACTTAAGGAAATTTTTGTATATAGAATTTGAACGAAGTACCCTTGAGAAATCTAGAAAAAGAACATTGTGGTTGATTTGCTAAAGGAATCTTTAGCTTATGCTTGAGGACAAGCATTGTTTAAATTTGGGGGTGTGATAACGGGCAGAAATGCATGTTATCATAGTGCTAAGTGCTTAAACAATGTTGGATTGCGTTGATGAAATATGTTAATTTGCATCCATTAAGCATCAATTTCATAATATTGCGGTCGCATACGTTCATCACATTAGAACAGTTGATTTTTGTATTTTTGTGCAGAATATGCGTTGATGCAATGCAAGCATTGTGATCATAGGAAATCATTGGTTGAGCGCAACTTCACCGCAAGGCTTTGCAATGATTGTGTTCGCAATCATTCGCCCGACAAGGATCGCCAAAACTTAGTCAGTGCAACATGGTGGGCGCATCTGGGTGAAAGGCTAATTAATCGTGATGGGACAGAAAGCTGATGACAGTCGAATCAGAATTAAGTTGATAGCCAATAACGATCAAAAGTACATTCAGCTTTTCGGTGACAAATATTCGGCACATCAGTTAGGAATTAAAGCTGTCCCATCTGTACAATCAAGAGAGAGAAGCCATCGTTCACCTTGGATGTTTATAAATACCATAGGCGGCCTTTAGAGAAGGGGTTCACTAGTTCACTATTCTTTGTTCCACAAGTTTACACGCCCTTGTTCATAGTTTTCTTTCGTTTTAAGGTGGATGCGAGAGAGAAGGTTGTGCCGATAGATCGTTCCAATAAGCTTGGGAAAGCACCAGAAGCTTAAAGGAAAGAGAGAGGGCCAACGCCTGCGGAAGCAGGAACATCTTTAGAACCAAATAGAGATTTCAGTGTAAAAGCCTCAGTCAGCAAAGAATTGCTACAAGGCTCTCTACTTTTAACTCTCATTGTCATTTTGTACTCCACTCATTTATCGAAATGGAATCTATTTCTCTATATCTGTTCACTCTCTGTTATTTACACATGAGTAGCTAAATTAGTTGAATGGGTTGAGAAGCATTTAGCTAGCACAACTAAGAAATCTTCATGCTATGCGATTATCTTGTATTATGTATGCTTCATTCGTCTATTAGGGATACTAGGAAGGGTAGTCTAAGGACAACATCTAGGCTGTGGAAGGTCAGGTTAGAATCTAGACCCCGGAGAGTCAGATTAGAATGCATAATCAGGAGATAGGAGCTTAGGAATGAGCACTATTTGTTATCAACGCATCACATGCATCCTAGAGATAGGATGGGATTGTATGCGGTCACCTTGCTTTTATGCATTTTTCATCATCGCATAGGACAAGAGTAGAGACTTAAAGATAAGCTTTATGGACACTTTTGCATTCAACACATGCGTCCTAGACTTAGGAGCATCCCATTTGCATTGGAAAATGACTTGTTGTGCATGGTGATAGCATGATCGCATAGTCTGACGCATTCCCAAGAAATGCTAGCTAAAGATCTTCTCAACCCATTCATCGCATACTAAGTGCATCTATCACACAACTGACTTTTCTCAAATGTGTCGCATTTTGTTTATTTTCTCATTAACACAATCAACAACAAACCAACACTTTATTTATTTGGTTACCGCAAAGTATTCCTAAAAATTACCAACGCAATCTGTTTTCACAAGCCCCTGTGTTCGACCCTGGACTTACCAAGAAAGTCAGTGGAATTTACACTTGGATTCCGCTGAGGAAACTTGAGTGCACAACGCAATTTCATTAACGCATACCATCCACATTTCCACTTCAAAAGATAAGCATCAAGTTTTTTGCGCCGTTGCCTGGGACTTCTGCAAAATAGAGTGCTAACAGTAATTTTTCTGATTTGTTTACAGACTCTTAATATTTGGCCAATTACGACTCAGAGATTGAGAGGATATTTAGAAGGAGAATGAGAGACCGCCAATAGCAACCAAATCAGATAAAGAAGAGATGGCAGAGCAGCCTGGAAACAGAACACCAAATGATAACAATGTCATGGCGAATCCAATCCTGTTGGCAAACGATCGCAATAGACCCATCAGGGACTATGCATCGCCAAACCTCGACGATTTCTCTCTGGGAATCATGAGTCCTGCCTACGATGGAAACAGATTCGAAATGAAGTCGGTGATGCTGCAGATGATCCAGACTGCAAGACAGTTCGGAGGAAGGCGTGGCGAAGACCCACACGCCCACCTTCGAAGCTTTATTGAAATCTGCAATACTTTTGTGTTCCCGAACATCTTTGCCAAAGAAGTTCGACTAACTTTGTTCCCATTTTCTCTCTGTGATCGGATAGAAAATGGGCATATTCTCTCGAACCGGGAGAGATCACTTCTTAGGAATAGGTCATGGAAAAGTTCATAAAGAAATACTTTCCACCTACTGAGAATGCCAAACGACGGAAACTAATTACTAATTTTGAACAAGACATGGACGAATCCCTCAGCGATGCCTGGGCAAGGTTTAAGAGGTTGGTCAGAGATTGTCCACACAATGGGTTGCCAGACTGCCTTCAAATGGAGATTTTCTATCATGGTTTGAATCCCGTTTCGCAGACCGCTGCCAATACGGCAACCGCTGCTGGTCTACTTGATAAAACTTATGATGAGGTGAAGAATATCCTGGATCGCATCTCTAAGAACCATGAAGATTAGAGACAGTATGACTCGAGATTGAGACTCAAAGACAATGACGCAAGTAATGGTGCTAATTCTTCACTACAAAACCAGATGACCGCAATGATGAACTTAATATAAGGAATTGTGATCAGCAGCCCAACACCGCAAAATGGGCAAATCAACGCAATCAGTCAAAACACTGCAAGGTGTGCGACTTGCGATGATGGGCATGCGATGGAAGATTGCCTGCAAAATCCACAATCTGTTTATTTTGTAAAGAATAACCCCTTTTCGAACACCTACAACTCTGGGTGGAGAAACCACCCCAATTTTGCTTGGAATAATCAACAATAGAGTTTCCCATCCCCGTCCTCGTAGGGGTATTTCCCCCCATCCTCGACTGGGGACTCGATTATAATCTCCAGTTTGACCCAATCCCTAGTCAAATCGGAGATTCCCAACCCCGACCACGGGGAGCTAATCCCATGGGAATTATTACCAACCCTAGATATGGATATAGATACATACATACATAAAAGAGTGGATCTTGAAGTTGGTAAAGTACACTTTGGCTAAAAAAAAGGATGGCTTCTCGAGGAAGGCACCAAAAAGTGAAAAAAAAGGGAAAAAAGAAAAAAGAAAAAGAAAAAGAAATATGTGGTAGACGGGAAGCCACATATAAAGGAAGGGAGAGTTTTTCTTTGACAAAAGTAAAATGAAGAAAACGATGCCACAAGATGGTAATAGAAGAAAGGAAGGATAGAGTACGGGAGCGAAATGTCGAAACTCGTTGGAAACTCGTCGAATAATCATCGAAGACGTGGTACTTAACATCGGAAATGGTTTGATGAAACTCTTAAGCAAGAAATTAACTTGGTAAGTGTTAGGACACTGATCCTAAAAGAATTTTATTATCGTAACGGGTTGGCACAATCTTCCGAGGCAACAACTAAATGATGAACGAATTCTTAATTAAACGATGTGAATCAAACAAAGACTAGACAATCGCTTATCAAACTCTAAACGATCGTTTACAAACTCTATATGATCGCTTACAGACTCTACGCGATGGCTAAGTAATACTAGACGATCGCTTACAAAATACTCCGTGATCGCTTACAAGATACTACACGATTGCTTACAAGTTATTACTCGATCGTTTACCAAATACTATACGATCGCCTATCAAATGCTCCACGATCGCTGGCTCTGCTACTCGATCGTTTAGTAGAAGAGGTAGACGTTGAGCGACACACTACGATTGAATCTACACGGTAGAGACTTTCCAACTCCCACTCTCGAGAGCTCACCTTCCTCACTTTTGATATTTAAAATCCTTCGTCCCCTCTCTTCTGGTTTCTTTCTTCTTTTAAACTTCCACTTCTCTCAACAAAATTGAAAGTAGTCTTTAACCAATTCAATCGCCTCTCTTCTATTTTTTCTTTTTTGATATTGCAACATAATTGGAGGCCTATCATTACCTCCCCCCTCTAGCCTTACCTTGTTCTCAAGGTAAAGTTCCGGGAATTGATTCTAAAAATCATCTAATACCTCCCAAGTCACCTCATGCTTTGGCAAGCCCTTCCCCTTCAGTAAAACTTTATGTTCCCACTATGATAGCCCAGGTCGAGAGCTTAAAAAAACTTTTGGTTCCTGCAGCCAAGTGTGATTTTCATCGATTAAAGGATCCACTAGATGAATCGACACTATTATCTGAAGGTTCAACTTGTAAGCTACTGATCCCATTCCATCCACCACCTGATATGGTCCATAATACTTGGGAGATAATTTCACATACTGATTTTGCCGAACCAAAATTTGGCGATAGGGCCGCAACTTCAGCCATACTCAATTACCAACTTGAAATCCAACATCACGTCGCTTCTTGTCAGCAAACTTCTTCATTTTATCTTGAGCCCCCCTCAAATGCTCCTTAAGCACGCGCAATGCAACATCTCTGTCTCGCATTTGTTGGCGCAAAGTCGCATTGGCCATACAATCATTTCCATAGTAAATCAACACTAGAGGTTGTCGTCCATACACAATCTAAAAGGGGTAAAGTGAGTAGAAGCATTATACGTAGTGTTATACCAATATTTCGCCTAATGCAACTAGTTAATCCATTATTTTGGTCGCTTTCCACAAAATCACCTCCAATACATTTCCACGGTGCGATTCACCACCTCTGTCTAACCATCCAACTGAGGATGATAAACTGTACTGTGATGGAGCTTGGTACCCGACAATCAGAATAACTCTAGCTAAAAGTGACTCATAAACTCCTTGTCTTAGTCCGAGATAATGGATTTCGGCACCCCATGTATTTTAACTATTTCCCTACAAAATGTATATGCTACAATACCAGCATTTTTAGGGTGTTTAAAAGGTAAGAAATGAGCATACTCCACAAATCGATATGCTTCCATGGTTGTTTCTTGTTTAATAGCCAAGAATCTTCCACAGATCGATCCCTCTCTTAAAGATCGAAATCGAGCTAACATCCTTTTCTTCAAGTCTTCCCAGTCTTTGAACGACTCTCTACCTACCTTCGACCAGTACCAGTCTAATTTGGCGACATCGAAGCTCACAACCGCCACTGTCATCTTCTTAGATTTAGTCAACTTATGAATTTGAAAATAACGGTCTACTCTAAATAACTACGCGTCTGGATCATTTCCGCTAAACACCGACATTTCAACTTTCTTTAATTCACTCCAGTCTCAAATCCCTTCTTCACCTACTGCTTTCACCGAACTACTTGTTCTGCACACCTTATTGGTATTCGATCCTTCTGCTTCCGTTACCTTTGCTTTTTCTTTGGCCATTTCCGTAACATAGGAAATTAACATTTGTTGATGTTTCTCTGCCTGCAGTCCCAATCGCTCAATGCTCTTCTCTAACATTGTCAAATTCTCTTCTATGGTTGGCAATTTCTGCATTTTGACCTTAAGTTCAGAGAATCTAGGTCCAGTAACTCTAGTTTCTCTTCAAAACGTTTTTGAACCATGCTTGCCCAGGTGGTTGCTCTGATACCAATTTGTTAGGATACTGATCCTTAAAAGAATTTTATTATCGTAACAGGTTGGCACAATCTTCCGAGGAAACAACTAAAAGATGAACGAATTCTTCATTAAACGATATGAATCAAACAAAGACTAGACCATCGCTTATCAAACACTAAACGGTCGTTTACAAACTCTATAAAATCGCTTACATTCTCTACGTGATCGCTGAGTAATACTAGACGATCGCTTACAAAACACTCCTTGATCGCTTACAAGATACTACACGATTGCTTACAAGTTATTACATGATCGTTTACCAAATACTATACAATCGCCTACCAAATGCTCCACGATCGCTGGCTCTACTACTCGATCACTTAGTAGAAGAGGTAGACGATGAGCGATACATTACGATTGAATCTACATGATAGAGACTTCTGAACTCCCACTCTCGAGAGCTCACCTTCCTCACTTCTGATATTCAAAATCCTCTGTCCCCTCTCTTTCGGTTTCTTTCTTCTTTTAAACCTCCACTTCTCCCAACGGAATTGAAAGTAGTCCTTAACCGATTCAACCACCTCTCCTCTATTTTTTCTTTCTTGATATTGCAACATAATTGGAGGCCTATCAGTAAGTCATTTTTCTTTTGAGAACTACTTGGAAAAAATCAAAAGTCTTGACTTAGTTTTGTAGGTTTCGTTCTTCAAGGTCCCAAAAATTCTTATGGGTTTCTTCCTATGGTGAAAAAAACTTCATAGATCTTATGTGTATTCTTATTTAGAATTGAGACATGTTAAAAAAGTTAAAAAAAGTAGAAATCTAAATTTTTTTGGTCGGCTTTCATGGATTTATCCCGAAACAAAAGTAAAGAAATTAGGTGAGCTTAGAGGGAGAAAATATGACTTTGCTTGTGCTATGTTATTTAGTGAAGTTTATGTGAGAAAAATTATATAGAAGAGAAGTGTTGGTTTTATGTCTTTGGTTTAATGAGATGGAGACGATAAATTTTTCTATAAAGATTGAAATAATTGTTAGAATGGAAGAAGAGAAAGGGGAAAAGAAGGAAATGAGCAAAACCTTGAAGATAGAGAAACAAAGAAGAAGATGAATAGTAAAATTGGAGAATTAGTGAAATTAATTACTTGATAAATGTTAGCTTTTGATCTTGGAACTAATTTGTATAGCTTTTCAATTGAAAACTAAGAAAGTTACACTCATGTTAAGTTCAAATTGATGAAGGAATAGAGATCAGGATGTCTAATCATGGCTTGGAATCCTTGCATCCATTATGTAGTGAGTGGTTATTTTGAAAAAACCATGGTAAAGAGCTATTTTTATTATTTCTTCACATACACTTATACAAGAAAGAGCCCATATATAAATAGGCTCCAGAAAAACCCTAATATAGAAAATAATAGGGCAAAGTTAAGGTACTAAGATGCCCTTAGGGGCTAATACATACAACCCCTTATTTTCAATACTCCCCTCAAGTTGGGGCGTAAATGTCAACTAGAACCAACTTTTTGACACAAGTATCAAAGCTTTGCCTGAGTAGACCTTTGGTGAGAGTCAACAACTTGTTGACTAGAAGAAATGTAGAGAATGTTGGGATTGGTGTCCTAATTCTCCCGGAGTCTCGGATTTTTGTAAAAATACACATTGTTCAATGAATAAAATAAGTGTTATTTAATTATGACATTTACTCATATCCAATAAACAAAACTCCTTGGTTATCTTATGTGAACTTAAGCATGTATATGTGATATACAAGTAGATCATGCCTTAAGTGATAACCTAAATCAATCTGTAGTATAAGGATTAAGGTGGGATACCTGATCCTGGTGACACTACGGATACGACCCGCTTTGTAGAGGTTTGCAAGTGTTGTAAACTACTACAGATGGTAGATCCTGACCATTCATGTGGAACGTGGAGCAGGGGTGTTCTATACAAAGAGTTTGTATAAGACCTGGACCACGAGATGACTAGACTCTGTATATAACGCCGTTGATACTAGAGGCTTACATCTCACCTAAACGACCATAGGTGACACGACTTCAATCCTAAGTATTTTGGGAACTCCTACCTTTGAGGGCGGTTCTTTGATTAGTATGAGTGAGAGTGGCCAGATTGCCAACTCAACATGCCTACCTTTTTGTGGACTTGTCTGATCTAGGAATTGGAAACTCAATCCACAATATGGAATTCACTCCTTTCCCGAAGCAGGGATAAGTAGAGAGATTACTCCGTTAAGGGCTGATTCTGGGGCTTGAACATAGTGGCCACATCTTCTCTTTGGAAGAGAAGACTTAGTCATAGTAGGACTATGACTTATGTTCATTAGAGGGATCAGTGGTACTTAAGGAGACAGATTAACTACAGGGGTATAACGGTTAATGGCCCAACTGTACTTACAAGCGATCTGTAAAGGGTTGTTGCACTGCTCATTGGTTAAGATGGACACATAATATATCTGTGGTAAGGAGAGTTCAGTTGTCGGTCTTTAGTGGAGTGTCTGGCAGTTAACGGATGGTGGATCCCGTGACTAAAGAGTTTAGTTAGTTATTCACGTACCGTTAGAGCTTCGAGATATAGGTCCATGAGGTCCCCTTGGTAGCTCAATGGATTCAGTTGAGGATTAGTTCTTGGTGTTGATTTGAAATGTTCAAATTGACAATAGGTATTTTGATTATATATGATATAATCGGTATGATGTATGAGATACATCTAGTGGAGGATTGATGTAGATGAGATTTACATTAAGTACCATGGAATAGAAAAAGAACTATGGTTTATATGTTTCATGAGATGAAATATTAAACTATAGGTTATAAATATCGTATGATAAGTTGGTTATCATTTATATTTATAATAATATTAATTATTGGATAATTAATTCTTTTTCTTTTAAATAACTAAAGTAGTGGGTGGTTATTGGATCATGGTAACCGTGAGTTTAAAAGGAAAATTGGTTTTCCTATTTAAAAAAAAAAGGTCTTACAAACGATAGAAAAAGTTTTGAGTTTTCTCTCCGCGCAAAAGAAACTCACGAAGTCGTCAAGTAAATTCGGATTTATTAAACGATGGTTGGACGAGCTAAACAATCGTGCAGTGGCAAGCTAAACGATCATGCAGTATTTACTAAATGATAGCATAGTTTTGCTAGACGGTCGCTGGCCCAAGGTAAATGATCGTGTAGAGTCTGTAGGCGACAGACCGAGCTAAACGATGAACTAAACGATCACATAGCTTTGATTGCTTAGCTTATCTAAACGATTGGGCATCGACCTATACGATAGGTCTCTGCCATATCCTACTTGCCCAGTCGTGTATGCGATCGGTGTTTCCTCCGTTCGTCTGCCTCATACCAAGTCCGAACAGAGCCTGCCCTCTGGATTCTTAGATCGAGAATACCAAGGTCGCCTTGTTGGTGGTGTCAGACTCAACACGACACCGTCGAGGTTTTCTGGAGACCGTTCGTGGTGATGTAAAGGCCGTTCGAAGATGCGGAGAAGTTCGTGACTGAGGAGCTCGTTGAGGACGAGCACGAAGTGTTTGTGCTATGTTCGTTATGGTGTTGCGGTCGTGTAGATCGAGCACTCGTGGTTGCTATTGTTCGATTAGAGTCACGCAACGTAGCGTGGAGATGCATTCTCATATGTGCGTAGAGTTTGATTTCTGTTCATTTGAGTGTATTCATGTTGTAACTTCTCTGTATGAATTAAAGTCGACTGTAAATACATTGTTCATTCATGATTGTAATTTGGAATAGTCTTGTTCCGCTGCTCATGGAAATCTCGCTTCCGATTTTCTTCAAATGGTATCAGAGCCAGGTTCTTTGATATTCAAAATTACAGATCTGAATTGAATACATTTTTCAGCCGCGGTGGGTTTCTGCATTTGTAGTTAACCGTTTTCTACATTTATGGATGAATTGATGAACGTTTCAAGTTTAAATTGCCTTTTTGTTAAAGCTTTCAGTATTACAAAGTGTTAAATGTAAGGGCCCTTGTGTTTTTGGGCGAAATTAACTTTGCAATCGAGACTGTAATTCGAAAAGTTTGAGTTCGTCGAGTTGTTCGTGATGAAGCTTCAGCACATGGCGATGCAGTTCTCAACAAAGAAGAAGACCAAGCATTGGTCAGATTGTGTAGCCTCAGGTAAACGATCGTTGAGATTTAACTAAGCGATCCTTTAGATATTTTTTTTAGACGATCGTGTAGTAGTTTCTAATCGATCGTTTAGCTAATGCTAAGCGATGGGGTAAATCGTTTACTATATTGCGTAGCATTGGTTGCGCGATTGTTTAGGCACTGGGGGTAGGCGATCGTAGTGGGAGCATGCGATGCTCGTCGTTTAGTAGAAGGCGCACGCTAGATGATCGTGTAGTTAGCAAGCTTCATCGCTTAGTTACTACCTATGCGATCGCGCGTATGCGATGTGGAGACGCTTGCTAAGCAATCGCTTAGGCGATGGTGCTTCACGGCATCGTAGTCACTTAGACGATCAAAGAAGGTGGGCGCTGTGTGGAGCGCACTAAGCGATCGTGTACTTCAGGCTTCATCGCTTGGTAAAGGTACACGATTGTGTAGTAATAACTAAACGATCATTTGGATTTTTCTAGACGATCGTATAGTAAATGCTAAATGATCGTTTAACTTTGAGAGCACTGGTATGTGATAGAGCAAAGAGTTTGTTTTATTGTGTAGACGATCACAGGGTGCTTTGTACACGATGGTTGGAGAAGTGATGCTTTGCCGAGTAGTTCAAGACCCAGTTCGCCTGTTTGAACTGATGACTCCTTGCCTTTGTAATAGTTAGCTTTCCTTTTGTTTTTTAAGGCAAATTTACCCAGTTCATCAACTTTTATTACTTATACATGTGGTGTATGGTGCTTATATGTCAAAGTGTTTGTCATATAGGTTAAAAACCTACCTTAGGTTGTGCAATTATTCATGCATCATGTATTATAAATGTTATAATATTGCATGAAGAAATTATTTGAAAGCATGCGCATCCATCATGAAATATAAGAGTTATATTTTGCATGTAGTGAGCATTATCATGCATCATCCTTTTATTATAAGTGTTATAGACTAAGGGTGAATGGAAGAATGGCTTGCTTGTTTCATTGCCATTTTGTATAAGTGTTATATAAAAGTAGTAGCAATGAATGGATAACACATTGAGCATGACACTTAGGTTGTTTATAAGCATTATGAATGCCTTGCATGTGTTAGCTTCGCATTGTGGTGGTTGTTTCCGTTTATAAGTGTTATAAAGGAATTAGGCCTAAAATCAATAATTCAAAGTTGCATGCGAACTTAGGGTGAAATCAAGTTTTTTAAAAAGGTTTTAAAATTGGATCGAGATAGACCTAAGTTCAAGTGGTTCTAAAGAGTTTAGTAACCTAGATTAATCTTTTAAAATCAGTTTAATAAGATTAATAGGATTAAATTAGTTGGAATAAAAGATTAAATTTGTTGTAAACCTATCTATAAGGGACCTTTTGTCTAAGGCAGGTTTTCGCTAGGCTGGGGTTCTTAAGTTGACGGAAACGTAACACCCCTACCTGGGAACCTACTTGGAAAGGTGAATTAGATAGATTTTCAACAAGCATGCGACGATTTGGTCAAAGACTCCGTTAAAGAGTTTAATGGATGATGATCAAAAGTTGTTCAACTATCCAAGGTAAATGTTACTCTTGGGAAAACCTAAAAGTTACTTAGTTAAAATTCTTAGTCATGTTTTTTCTAGGTAAGCTAAACACTAAGTTATAAAATACTCAGTGGGAGGAAGAGGCGTATCAGATATGTCTATGATTCCACTCACGTTTCTCCCTGAATATTTACACTGTGAGATTTATGCTTGGCCTCGAGATGCCCAGGATGCATCCTTCTTCGGATGGTGTTTGTATGAGTCAATATCAAGGTGGACGGAGAGAGTATTTATAGTAAGTGGGTGAAGGGTGTGTGTCAACACGTCCTATGGTCTCTGTCATTGGTTCACACCGTGAGATCATTCTGTACGCCCTCGTGTCACCTTCGGAGCGGCCCTCTTCGGATGGGTTTTGTGCAGTTGGACAATATCAAGGTGAACTCTAGAAATGGATAGGGTTTCTTTAGGTTTTGCCCTAATAAGATTTTTTCCCTTCGGATTGGCCTTTTGGGATGGATCTTTAGTTTTTAAAATGACAGGTCACACTTATGGGAGATTTTAAGTAAGTTAATCATCTCTTGGCCAAATCAATGATGGCTTATCGTTATAGGAATAAGAGTTGTTCTGGTATTAATGACTGGTTGATAAAGTTTTCTTTGATAAAGTTTCTATCGATCTCGACATGTTTTGTTCTATCATGTTGAATAGGATTGTTGGTTATGCTTATAGCTACTTTGTTATCACAACAGAGCTTCATAGGAAGACCCCTGTCTTGGTGATGATTAGACAGAACTTTCTTCAACCAAATTTCTTCACATATTCCCACACTCATAGCTCTATATTTTGCTTCAGCACTACTTCTAACAATCATACCTTGCTTCTTGCTTTTCCACGTGACAAGATTATCCCACATAAACGTTCAACACCCAGAAGTCGACTTTCTGTCTATACCAGATCCTACCCAATCAGAGTTGTTGTAAGTTTCAGTGCATCTTTTGTCAGTTTTCTTGAACATCAGACCTTTACCTGAAGTAGTTTTCAAATATCTTAGAATCCGATTCACGGCTTCCATATGTTCCCCGTAAGGAGCCTGCATAAACTGACTAACTATACTGATAACATAGGTTATATGTGGTATAGTTTGAGATAAGTAAATCAATTTTCCTACTAGAAAATGGTATCTCTCTTTATCAACAAGAATTTTGTCAACAGAATCTCCCAACATAGCATTGAATTCTATAGGTGTATCTATAGGTCTACATCGAGTCATACCTGTCTCTTTCAACAAATCAAATGTGTATTTCCGTTGAGAAACAAAAATCCCCTCTCTCGATCTTGCCACCTTCATTCAAAGGAAATACCTAAGACTTTCAAAGGTCCTTAATCTCAAATTCATCAGCCATTTTCTTCTTAAGCTTGATAATCTCAGCGACATCATCTCCTGACAAAACAATATCATTTATGTACACAATTTGAACATCAATATTTCTTGATACTGACCCTTTTGTGAACAGAGTGTGATTGGAATGCCCCTGAGTAAAACCTTGGGACTTACAAAGTTAATGAACCTCTCAAACCAAGCTCTAAGACACCGCTTCAAACCATACAGAGATTTCTTGAGTTTACAAACTTGATGGTCAAATTGAGCTTCAAATACAAGAAGTGGACTCATATAAACCTCTTCCTCTGATTCACCATTCAAGAAAGCATTTTTCACATCAAGTTGGTGGAGAGGCCAATATTTGTTAGCTACCACTAAAAAAAGGACTTGGACTGTGTTTAACTTCGCTACAGGAGAGAAAGTTTCTAAGTAGTCTATTCCATAGGTTTGAGTAAATTCTTTAGCTACAAATTTGGCCTTGTACTTGTCAAGAGTTCCATTTGACTTGTACTTTATAGTGAACACCTACTTGCACCCAGCTATTTTATGCCCTTTACGAAGAGCCACACGTTCCCATGTGTTATTCTTTTCAAGAGCTCTCATCTCTTCCATGACAGCAACCTTCCATTCAGGAACTTCCAAGGCCATATGTATATTATTTGGTATTTTTACTGAATCCAGGTTAATGGTGAAAACCCTTAACTCAGAAGACAAATTACAGTAAGAGAGAAAACTATGCATAAGATATTTAGTACATGATTTGGTACCTTTTCTCAAAGCAATGGGCATATCAAAAGAGGCACTATAACTCACTGTTTTACTTGACCCTTTGTAAGAAGGCAGTGATCTTACTCAATTACATGCGGCAGAGTCTCACCCTCACCCTCCCATGTTTCTTCTAATACTCATTACTACTTGCAATTTTGGCATTCTCTAGAGCGATCATATCAGGTTTTTCATTCTCAACCACATCACAACTATCACTCTCAACACAAACATCAGTATTATCACAAATATCACCTTCAACACAAACATCAATATTATTAGAGATAGGAATACCTTGAGCTGGTGCTACTTTCGATTCATGGACCGTAGCTAATGGAGCAACTGGGGACACTATTTTCTTTACGAGATTCTTCCTGTAGTATGTTATGTTGGGTTGTATGTCCTAAAACTTACAATTTTAAAGTTAAACATTTTCTATTGTCAATAAAGATGTTATTCAATATTTATTCAATAAAGTTGTTATTAAATTTGTAAATTGCACTTATAAAGACTAAATCTAATAAACTACGATACATGACTATTATATGAATATTTGAATTTTATGTGAAGACATAAAGATGGATCAAATTCGAGTAAATAGCCAAAACGGTTTATAGTATACAAATAAAGTTGGGTGCCTTATTCTGGAACACTATCAGATACGGCCCACTTCGTAGTTGTTACAATTTGTTGTAAGGTTCTACAATCGAAGCAATCCTGATTCGTTCATGTATTGACATGAGGAGTTGAGGCATCGTTTGTAATGAGTTTACATAAGATCAGACCAAGAAATAAGTCACTCTTACTTTATAACGTTGTTTACTGTTTAAAACTTACTCTTTCACTTAGATAGCCTAGGTAAATCGATCTTAATCATGAGTTAACTATGAACTTCTGTTTATTAGGGATTATCCTTGGATTTGCATAGGTGAGGGTTGGCTCAACAGCGTCGGCTCAATAAGCCTCCCTTTTTAGGTGTAAGACTAGGTAGATAGTTGGGGACATAGGGTACAATAACGAATTCACACCTACCCAATTTAGGGATAGAAGAAAGGTTGTTCTCTTAAGTACTGAATCCAAGTCTTGAACAAAGGGCCCCACCCTCTCATTGGCCCGAGAGGAATCTGGTGTAGTGATTGGATCATAAACCAAATTGTTCATTAGAGGATTAGAGGAACATAAGGAGCAAGACGAAATTTCAAGGGTAAAACAACATTTGACCCCACCGTTATTACGAACAACTTGTGAAGGGTCGACTTACTGATTATGGTTAAATCATGTGGACACAAATATATCTACAGTGATGAGAGTGCAACTATCGAGCTAAAGTGGTGTGACTCGATAATTAAAGAATATTGATTCATTTGGTCTGAAGAGTTTTAGCCAATTTAATCTCAAATCATTGGAGCTTATGATCTGTAGGTTCATAAGGTCCATTTACTAGCTAGTAAAACATGAATATCTTGGATTAGTAAATTGAGTTAATTTGAAATTATTTCAATTTGAAATGTTCAAATTGTATTTAGGGTTTTCAATTTGAAGTGTTCAAATTACACGTTTAATTTATCGAAATTAAACGTAATTGGAGAATTTATAATATTTAAATATTGATCTAAATATTAATTGTATGAATAGGATTCATGTTTAAATTAGGTGTTTGATTAATTTAATATTTGATATTAAAATTATTATTTAATTAATTAAATTTGTTTAATTCATTAAAAGATTAAATTTAATTTTCAATTTTATTCAATTTCAGAGATTTAGTTTTTGAATTTGAATTTAATTAATTTTGAATTAATTAAAATTCAAATTGAAAATATGAGTTGATAGTGGAAACTTCCAATTTTGGAAAATTAATGGAATTCCGCTTTTCAACTATTTATAACAACATCTAGCCCATTGTATTCTTAAGATTGAAGTGTCATTGATATAATCCTTCAGTGCTTGCATGAAGTAGTTTCATAAAAACTCTCAATTTTACAGATTTCAGGGGTTCTTGACTCGAATTTTGAGAAATTCTGAAGCTCTCTCACTCTACCTTAAACCCTCTCCACTTTCCCTCTTCAATTCACATCAATCTTGAGTTCCACCACTCAAATTCAAGGCTGAGAATAATAGAGAAGATCTCATGATGGTTCACTGTAGATTTGGAGCTGAAATTTCGTGAAACACAACTTAGATTGGAGGAATTCTTCAAAGGTATGTTGGTTTTGAAACCCTCTTCTTTAAAATATGTTTTTGCATGTTTTTAGAACATAAATTAAATGTAATTAGAGTGCTTATTGATTCTGATAACTTTCATTCCATGATTATACATTCCATCACATTATCCATGGAATTTGTTTGATAGGAAGGACGGTATCGTTCGTACCTAAGATATGTCCAGGAAGAAAGTCTGTAGGAATCGAAGATGTAGACCAATTAGTTTCTTCACTAGTGTTCTCCCCCTGAAGATGACTAATAGGAAAGAAAGATTTATCCTCAAGGAACATAACAGCCATAGACACAAGGTACTTCCATGAGGATGGATGAAAACATTTATAACCTCGTTAGTGAAAATGGCACCTGATAAAGACTATGAACAAAGGTACGATGACTAAGGGTAAATTTAGTGCGATTAGGACCATGACTATGAACAAAGGCAGTGCACCAAACACCCATAGTGGAACAAGAATAAGATGCATGGTTGGGTATGACTCTTTGAAGCATTCAAGAGAAGTTTGGAATCGAAGAATATGAGAAGGCATTCAATCGATAAGATGAGTTGCAGTCAGAACATCTCTCCATAAGTAAAAAGGAAGAGAAGTAGATAGCATGAGGTATCGTGCAACCTTGATTAGGTGGCAATTTTGCCGTTCTGTCACCCCATTCTGTTGAGGAGTATATGCACAAAATATTTGATGAACAATGCCTTTAGAACTCAGAAACTCATGAAAGGTGTTACTAGATAACTCAGTACAATTGTCACTACGGAGGATGGCAATATTTGTGTTAAACTAAATCTCCACTGTAATATAAAATTGTTGAAATATCGATGGCACCTCAGATTTATCACTAAGAAGAAACACCCATGTAAGACGAGTGTGATCATCGATAAATGTTACAAACCAACGTTTCTCAAAAGATGTGGTGATGTTTGAGGGACCCCAAACATCACTATGGATAAGAGTGAATGGCTGGGAAGGTTTGTAGGGTTGGGATGAAAAGGTAACCCGATGCTTTTTTGAACGAATATACACATCGCAAGACAAAAAAGATATATCAAAATTATGAAATAAATGAGGAAATAAATACTCATATATTGAAAATTTGGGTGACTAAGATGAAAAGGCCATAACATGTAGTCTTTTTCATAAGTTGAAAAACAAGAAAATAACAAACTAGTCCTATAACAATTCCTAGAGGAAGCATCATTATTAAGGAAATAGCATCTCCATCGTGCCGAACAGTTCCAATCGTCGTCCTGGAGCTCAAGTTCTAAAAGAAAACATTATTAGGTGAGAAAACAACCTGACAGTTCAAATCTCTATTGATCTTACTGATAGATAGAAAATTATAAGATATTTTCGAGACTTGTAACACATTTTGCAAATTTAAACCCTCAAAAGGAGAAAGATGACCCTTTCCTGCAATATGATCAAATAACACATTTGCAATCCAAAATTTCTCATCATAAACACTCGGACAATATGAGAGAAATTGATCAGACAAGCCAGTCAAATGATCTATATCTCTTGAATCTAGTATCCAAGGTTTCTTACCATTGATACCAAGGAGACTAAAGGATTGAGAACTACCTGATTGGACAATAGCACCAACCCTAACAGCACCAGAGTTATTCTGGTTATTTACCTGAGATTTAGACTGTGAAGCACCATCCGTTGAATCACTCATAAGTGCTCGATTAGGATTTGACTTATCATTTAGAGGACGAAGTTTTCCATTCGGAGGTTCACCATGTAGCTTCCAGCACTGATCCTTAGTATGCTAAGGTTTCTTGCAATGTTCACACACTAGAGGTGGTTTACTATTCTGGTTGTCACCATCAGACCCAGATGATTTCATACCAAATGTAGTAGAGTCGGTGCTAGACACAATAGGGTTGTTCATAGCACTAGATCTATCTTCCTCTAAACGAACCTCAGAACAAACTTCTATGAGAGAATGTATCGACCTCTATCCCAGTATTCGACTGCACACTATATCAAACATGGAATTTAGACCAGTAAGAAATGCATAAACACGATCAATTTCCTCAATTTTAGAGCACTGAACTCCACCACATAGACAATCCCAGACAATTTCACGACATAGATCCATCTCCTGCCAGATTAGAGACAGTTTATTGAAATAGGAAGTAACATCCATTGTTCCCTATTTGCACTCATGAACCTGTTTACACAAGGTGTACAAACGGGAGGTATTCTGCCTATTAGAGTATAGTTTCTATAATGCATCCCAGATATCTCGAGTAGCTGCCGCATACACTAAGGGTTTTCGTATATGTGGTTCCATATTGTTAACCAACAAGGATTCAAGTAAGGGGTCTTCCTCTTTCTAAATGCGCACTTGTGAATCTTTTATTATAAATCTTGTTATCTCTCCAGTTAGATACCCAAACTTATGACGCCCCTTGAGAGCCATCTTGATGGATTGAGATGAAGAAAAATAATTTTGGCCATTTAGCTTCTCTTCTGTAATTTGTTATAGGTAAAGTAAGAAAGATGGTTACCAGATTCTCTGAATACATCAGTAGACTGGAACATAAATATGAATTTATGGGATTCAATTGAAGATTTGTAGTAGTCCCAAGAGTTTCCCCAAAAGTGACAATCTGTTGTTAAAGGTTAGCTAATTGTTGTTGGACCACTATCACCATGGCTCGTCGAAAGAGGCTGTACGTGACTGGTTGTGGCTGACACGGCTGGTTGCTGTCCATCGTGAAAGGATGAAGATTCCCCTGTTTCAAAAGTATGCTTACGGTCGTCAACATTCATGCGACTTCGATGGCTTGTGCTCGGATGGCCAGCACCAAAAAGGCAGACAGTCAGGTAGAGGAGCATCGACGTGTGTCAGGTGCTTTGGTAGTCGGCATTAGGGAGGCTGATGCTCGGGTAGAGAAGTGTCGAGCTATGTCCAGCAGCGGCAGACGAAACCAACGAGGGTGGCGGCAACAACAACGTTGACGTCAGGCTGAGGAGAAGTGGCAGTGTCGTCTAGAGGTAACGATTGACGACTGCTTGTACGACGACGACATGGACTGCATTAGCGGTGGCGGCTGCACTTGTTTCGGCTATGGTAGTGTCGCTGGTTGATATTGCTGATGAAGATTGAGGAACCAATGATTTATTTTCGTTGACGACGGTTAGGGTTTTGTCACCACGCTTTGATACCATATTAAAACGTAGAAGAAGTAAACATAAGACTTACGTGGAAAACCCTAGAACAAGGAGAAAAAACCACTATAGAGAGCTACTTAATTTTATTATTTCTTAACTTACACTTATACAAGAAAGAGCCCAGATATAAATATGCTCCAGAAAAACCCTAATACAGAAATAATAGGGCAAAGTAAAAATACTAAAATGCCTTTAAGACTAATACATACCACCTCTTATTTTCAATCATTAATTTGGGTACTTGAGATTTCAAAGTAACTTATGATATATAGATTTAGAATAATTTAATTTCAAGAGATTAATATTTGTGCAATTTTAGTTATGATGACTTATTTCTATTATTGGTGTTTATGATTAGAAAATTTCTAGAGATCTCTCGGTTTAGACATTTGGCAAATGTCCAAGCTAAGTAGTGTGACTTTCGAAAAATATTGTTTTAGAAAGATGCTGGTTTTAGAATGTTTGAAATTTGTGAGGAAGTATGGTTTTTCGAATGACTGAGACTGAAGAGCGTTAAGTTCAAAGCGGTTTTAAAACCATTAAATTTGTATACATGGTGATTTTTCAAGATACGTACACCTACATGAATGTGTTCTCGTATTATGGATATGATATATATGTGGTTTTTGGGACCCATATCGACACACATAAGCTTTGAATTGTGTGAAAGAGTATTTTGCCATTCGGGGGCTGTTTTACATGCACATATAACTAGAGATTTGCTATAATATACACCTAAAGATTACTCGGGTCATTTATGACTAGAGATTCACTTTGCTATGTATCTGGAAGATTATTTGGTGTATAATATGACTTGAGATTTCTCTGCTATGTATCTTGAAACAATCGATGCATGGTATGACTAGAAATTACTTTGCAATGCATATTAACATTTCTCTATGCAAGTATAACTAGAGATTTGGGTACATGTTAGCGGGTGGTTTTGTTAACAACTTATGTCTACATCTTCCAGACTACTCTTATAAAATTTCTATGTTTTGACTATCTCATATTTTGAATTTGCTCATGATTTACATTGTCTTTACAAAATTTCTAATTTAAATTGAAAATGTGAAAATTCTCACCGGAACTTATTTTCTTATGAACTTTCACCACTCACTCGGTTTTTTAACTCATTATTTTCTTAAATTTTCCACCAGGTTGCATTTGAGGTTCCAATGACCTACGGGAGTTGAGATTTGCCATCAACTTTATTAAGATTTTGCATAATTGCATATGTATTTGCTATTATTGTTTTGGCTTGTAATTAGAGTGTGTGGCCTTAGTTTTAAATAGTTTGTAAACAAAAATTTGTATGTTTCTCTTACTGAGTTTTTATGAGTTTATTTCAAATGTTGTGATATGAATTATATCGATAACTGTGTGGTTAGGCACACTTGATTGTGGAGTTGGAATTGGAAACAAATTAACTGTAAATGTATTTTCTTTTTAGGTGTGGTTTTATCTATTTTTTAGGAGAAATGTTGTCAAATTTTTTATTAAATTTGATTAAGAAAATATTTGCTAGTCACCTATTTTGAATCTTTTTTTTAGACTTCGACAATGGATTTGATAGTTTAATCAAAATCTATTATCGTGATACTATATCCTAAGTTTGGTAGGATAACTTGGGTGGGGAATGAAACATGTTGACACCCAAATTTGGAGTCGACAAAACCACTAATCTCAATGGAAATCTCTATAAGAAGAGAGATCAAGGTTTTGCCAACCCCACATGCAGAAGCTAAGGTAACGACGAGGGGGGGTCTGTCGACGTTGGTTCTTGTCATTGAAAAAGAGCGGGGATCTCCTAACATCGGTTCTTCGGATTATTACAGGGGATCTCTCTGTGCTAATTTTTGCATTGGCTAATGCTTCCTCTCCATATGCCACCTAAATTGCATTTATAAATTTATCCTCTATATGCCAATGAAAACTTGCGTGGGTAGAGCCCATTTTTCCAGAAACCACCCATTTTTGTGTTGGAAAAGGCTCTCCCAACAAGGTCCTCCCAATGGTCAAAATGGCATATAAGAAGGCTTTCCCAATGCTTTTCCTGCTTCTCCCGACACTTTTTTCCGTTGATAAATTTCTTATAGTGATTCATCAAATTTTCATTAAAAACTATATTTCTCTAAATGGTCAACATTATGATATGTTTTCATTGTTTACAAAATGCAAACTGACATCTAAGGTCCTAAATTATTATAGTGTTAACTGGCTTGGACGTAGATATTTATAGCTTGTGAACATGAATTTTGGGTAAATGATATGATCTTCAACAACATACAAGAAAATATGTGATCCTAATAATACGTATGTGAATTTTTATTTATGCATCTGTCATCGTTGATGTACTTGTTCTTTTCCGAATTAATTTCAACCTACACACTAAAGTTACCTTGATTAATTTTATATTATCAATATACATATATGTACTCGTGTTAATGATTTTCATTATTTTTGAAATGTTACATCTAAGATGCTTAGCATAAGTATATATCTTCCCCTTAGAGATTATTGGACTAATTTTAAAAGGGGTGAATAACTTCATTAACAAGAGCTCTCATGATAGGGCGTGGTTTACACTTGGCTACCAAGGGTTGAGCTTTTGGCATAGTGATCCCGTGGCCTTCAGTCATGTCAACTAATGAGCCATCCATTGTTTCCCAATCAAAGCATTGAATCAATGATGCCAAAGTCAAGCCAACAACACGTTGCGCCATTCCTACGCCAGGACATGCCCTCCTCCCCAACCCAAATGGTAATAGTTTGTACGAATCAAATAATTCTATTGCATTTTCATGCCTTTCAGGCTTAAAACTAGTGGCATCTTCCCAAAGATTTGGATCTCTGTGTATTGCCCAAGCGTTAACAAATATGATTGTGTCACGTGGTATGTCGTAGCCTTCTATTTGGCAATCTTCGGATGCGCAGTGTGGCACAAGCAGAGGCGCTGCTGGGGTTAGCCGCAAAGTTTCTAAGACTATTCCTTGCAAATAACTCAAACTCGACAAATCCTCTTCGTTGACTAGACGTTCTTGTCCAGTACAACACTCTATCTCAAGTCTAGCTTTCTTCATCACCTCTGGATTGTTAAACAAGTGCGAGAGTGCCCATTCTAATGTCACGGCCGTTGTATCGATTCCCGCTAAAAGTATAACCTGCAAGAATTCATCATTGAGAAAAGTGTTTCAAAAAACTCATTTTTATTTAACTACTTTTGACAAAAACGTTTTACAATATATTTCAGAAACACACTCAAAGGGAAGTAATGTTACAATACATTCTAGATTTTTAATAAATGACTATTAAACACACTCAGTTACTAACTTCCAATTTGCACTTAAAACACTTTGCCCACAACTGTAGCAGTAACTTCCAGCAGCAGACTATTTGAAAGGGAAGTAATGTGAAAATATTTTGATAATTTCCATATCTCATAAAAATCCAGAAGGAAAATTCCAATTAAACACTTGAACACACTTGAATTCGATTTGTTTTCTCAAATTCATTTTCTAAAAAGTAAATTTTTAACTGGTTGACCAACAATACAAATTTTACAAAAATGATTTTTCGTTTTTTCTAAAATTAAACACTCGAAAAATTAACTCAAATTAAGTGCACATGTTGAGAAGAGAAACAGTGATAGGAAAAAGGGAAAAAAAGCATAAAAGATTAACATACATGTATGAGGCCTTTGATAATTTGGTCACTGAAGTATTCAGGCCGAGTGGTCTGCAAGTGAAGTAAATGATGAATCATAGTATTTCCACCTTCTTGGGTCCTAATCTCATCAATTAAACCCTGAAAAATTGCATCAGCTTCCTGCCCAACTTTTATTATCTTCTTCTCAAGACCAGTTGGATCAATCCAATTCCATAAAGGTATAAAATCTCCTGGATTAGTTGCTCCAGCATACATCATTACTCTCTTCACAACATCTCTAAATTTCCCAGCTTGTCCTTCATTCAACACATCATCTCCAAAATACCTCTTTCCAGCAACCATCCTCATGACAATATTAGAAGTAAAATCCAACAACATTGGCTCAACCTCCACAACTGAAAACAATAATAATTCTTCAACTGAATTGCCACTACACAATTTACACAACAATCGCTTCACTTCGTCTTGTCGAATCCCCGAGAACAAATTCAGTCGACTTGTGGAGAAAATCTCACAAGTACTAATGCGACGAAGGCTACGCCAAAGCTCTCCGTAAGGGGCAACGGCTAGTACTGTAAAGTTATATGTCAAGTGCTTTCCGGTGTTTAAAAATGGCCGATTTGCGAGAACAATGTCGTTTTTCGTGAAGCATTCGCGAACGGCCGAAGGAGATGATACAACTACAACGAGACGGGAGCCAAACCAGAGAGAAAAGATGCGGCCATATTTGTTTGAGTGGTTGTGAAGATTTTGGTGGATGGGATGTTTGAGGAGATGGAGATGGCCTATTAATGGAAGGGAAAAAAGTGGGCTTGGTGGAAGGTTTTTGCCATGGGGTAGCAAAAGTTTGAGGGCTAAAAGAAGAGAGATTACAAATAGGAAAATGTAAACCAAAATGTTATCCATGGTTGGTTTGATCTATTTAATTGTGTTCTCTTTTATTGTTTCTTCTAACATGGGATTTTTCTTTGACACAACATTTATGAATGAAAGTCAAGTTTTTTAGCCAAAGTCTTGATAAGGAAAATGATGAAGATATTTTTGGACAAGGTGATGGAGATGTGTTGGCACCAAGGTGTAGAAAAAGTTGAAAGCAACAAAGATAGTGAGACCCAATTGCACAACTATTGACTATAAACTTAATTGAGCACAACCTGTCAACATTGTTATTATTTTTGTTAGTTTTTCTTTCTTCAAGCAAAAGACTTTTCAATAACAATTGTTATTGATGTGTACTGTTCCATATTCTTTTCTGCAAAATGGTTGAATTTTCAATAGCAAGGTGATTTTGTTCATTCTATAGTTAGATGCTTTATATGTTGATCTAAATTTCGTAATTAATGTTTATTCTTTAATTATTTACTTAATTTTACTTAATTTTATATGCTATAAGACATGCTAAAAAAGAGAGTGGATCGAGGAAGAGAAATACGTTAGTCTAATTCATATAAAAAACAATATGTTTAATAAAAATAGGCAAATTTTCAAAAATAGGAAAACAAGGAAAGAAATCTATCAGTGTCTATCAATAATAGAAACTCATTTATAGAGGCTGATAAAAGTCTATTAGTGTTTATTAATGATAAAAACTAATAAAAGTCTCATTGATACTATCAATGATAGAAACTAATACAAGTCTATCAGTGATAAAAGTTGAAGTCTATCCGTGTTTATCAATGTTTTTTTTTTCTACATTCTGTAAATGATTTGACCTTTTTTCTATCTTTAAAAAATTCTCATAAAAATACGTAATTTTTAATTCTTATTCAAAGGCATGGATGTTTGTAAACAACTAAACAAGAAAAGAAAAAAAAAAAAAAAACATTTGTGAAAGTTGTTTTTGGGATCAGAAAGTGTAAACAAACCAATAGTTGGTGACATAATTAAACCTATTACAACTATTGAACACCATAAAATATGGTATATAATATTAAATACATGTTCTATTGTAGACACCTATTAAGGTATGTGCCTTTGACAATGAACATTATATATAATAGTAAAATATATATTTTGTTATAGGCTTATTGATTTTTTAAAAAAACTAATGTTTTTTTAATATATAATGACAAAAATAGGGTAAGATGGAAACTTTTTCTAAGAATAGGTGTTTGGGGAAACTATTGACAAAATTGGGGTAGTGAAATCGTGTACGGGGTATACGAGTACTGTTTAATCTAATTAACACTACATCGGCTGACTAGTTGACCGGTCAGATGCAAACTCGTGGACCCGTCCATGATTTGCTGATCTTTTTTTCTTTTTTTTTTTTAAAAGTGTGTTGACTAATTTTTTTTTAATTGTGGATGTACAACAACATTAAAACTTTAGGAATGGGTCCACAAATTCCTTCATTATTAAACTTAATTATATATTTAGTCTACAATGAAAATATCTTCCACCCATATTAAAAAAAGATGTCATGATATTAAAGAATATTTACAATTAGTTCTTTAATTTACAATTTGAAAATCAAAGTTTACATGAAATTTAAAAACGACCCCCTTGGCTCTTACCCCTCATGGGGGTTGTCTTCGTATCCCTCTAAATTAGGTTCACCCTATTGTCGCTGTCGTCTACGACGAATACGTCTTCGATCGATGTCAGCAACATTGAGTCGTCTTGTTTGTTGAATAATACCTTCTACGTTGACCAATGTTTGTTGACACATTGAACCCAATTTTGGTAAGTTGTTCTGCACTGAATATTGTTGAACATCACCGATAAAATTATTCTGTACAATTAAAAGATAAATATTAAACAATATTCATATCATATATATGGAAAATGTCTAATTTTAAATCTCTTACCATGCAATAATAATAAGTGTCATCAGCTGTGATAAATCGCCTCATCAATGAATTGTACCAGGAAAAGTAGTCGTCTAATATAGCTGGCCCATTTATTAATTCTCTCTGTGCAAAACGATCATGTCGTCCATGCCAGTAGGATAAATATTTCGCATGGATTCGACACAAGTCTTGGTCGTGCTTACCTCTCAAATCGATCTGATGTAATGCTAGGAGTGTATAGGACAACGAAGGTATCGTTTGTCGCAATCGAACTGTCTCAACACACGATCTGGATGATGCCACTCTACTATATGGAATCATATAAGAGGGCTAATGGTCAACCATATGTCTTCACCATCATGACAATAATCGATTAAGGATGACCAAATCTGTTGTGTGTATGGCGTCCAAATAATCTGACAATAATAACAATAATAATAATAAGTATACATCTAGAGTATTTGACTTGTTAGCAAACAAAAATAGTGGGAGGAACATGAGATGCACTAGAGTATTTGACTTGTTAGCAAACAAAAATCCTCCAATAAGCTGCATGATGTATGTTCATGCATACCTACGTATGCTGATGTCGTCGGTATTGGGAAGTAATTCTGGAAACTGGGATGCCAACCAGGGGATACTCAATCTTGATCTTTTCAGATCCTTTGGTAGAACGCCTAAGAGCTCTTCACAAACGTTCTTCCAGTCATACTGTAGTGAACCTATCAATGGTTGCCCATCCACTCGTAATCCAAATTGTATGGCAACATCCTGCAGCGTAATCGTACATTCCCCACAAGGTAGGTGAAATGTGTGGGTTTCTGGTCTCCAACGCTCAACTAGAGCAGTAATAAGGTGCTAATCAAGCTGGATAAAACCAATTTGTGCAACCCCAAGAAAACTTGCCTGCTGAAGATAGGGAATAATGCAGTGATCAAATGGCATAGTATGTTGTGCAGTCGCCTCCCTTCTCCGAAAACTCAATACTTCAGTGGAAGAACTATCCCATACTGATTGTGAACGATGCGTATTTTTTTTGTATAATTGTACAGGATTAGAAGGGCCAAGCTCCATTATTTAAGAAAAGTTCAAATTACATTACATAATAAAATCCATGACATAAAAGATACATAAAAAGTATATAAAATGATACAATTACATAAAATAAATTCATTACATAAAAAATACAAGTACATAAAATATAAAATTACATAAAATGAAACAATTACATAAAAATTATAAGTACATAAAAGATACAATTATATGAAAAATACAAGTACATAAAGAATACAAGTACATAAAATATACAATTACATGAAAAAGATAAGTGCATAAAGAATACAAGTACATAAAATATACAATTATATGAAAAATATAAGTACATAAAAAATAAAAGTACATAAAATATACAATTATATAAAAAATACAAGTAAGAAAAAATACACCTAATGACCCGAAAACGAAGCACCTAATATACGTTGTGGACAAGTGCGTTTGTTATGTCTTTCTCTCTTGCAAATTGTACATCGCACTTTTTGGCTTGCCTCTCTCCAATCCATTTCATTATGAATGCGGATACTTTTTGGCCGACCTTGTTCTCTTAGTAAGTCTGCATTTGGACGAACTTTTGTAAATGATAATTCTGGCCAATAATCTGGGTGTTGAATTAGATGGAAGAGGCCTTCACAACAACGCTTGAAATTGGACAATTTGTAGCATTCATCAATAAGTGATATGTATGTCATACACATATAATTACAAACTGCAATTACATGAGAGCATGGAATCTTAAATGAATGCCACTTATTGCAAGAACATGTTCCTTCTTTCAAGCTCAAAACTTAGGTGTGTTGTCCTTTATAGGGAGAAATCATACTTATGCCAGTTTATACTTCGAAAGTTTGACTTTCCCTGTCAATGGATGTCACCGTATGTGCAGATGCTCGTTTTTCCCACCTTTTAAGTTTTTTAGGGCATATTTTGTATACATGTCCCCACGATTGAGTGCTTCACTGATTTCTTGTCTCCGAAATTCAAAATACAGTATTGTGCGATAGAATATTAGCCTAACCAAAGAAGTAATTGGTAACATTCTAGCACCTTTGAAAATACCATTCATGCATTCAGCTGCATTGCTTGTCATCCACCTATAGCGATACCCACCATCGTGTGACTGAGTCCATTTTTCCAATTCAATGTCTAAAAAATATTCAAGACATTCAGGGTGCAATTGTTTCAATTCTTTCATTCACTGAATGAACTTACGCCTTTGGTATTGATTTTCTACCTTAAACACCAAATTTTTTAGTTGCTTTGATTTGTATTTCGTATTGAAATTACTGGCAACATGGCGAAGATAATATCGATGGTACGCTTTAGGTTCACTCCATCCAATTTCTTCATTATTAATTGCAGCAAGAATGCCCTTATGTCTATCAGAAATCAAGTATATACTCTCTCTTTGGGTAACATATTCACGCAATGCTCACAAAAACCATGACCAATTGGATGAATTTTCACCTTCGACAATAGCAAAAGCAAGGGAAAATATATGTTCGTTTGCATCAATAGATAAGGCAGTCAATAATTTTCCCTTATACTTTCCGTAGAGATGAGTTCCATCGATCTTGATTAATGGCCTACAATGGTTAAATCCTTCTCTTGCAGGACCAAAGGACCAAAAAACTCGTCCAAAAATAGTCGTACCTGGCACATCAGAGGGAAGGAAAAACCAATCTGTTCGTGTTCTTGGATTGTAATGAACAAGAGCACTCAACCAATACGGAAACTCTGAATATGATTTCTCCCAATCACCAAACACAGCAATCAACTTTTTTCTCTTGGTTTGCAACACCCGTCTTAATTAACATTATAGCCATATTGTTTTTTAATTGCTTCTTGGAGTAGGGCGATAGGTACTCTAGGATCAACTCTAACCAAATTTTGAATTTCAATACTCATGAAATTTGAATCAAACTGTGAATGATCCTGTGTCAATTCTGAAAACAAATATGAGTGTTCCCCATGAAGTTTGGTGATTTCGAACATCCCATGAGTTTTACGCCGACATGTCCGTAACCTTCAAGCACAACCATCACTCCATGATTTACATCTAACATAACAAAGATCTTGATTTGATTCCACTACAATAATTTCGTAGTGTTCTGTCACACAATATTTTTTTACATCAAGCTGTAAATCTTCTTTGGTATTAAACAACACCTATATTTCTTTCTTCTAAAGTAGACCCTAGTTCATACATTGAATTTGTCATTTTCCAATCTATTTGGGTGAACATTTTCGACGGTACCAACTCAAGATCATGTTCCCCACTACTGTCGTTTCCAAATAATTCATCAACTTTAACGTCAATGTCACTATCTCTATCATTTCTAGGTTCAAGAATAACTAAATCTTTAGGATGCATCGACATATTTAGTATGATTTTTTCAACTTTTATAGTTGATAGAAAAAATATGTTAATATGTCAATCCAACAAAATCCAATTTCTAAGTTCAACATATAAGATCTAAATATTATGATTTAAATCAGCCCAAATCTAAGATTGATAAACTGTACATTTAAATCAGCCCAAATCTAAGATCCATAAACTATACATTTAAATCAACCCAAATAAAAACAAAATAATATATCTATGAATCATACATTTAACTCATACCAAATGCAAACAAAATAATATATATATATGAACTAATCTTCATTTTTATAAACATTTACATATATTTCTACATTCAACCCAACAAATACATAATCATCCAATGAATTAATCATGAAAAAAAAAAATAGCCTAACAAATAGACAAACATAATCATCCAGAAAAATAGCCCAACAAAATCAGTCCAACAAAATCTAATTTCTAAGTTCATAAACTACACTAGACAAAGTCAACCCAACAAATAGACAAATATGTACATATATTTCTAGATTCAATTGAAATTGAAAAGCACTACCTCATCCACAAGCCTTTCTTCTCAGTTGGAAATGTGGCCTCTCCTCCATTTATTTCACCTAACTCAAATATCAGAGAAAACTTGGATCAATTCTCCTAATTTTGGGCTTGTAAATTCAAATTATGCCCAATTGGTATCAGAGCATTGAGTATCAAAAAAGAAGTTCTTAGATAATTCATATTCAAGTTTCAAATCATCCATGCATGGGGAAGGTTTTAAATTGAAAAGTTTGATGGAAAGGATGATTTGGGCCTATGGAAGGCCAAAATCAAAGCCATACTTGCTCAGCAAAAGGCTCACAAGGCTCTTTTAGACAAATTAATACTTAAACATAGTGATAGCACAAGAAGGAGAAGATTGAGAGCTGGCAACTTATGGGACGTTAGTTCCAAATCTTATTGACAATGTTTTGAGGCAAGTCCTAGATTAAGAAACAACCTATAAATGATATTTCAAACAAGATGTATCTAAGGGAGAAGTTTTTCACATTCAAGATGGATTCATCAAGATCATTGACTAACAATCTTGATGAATTTATAAAGATAGTCTTTTTGAATTCAAGAACCTAGGGGAGAAATTGGGTGATGACAATGAAGTCTATGTGCTTCTCAACACCTTATCGGAACCCTACAAAAAAGTGAAAAATGCGTTGAAGTATGGAAGAGAGTCTATAACCACATATGTCATAATTTTAGCCTTGAGAACATAGAAAATTGAGCTAAAATCATTGAAGAAAGAACAACATAGTGGTGAAAGACTATTTATGCAAGTGAACTCTAAGTCCAATCACTCAAAAAATGGAAAACAACAACATACTGTTGATAATAAGCCAAATAGAAGTTGAAATGTAGATATTGCTAGAAGAAGGGTCACCCTAATCAATGATTGCCTCATTCTTGAAAGGAAGAATCAAGAGAAAGAGAAGAAAGCTAAAGGAAAACAACCTTAATCTTCAATTGTTGAAGGGTCCTATGTGTATTCTGATGCACTTGCTTCAACTCAAGACATGGCCAAATAAATTAACCCCTTTGAGAAACATGATTGGGTCTTGAACTCCGTATGCACCTATCATATGACCCCTATTAGACCTTGGTTCAATACCTACAAGGAGATTGATAGAGAAATGGTCTACATGGAAAACAATCAAGCATGCAAAATAGTTGGTGTTGGGTTAATTTCATTTAAGCTAAGAGATGAAACTGTGAAACTCTTAAGAAATGTTAGACATGTGCTGCTTCTCAAAAGAAATTTGATCTCTTTCGAAATGTTAGATACAATCAGGTGTGAATATAGAGGTAAAAGAGGAATATTTGAAATCAATAAAGACTCAAAGGTGATCGTAGTTAGAGAAAAGGTAAATGACCTAATTATGGTTAGAGGAGTTGAAATGATAACAGGGCCCTATACAGTGACTACTAATGAGCTGATAGAAACTGATATTTGAAATAAAAGGCTATCTCACATTAGTGTAAAGGGGTTGGAAGCTTTATCCAAATAGGGCATTTTACCTAAGGGCATTTGTGATCATCTTGCATTTTGTGAGCAGTGTGTGGTGAGACAAGCTACAACACATAGTTTCACTAAAGCACACATATAACCAAGGCAATCCTAGACTATACACATGCAATGTTGGGTTTTATGTCCTATAACTTGTGGTTTGTAAATAATAAACATATTCTCTTTTGCAATAAAGTTTTTATTGAGGTTTATTCAGTAAAGATGTTATTGAATATTTGATTTTCACTTAAAAACGTTAAATCCAATAAACTAAATCCCTTGGCTATAACATGAATACTTGAACTATATGTAGAGACATAAAAGTGGATCAAGTTCGAGTAAATAGCGAAACTGGTTTATAGTATAAAGATTAGGTTAGGTACCTTATCTTGGGGACACTATAGATGCGACCCACTTTGTATTTAATACAAACGATGTGATTCTGAATCGTTCATGTCGTGACATGCGAGTTGGGGCATCCTATGCAATGAGTTTGCATAAGACCGAACCGTAAAATAGTGACTTTTAATTTATAACGCCGTTTACTGTTAAAACTGATTATTTCAATACAATGATCTAGGTAACTCAATCTTAATCTTCAGCTAACTATGAATTCCTATTTATTAGAGATTATTCTTTAATTTTCATGGTTGAGAATGGCCCGAGTTCGTCGACTCAATAAGCCCTCCATTTTAGGGATAAGATCGGGTAAATAGTTGGGGATATAGTCCTGCAAGATAGAATTCACTTTTACCCGATTCTAGGGATAGTAGATAGGTTATAATCTTAAGTGCTGACTCTATATCTTGAACAAGGGGCCCCACCCTCTCATTTTTCTGAGAGAAACTCGGTTCGATGGTTAGATCAAAAACCAATTATTCATTAGACTATCAGTGCGACTTAAGGAACAAGATGTAGTTACAGGGATAAAATAGTAATTTTAACCCAGCTATAATTACGAACAACCTGTGAAAGAGCGATTTACTAATCATGGTTATATTGAGTGGACTGAAATATATCTATAGTTAGGAGAGTGCAGCTACTGGGCTATAATGGGTGTCCCGATAGTTAACGAATGTTGGTTAACTAAGTTAAAAAGTTTAGCCGGTTAATCTCGAAGCATTAGAGCTCATGATATGTAGGTCCATTAGGTTCCTCTGCGAGCTTATATCAGACTAAATCTTAGAACAGTGTGATGAAAGAATTTGAATTGTTCAAATTCGACTTAGGAAATAACCGTTAATTATATTTGATATACTTAATGTCTTTGAGAGTTGGAAATATTTAAATATGATTTAAATACTTTACACATGAATAGGGATTCATATTCGAGATTGATGTTATTAATTAATTTGATATTAAATTAATATTTATTAATTAAATTATTTAATATTAATTTTGAATAATTTAATATTTGATATTAAATTAATATTAATTAACTTATTTAATTAATTATTCAAAATTAGTCTTATTTGAAAATGAATTATTTGAATTGAATTTTATTAATTGAATTTTTATTAAATTTGGGCTTGATCAACACCTCAAATTCGACTTCTTAGTACTTAATTTGGTGTCAATTCAAGATGAATTTAATCTTGCATGATTTCTTCTTTAATTTAAAGAAAATTTGTTAAGATTATAGGTTTTTTGGCTAGCTTGAGAAGCTTAAATGCCCTCTCAAAGTTCATTACAACAAAACACTCTCCAACTCATTTTTCCTATTCATCACAAATTTGGATCCCACAATCCGTTCTAAGGCTGAAGAATAGTGGGGAAGACTCTAGCGGTGGTCCATGAACAATTCGTGTTCAGAAATAGCTAATGAATTGCTTCAATTTGAGCTATATTAAGTTTTCCTCTCAAAATTATATTTTTCTTGTTTTGAACTTGCATTGTTAATCCTTAAATTAGTGAAATTAGAGTGCTTAAGATCCTATTGGTTCCAATTACTTGTTTGTAACTCCATCACATTTTGACTTTTACAGGCCAGCCCCAACTCCAAGGCTAAGTGATTCAATGTATCTCCTATCCTTTAGTGATGATTTCTAAAAAAAAAACTTGGATTTACTTCCTTAAAACGAAACATTAGGTGTTTGACAATTTGAAGGAATGGAAACTAGAAAAGCAAACATCTAAGAAGATTAAATACCTAAGGACAGAAAATGGGCTGATGTTTTATAGAAAAGAATTTAACCAATTTTGTAGAGAACATGGAATAACTAGACATGGGGGAGTAAGGTTTACATCTCAACAAAACGGGGTGGTTGAGAGACTAAGCAAAACAATTATAGAACGGGTTAGATGCCTACTGTCTGATGCCCTTCTTAGTGAAAAATATTGGGCTGAAGTTACTGCTATATAGTATACACCTTAAATAGGGTGCCCACATACATCTCTAGACTTCCTAACCCCTTAAAAGAAATGTTCCAAGCATCCACCTAACCTAGAAAACCTAAGGGTATTTGGATGTATTGGATATATACATCAAAACTAAGGGAAGCTCAAGTCTAGAGCTGTTAAGTACATGTTTATGGGGTTTATTGATGGTGTTAAGGATTTTTAAATATGGCACCGTATTGAAAATAGATTTATAATCAGCATAGACGTTATATTCAAAGAGAAATAAATGTTTATGCAGAGTGAGAAGTGACTATTGAAGTCCCTAAAAATCCCTAACACTAGAATTGAGGTGGAAAATCCTAAAAATTCACCTACAGAAGACAACCCTCAAAGCGATTTAGAAGAAAAAGTGGTTATAATAGGAGAGCAAGTTGAAAACGTTAAAGCTCAACCTTATTTTAGTCAATACTCATTTGCTAGTAATAGACAAAGAAGGGTGATTATTCATCCAATAAGTACACTGAGACTAACTACATGAACCTAGTTCTTAATGCTACTATGGTCCCAAAAGACCAAGAGGTAATTACATTTGAAGAGGCAATGAGCTGCCCTAAAGCTAGAATTTGGATAGAATCTATGAGTGAGAAAATGCAATCACTAAGTGTGAATGACACTTGGACCCTAATTCCTCTTCCAAAAGGATGCAAGCCAATAGCATCCAAGTGGATCTACAAGTTAAAAGAGGGTGTTACAAATGATCAGAAGCCTAGATATAAAGCTAGACTAGTGGCTAAGGGCTTTACACAGAGAGAGGGCATTGATTATATAAAGATACTCTCACCAGTAATTAAACAGACCGCTATAAGACTTCAATTATCATTGGTTGCTCATAATAACCTTGAACTAGATCAGCTAGATGTCAAGACTGTCTTCCCACATGAACATCTAGATGAGGCTATATATATGGTGCAACCTAAAGGATTTAAGGTTAAGGGAAAAAACGATCTCTATTTTCTTCTAAATAACTCTATCTATGGACTTAAACAGTCCCCTAGATGCTAGTACAAAAGGTTTGATGACTACTTAAAGAGCATTGAGTTCAAAAGAAGTACCTATGATATTTGTGTCTATGTCAATTCATCTACCTACAAAGACAAGGTATATCTATTTCTCTATGTTGATGACATGTTACTAGTAGGGAGCTCTAAAGAGTACTTAACTCATGTCAAAGAAATGTTAAAGAGAGAATTTGACATGAAGGATATAGGTTAGTCAAGAAAGATCCTTCAGATTGAAATCACTAGAGACAAAAATTCATCTATCCTAAACATTACTCAATCAACCTACTGTGAGAAAATAATCAAAAGATTCAACTTAATCAATGTCAAACCAACAATTATATTTATTGTACAACATTTCATGTTATCCTAGCAAACTCTTGTAAAGAAACAAACACATAACACCAAAATCAGATGATTATTCTCCCTTACAGTAAAGCAGTGGGTAGTTTGATGTACCTCGTGATCTCCACAAGGCCAGCCTACTTCGATTGTGCTGGCTTAGTAAGAAAATATATGACTAATCTTGATAAAAGACATTGGGAAGCCACTGAATTGATATTAATGTATCTTATTTAGACTAAGAATGCTAAGCTAACCTATCAAAACACACAAGAGATAAGTCTAGAGTTATAGAGGTATGTTGACTTTGACTTTGTAGGGGGACTTAGACGAAAGATGGTTCCTATGAGGCTATTTTTTATTATATCGCATTAATCTGCTAAGCTGGAAAGTTAATTTGTTATCAATAACAGCACTATCAACCAGAGAGGCAAAGTATATGGCATTAGCATAAGCTATCAAAGAATGATTGTGGTTAAAAGGCTTGATTGAAGATTTTGGTATAAAACAATTAATAGTTAAAATCTACTGTGACAACCAAAATGTTATCCATCTTTCCAAAAACCCACACTTCCATTCCAGAACTAAGTACATAGATACCAAATATCATTTTTTAAGAGATATAATTGAAAAAGGAGTGGTGGAGGTTCTAAAAGTTCTACCTCAGAAAACACAATTGACATGCTAAAGAAGCATGTCTCAAAGCTCAAGCTCCTCAAATGTCTTGAGCGGATCGACTTCGATATATCTGAAAGGGTGAAACAAAGTATTTTTCACCATGGATGTAGCCCTTTTTTTTATCGTGGATGTAGCCCTTTGTTTGCCGAACCACGTACCTCATTGTGTTCTTCTACTTCTTCTCCTTCTTCTTCATTGATTGCATACTTGTATTCTTCAACTTTTCTTTACAAATCACACATATCAAACACAGAGAATTAGAGAGAAGTGAGAACCTTTTGTTGCTGAAAGAGAAGGAGAGTTTTGCATTATGATTTAAACAAAAGAGATTCAATTGAAATTGAAAAGCATTACCTCATCCACGTGCCTTTCTTCTCAGCTGGAAACATGGCCTTTCATTCACATTTATTTCACCTAACTCAAATATCAGACGAAACTTAGATCGATTTTCTGAATTTTGGGCCTACAAATTCAAATTAAACCCAACAATGAACATGGTATACAATAGTAAATACATACTAGTATGTAAAGTGTTAGATCCCACTCCACATAAATACATACCTGAGTTTTTTTCAAAAAACATCTTTCACCCAATTGGCCCACTTAAGCAAAAATCATCAAACTTTCCCTTTAGCTACGATATTTTAAGACTAGAAAATAAAGAAGAACAATCACTCAAGAGATACCATAATCATAGAGGCTAAAAAAACCTACATACCCCAAAACGAGTCAGACAATTGAGCATAGTTCATCATAAAATGAGTGATATATAATAAGGTTTTGTTTCTCCTTTCTGATACACCGTTCTGCTGAGGTGTACCATGCACTGAGAGTTGGGATTGAATTTCATGTTCTATCATATAGTCCTAGAATTCTAAATCCATGTATTTTCCACCCCGATCAGATCAACGTGTTTTAATTGTTTTACCTAATAGATTTTCAACTTCAGCCTTATAATCTTTGAACTTTTCAAAGGCTTCAAGCTTATGTTTCATTAGGTATAAGTAACCATACCTTGAATAATAATCTATGAAAGAGATGAAGTATTCGTATCCTCTCCTAGTCTTTATATTTATTGGACAACAAAGATCCGAATGTATGAGCTCTAAGGATTCTTTGGCTCTGTAACATTTTCCACTAAAAAGTCTTTTTGCTATTTTTCCTTTGAGAGAGGATTTACATAGAGGTAATGAATCATCTTGTAACATGCTTAGAAGTCCATTCATTACCAATCTTTCGATCCTATCGAGATTTATATGGTCTAATCTCAAATGCCAAAGATATATATGTTACTTAGAGAAATTCTTAGCTATTTTGTTTGAGTACTAGCAATTTCAAACATCTCATGATTTAAAAATACTTTTGATTTAGTTGGTCTTAACACATATAAGTTTTCTTCTAGGTTAGCTTAACAAATAGTCACACCATTTTTCATAATGAATGCTTCATTTGAATTAAAAGGAACACAGTATGATTGTTCAATCAAACAGGAAATAGAAACAAGGTTCCTCATCATTTTGGGAACAATGTATATGTTTTCTAAAATAAAAAATCTACTTCCAAAAAATAATATAGCAGCTCCCACTACACGACCTGAAATGGCGTCTCCCATTCCAACCTTGAGCGTCTTTTCACCCTCTTCGAGATGCTGGAAGGAACTAATTCCCTGTAAAGAAGAACAAACGTGATTAGTGCCTCATGAATCAAGTTTCCAAGCATCATGGTCATTTTTCGCTAAACAAGATTCTAGACAAGTAAATTATATTTACCTTATTTCTCTTTATTATTCTCAATAATGTACTTGGGGCGACTGCATTTCCAGTGACCATCCACATTATAGTGGAAGCATTTGCCCTTAACAGCCTTAGTTTTGCCCTTGTCTTTCCTAGTAATGGGAGCCTTCCCCTTCCCTCATTTCTTTTTCCGAATCTTTTTTGAACCAATAATCGAAGGAATAAACCTAGTTCTAGAGGATGAACCCTTATGGAACCTTTTGAAATGGGCAACATTTTACTCTCCTTAGGGACTCAAAAGTCTATAACTCATTTAGAAGAGTAGTCAGATTGTACTATATAACCGCATTGTTGCAGAATTGAAAAAAAATCTTCGGAAGAGATTCTAAAGTAAAGAACACCTAACTCTACTCATCGATGACTGCACTGTTCATTTGAGCGACATTGAACTGGACCATCAGGTTGAGAACATGTTCTCTAACTGATTGGCTTTCTTTCATGTACACGTTGTAAATGTACTTGAGGGCCTCCTGCCAGATCTGAATTGACGGTTGTCCAAACATCTCCTCGAGGGACTCCATGATCTGGCGTGCAGACATCATGGCTTCATGTAGTGACATAAAAAAGGATCAAGTTTGTTATATAGCCAAAATGGTCTAGAAGTATATGCATAGGGTTGGGTACCTTATCTTGGGGACACTATAGATGCAACCTGCTTTATCTATTGATACAAACGATGTGATCCCAGAGTCGTTCATGTGGGGAAATTTGAGTTGGGGCGGCCTATGTAAAAGATATTTGCATAAGACCAGACCAATAAATAATCACTTTTCTTTATAATATCGTGTACTATTAAAACTAACTATTTCAATTTGATGACCTAAGGTAACTCGATCTCAATCTTGAGCTAATTATGAACTCTTGTTTATTCGGAATTATCCTTTAATTTGCATAGGTGAGAGTGCCTCATCATCCTTGCTCAATAAGCCTCCCATTTTAGAGGTAAGACCAAGTAGATAGTTAGGGACATAGTATTGCAAGATTGAATTTACTCCTACCCGTTTTAGGGTTAGTAGATATGTTGTTCTCTTAAGTACTGATGTTTAGTCTTAAACAAGGGGCCCCGCCCTCTCAATGGCTAAGAAGGACTCGGTTTATTGGTAGGACAATAAACCAATTGTTCGTTAGTGGATCAGTGGAAACTTAAGGACCAAGATGTATTAAACAGGTAAAACGATAGTTTTAAGCTAACTGTAAATACGAGTGACCTATGAAAGATCTACTTACTACTTATGATTAAATCAAGTGGACATAAATATATCTATAGTAAGAAGAGTACAACTCACTCTGTAGTTAACGAATATTTATTAATTCGGTTAAATGAGTTTAGCCAATTAATCTCAAATAGTTGAAGCTCATGATCTGTAGGTCCATTAGGTCCCTCTACTAGCTCATAAAGGATTAAATCTTAGAATAACGTGATGAGAAGATTTGAAACGTGCAAATTTAATTTAAGTCAATTGCTAATTATATATGACATAATTAGACGTTTAATTGTTAAATTAAATAGAATTGGAGAATTGTAAAATATTTAAATATGATTTAAATATTTTATACATGAATAGGGATTCATGTTTGGATTAGGTATTTTATTAATTTAATATTTGTTATTAAATTAATTTTAATTAATTATTTATTTAAAATTAATTTTTTTCCTTTAAATTCATTTAAAATTGATTTTACAATCAATTATTGAAATTATTAAAAAATGAATTTAAGAAATTCATTTTAAAATTAAGAAAATAGAATTATTGTGAAAATCCCACAAAATTCCACTTTCTTCAGACACCTAAAATCCCACTTTCTTTGTTTGGTGTGGTGTCAATTTGTTGTGATTTATGTTCTGCATGAAAAACTTCATTTAATAGAAGTTTTTCTAGCTGAGAACAAACTCATGCAAGTTAAAATTTCGTGAGAATTATTCTTCATCCCCAAAAACTTAAAAATCCAAAAATATAACTTAAATTCCCTCAAAATTATTGTTCATTTTGGATCCCACAATCCAATCAAAGACCTGGAAATAGTAGAGAAGATCATTGTGGTAATCTACGACAAGCTATTGAGTAGAAACCACGTGTTGATTGGAGAAATTTAGAGGAATCAACAAAGGTTTTCTCTTAAAACCCTAATATTCTTGAAAACCATGAATATGCATGCTAATGAATTAAAATTGATGTAGTTAGAGTGTTTAGGATCCTAATAGCTTCTGTTTTTTCATGTCAACGCCATCACTCCGAAGGGATGGTCGCTCCAAAACGATACACAGGCGGACCATAGAAATCTCACAGTGCAACCTAATGGAGGAGATTGTAGGATACATTGGCATGCGTCCTTCTCCCACTTACTATGAACACTTTCCATATTCACCTTGTTATTGATGTTAGGATTGATGCCCTAAACCTCGTAGGATCTTGTAGTTTGTAATTATATTGTACAAATATTTTATTTATTTAATAAAATATGAGATGTTTTATTTGACATTTAGTAGCATTAAACCCACTAACAATTAAATTAGCATCCGTGGTTATCATCTGTAGCTTAAACATGTATGTAGAGACATACAAGTGGATCATGTTTAAGTGATAACTTAAATGGTATATAGTAGATGGATAAGACTAGATACCTTATCCTAGTGATACTATAATTCGTGTTGTGCTGAAAATATGCATTGAATTTTGTCTACAATAAGGTTTATTTGCATTATTAATGTTTTGCGTTTAATTGCAGTGAGTATGCGTCGATCACAAGTTTTCCTGTTCTCTTGCCAAGTATAACAAGATCACAACTTTCGGGTTGATCTGAGGTCGAACATGGGGACTTGCAGCTAAAGACGGTTGTAATGTAACGTGTTTGAGGCGGAATCTAAATGACTAAAATAAAGAAAGTATGAAACATGCGACTAAACTAGCTAAACAGGTAGTGAGCATTTGAAGAATAATTCTGAGAGTTTTTAATGAAACAACAGCTTTAACACGCAATAAAAGTGCATGGGAAAAGCAAGGTTTAAGGAAAATCAATGTTGCATTTCTACGTTTAGTTTTAAGCAGAATCCTAGCTTGCATCATTCGTTTATCACACACCTCTCGGTGGCTAGCCCCATGATACATGATCGATGATTCGTTGAGCATAAGGTTATTTCTATCTCTAGAAACATTTCTTATGTTGCTTAGTGAGTTCCACAACTACTTACCCTTTCGAGTAGTCGGTCATAGCTACTTAACTCAATGAGTGATCAACAACAAGCATTCAAATAACTATATACTAAGCAAGCAGGATTGACCTTTAAAGGTTCAACTTAGTTCAAAGCATTAATCATCCCCTTGACCCCGTGAAGATTAACAATGCATGGTAAATAAGAAAGTGATGGTCAAGAAAGGAAGATAATGAAGATAGACATGATGATATATAGATAGATGCGTTGATTATAAATGTATTAATGTCTTAAGCTAAAATATAATACAACAACAGAGATAAGATAGATAGATGGATGGCTAGTTTTCAACAATCTCTTGCTTCTACCAGATGTGTGTCAAGGCTATTGGTGATGGAATGGTATCGTGAAGTGGAGAAGGCCCTTTCAGACTCTTGCTCCAGTGTAGTTCGAATCGTCAATCATATGTGATCTATGGAAGTGGAGAACTCTCAGAGAAACTCTTGAATGTGCTCTCGGCTGTGACCACAGGTTTCTGCAAAAGGCAAAATTCTTGGATGCTTTGCCCTTGATGTCAAAGCTTTATTTATAGAGCCATGCTCTGATGACCTTGAGGATCATACAATGGATAATCACCATCCTATGCAAGGTAGGTGAGGATGTCAGCACTGCTATCATGGTAATCATTCTATAGTTGTAACAGGAGATCCACTAGAATAGGATTAGAGATCCCGAGGCATGTGATCAACATTTCTTTATCAAGATTAGTGCATGTGATCAACTCCTATGATAACTTCAAAGTATACACTTTAACACACGTTAACTCATGATGCGGTCATCAGTGTTTTTGTGTGCACTATACCGCAAGTAGCATTTTTATCAAGAATTCCTAACATTATTGACGCATGATCTGCCTATCTACCCCCATTATTCTAATTAAAAAGCTACAATAACATGTATTTGTACAAGTTTTCAATACGACCCGCTTTGTAAAAGTTACAATTTTGTAAAGTGTTACAAGTTGGATCGATATGGCAACCCTAGAGGGGGGGGGGGGGTGAATAGAGTTTAATTAAACTTTTTTTTCTAAATTAACCCAATTAGACTAATTAATACACTTTTTATAAATAATAAAAAAAATTCAATTTATGCAACAAATAAGATGACAAAAATGTGATAATTTAATTCTATCAATTTTTAGCAAATAAATAAGAACAAATTAAAGCATACAATAAATTGCTTAAATTAATTGCAAAAATAAAAAGGAAAGAGTTAGAGAAGAAGACACCGTATTTTTTATAGTGGTTCGGTCAAACTCGACCTACTCCACTCCCCAAGCGCCTCTTGGAAATTTGAATAAAACATTTTCGACTCTTTCCACAGATTAGAGTCCAACCGTTACACCACCGCTCCTTTTACGGGTTCAAGAGCAAACCCGATCCTTTCCACGGTTTAGGATCAAACCGTTACAAATGTTGAAATTTTTGAAGAACACAATACAACTCTCACTAGAGTGGATTTAATAGTTTAAGCACTCAATAAGTTTATCCTCACAATACAATAACACTCTCTTAAGAATAAGATGAAAAGAAAAAAAATTGTGAGCTTAGAAAGAGCAACAATGGAACTTTTGAGTTTTGGAGGATTATGAAATGTAAAATTTATTCATACAAAATTTGGAGAGAAAGATGGTTTATATAGAGATGGAAAAATTTTTAGAAACCACAATTAATTTGGACCCTTGGATTTTGGAAAAGAAAAATTAATGGTGGAGATTTTAAACTAAATTAGTCGTTAGATACAAACAAAATATAATATTAAATTCCTTTTCTTTTGAAATTCATTTTCTTTTTTTAAAAAAAAATTAATCCAAAAAATAAAAAACATACCATATGTCAAAAACTAACCATTAGACACAAACATAAAATAATATTAAATTCATTTTCCTTTTAATTCATTTTCTTTTTAAATTCATTATTTTCAAAGTTAATAAAAAAAACATACCATGTGTAAAAAAATTAGCCGTTAGACACAAACATAAAATAATATTAAATTTATTTTCCTTTTAAATTCCTTTTTAATATCATTTTTTTAAATCAATCTAAAAATTAAAAGTCCATCATATGTTAATCGCTTAATGATCCACCATTCAACCAATATACTGCCACATGTCTACATGCAAATGGTCTGATTATGCCACGTCATCCATCACGGTATTTTTTCTATAGACTTGTTTCAGTCATACTGTCTTCGTTTTAGCTCCGATTTGAGTGATTCAAGAGGTTTTGGAATCGTTGTTCCGAGCTCTACGCTATGGACATATTAAAATACTAAGATTTTCAGTAATTAAAAATTGAGTTTGTTATCATCAAAACATTGATTAATTAATTAACTAAAATTAATTAATTTGAGATTAAGGGCCAAAAAGCCAACAATCTCCCCTTTTTTATGATGACAAACCATTCAAAAAAAAAAAAAATAGCTTGAAATACATGTAAACCATATGTAGCACATAATAAAATTCAACATATCACCATAAAGATCATTCTTAAAATTCACTCAAAAAAATAAATTCTCCTCCTAATTAATATAATCAAAATCATAACAAATTTATAGCATATTTTTCTTAAACTTCTCCCCCTTTGGAATCATAAAAAAGAATAATTAAGAAAAATTTAGAACTACATAAATGTTTCCCTTAAAAACATGAACATAAATTTAGCACAACTCCCCCTAAGAATATTAACACATGCTTTCCATATCTCCCACTATCAAAATACCTTCTAAAAGATTTAACAAGTAAAATTATAAAAACAAGAGGCATCACAACGAATAATACCGAGCTCAAGCCTATTTTTGCAAAAGTTTTCTTCATTCAAAGGCTTAGTAAAAATATCCGCTAATTGATGATTAGAGCCTACAAATTCAAGAGTAATATTATCATTTTGCACATGCTCTCTAATAAAGTGATGCCTAATATCAATATGCTTAGTCCTAGAATGATGTATAAGATTTTTAGTCAAATTAATAGCACTAGTATTATCACAAAATATAGGCACATTATCAAACTTTAATCTAAAATCACAAAGAGTTTGTTTCATCCAAAGAATTTGAGCACAACAACTAGCAACTGCAATATATTCCACTTCGGTAGTGGATAAGACAATCGAATTTTGCTTTTTACTAAACCAAGAAACTAAGGAACTACCATGAAATTGACAAGTCCCACTAGTACTCTTACGGTCAAGTAAACTACCTGCAAAATCCGCATCGGAATATCCTACCAAATTAAATTCAACATTTCTAGGATACCATAAGCCTAAATCAATAGTACCAAACAAATATTTAAAAATTCTTTTAACGACATGTAAATGTGATTCCTTAGGACAAGATTGAAATCTAGCACAAAGACATACACTAAACATAATATCGGGTCTACTAGCGGTTAAATAAAGTAAAGATCCAATCATACTTCTATAAGTTTTTATATCCACACACTTACCTTTTTAATCCTTGTCAAGCTTAGTGGATGTGCTCATAGGAGTTTTTGCAATTTTACCTTCATTGAATTTGAACCTTTTGAGCAAATCCCTTGTGTATTTTTCTTGACTTATGAAAATACCATCCTTGAGTTGTTTGATTTGGAGTCCAAGGAAGAAGCTAAGTTCTCCCATCATACTCATCTCTATGCATACACTTAGAAAATTCTTCACACAAAGATGGATTAGTAGAACAAAAAATAATATCATCCACATATATTTGTACTAAAAGCATATCATTTTCTTTAGTCTTAATAAAAAGAGTAGTATCAATTTTACCCATTTTAAATCCATTCTCAAGCAAGAAATTATTAAGTCTATCATACCAAGCTCTTGGAGCTTGTTTTAAGCCATAAAGAGCATTTTTCAAATTATAGACATGATTAGGAAAATCAAAACTTTCAAACCCCAGAGGTTGTTCTACATAAACTTCTTCCATGATATAACCATTTAAAAATGCACTTTTCACATTCATTTGATACAAAATGAAATTCTAATAAGAAGCAAAAACAAGCAACATTCTAATAGCTTCTAATCTAGCAACGGGTGCAAAAGTTTCTTCATAATCTATTCATTCCTCTTGACAATAACCTTGAGCTACAAGTCAACTTTATTTCTAATGATATTTCCTTTTTCATTCATTTTATTTCTAAAGACCCATTTAGTTCCAATTATAGAAGCATGAGAGGGCCTAGGGACTAACTCCCAAACTTTATTCCTTTCAAATTGATATAATTCTTCTTGCATAGCTAAAATCTAAAATTCATCATTTTCGGCATCTTTAAAACTTTTTGGTTCAATTTGAGAAACAAAAGCAAGATTATTAAACATATTGAGAGAGGAACGAGTTTTTACATCTTGTTCGGGATCACCAAGAATTAATTCTTTGGGATGGGAAGGAGCATACCTCCATTCTTTAGGCATGGATGAAGAACCAACTTCGTTCTTTTTTATTAAGCTCACCTCTTGCTTACTTGAAACAATTTCCTTGCCTTTGTCACTAACAAGTAAATCATCAAAGTGAAGTGAAAGAAGAATTGCAGAAATTTTGCAAGGAGATGAAAGAAAAACGAGCAGTTCGGCTGGAAAATTTCTTTTAAACCTGTCTTATAGCGTTGCAATGCTGTTTGTGAGGTGCACTATTTTTCTGTCAAAACGCGTATCATTGCAACGTTATTAAGAGCGTTTCAACGCTATTTGCATGAGGCACGCGCATTTTTCATTTTTTCATCAAAATTCGTAGCGTTGCAATGCTGGCCTGTATATTCTAATATTCTCGACGTTTTAAAAATATCAAGAAACCATTAATTGAAGTTGACATTTTTAAAACGTCAAGTACATTATTTTCTAGAAACCTCCACTTTTTAAAAATAATTCTTAACATTTTTTTCTTTAAAATCATCTATTTCTTGACATTTTTTTTTCATAAAAACGTCAAGTATTTAAAATTGCAAATGTCAAGAAAGGTGGTTTTCTTGTAGTGTTTGTATCAAATGCAAAGTGGGTCACATCCATAGCATCCCAAAATAAGGTACTCAGCCTTATCCTTATATTATAGATCATTTTGGCTATTACTTCAACTTGATCCACTTTTATGTCTCCACATAAAATTCAAGTATTTATGCAATAACAAGGGGTTCTTAGTTTATTGGATTTAGGATTAAAAAGGTGCAATTCACTTATTCAGTAACATTTTTATGGAATAAACTCAATAACAACTTTACTGTCAAATAGAATATTTTAATATTTTGAAAGAAATAAATATTTGAATATGCTTCAAATATTGATTATATGAATGTGATTCATATTAATAGGTTAAAATTAATACTAATGTGATCCATGTTAAATAATATAGGTTAAATGAGAGAATAATAAACTATAGGTATAATATATATGATATAATATAAACTATAGGTTGTGTCACTACAAGAATTTTGGGCTTTAATGTCGGTTAGAAAAAGTGAAATCGGATGTATAATGTCGGTTTTGTTTTTTTTAAAAAAAAAAAAAATTGGAGCTTTAATGTCGGTTTTAAACCGACATTGTAAGAGTACCTTTAATATCGATTTTAAACCAACATTAAAGACCCGCTTCACTTTTTCCTCTAACTTTCTATTTCCACCTTTTTTTCATTTCCCTATCTGAAGGCCAAAACCCAAGCTCTTGTTTTTTCATTTCCCTCCCTGAAGGCCAAAACCCAAGCTCTGTTACTCAAGATCATCTTCCTTTTCTTCACTTTCAACACTCTAACTCTCTAAATTTACTTCACCTTTCACTCCAAAACCTTCCCTTCCACTTCCCCTCATCAGAAACCCTCTTCCGAAAAACGCTTCCCCTTCCCGAAAAACCCACATTCTTCCAAGCCCTACCCCATCTTTCCTTCTTATCTTACTTGGTCTCACTCCCCTGTCCCTCCCCGTTCCTATGAGGCCTATTTCGGATTTTCTATTTATGGCTCGATTCTTTCAATTGTTAGTTCGGCCTTTTACTGTTTCTTTTCACGAAACTAAAAATTTCTCTAACTGGAACTATTTTATCTAAACTTTTTTCATGTTTCTCTCTCAATTTTCTCAGTGTTTCCCTATCATAAAGCAAGGCTATAGCTAGTTATATTGATGGAAATGGCGAAGGAGAAAATTCAGATCAGGAAGATCGATAATGCCACCGCGAGGCAGATCACTTTCTCCAAGCGTCGAATAGGACATTTCAAGAAAGCTAAAGAGCTTTCCATTTTATGCGATGCCGATGTTTCCATCGTTATCTTCTCCACCACTGGAAAGTTGTTTGAGTATTCCAGCTCAAGGTTTCTCTCTTTCTTAAATTTTATTTTTTCCAGAAACAAAAACTGTAATCAGTTTCCCACGTTTTCTGAGTTCTACGTTTCCTGAACCTACTTTAATTCCATTTATAAAGGACAGTATGTTACTAAAAATGGCGAGAACCGAGACAGAAATAAAGAGCTAACCGAATAAAACACATGTAATTTGCTAACAAAAATCTTACGGAAAAAGATGAGAACAAATAAGGATATTAACCAATTCGATAATTGATATAAGAGGATATTCTTATAAAGTAATGTCTCATAAATTTTGTCATAAAAAACAGAAAAAGCTAAATGAAAACTATAAATCATGCCTCGAGCCTCGCTTTCTCATCAACAATGGGGTTTATGGTAATAGTGATGACTGAACTTTTAGTCACTCAATTCTAATTATTGCGATTATGATAACAATGTTTATGCTTGACTCTTTGATCTCTCTAAATTATAAAGACTGGAGTGGAAACATTAATTCATTATCATTAATTTCTTATTTTTTAGTCATTTCCTCCATTGATTATATTACCATCTGTGGTTGACTTTCTGAAGCATGAAGGGAATCATAGATAGACATAATTTTCCCTCTAATAATCAATAGTTCGGAGGAAGCGAGTAGATTGAAGGAGTGATCGGAAGAAAGGAAGAGATGGAGTTGCCAGAATTTCGTAGCAGTGCTTTTGAGCTTGACGGCGGCGAGGAGAGGGTTCTTACCGATGAAAAGTTTCTTGATCGGTTCGTGCCGAAGGGGAAGTTCAGAGGCACACTATGCGCACATTGTTTGGATCGTTTCAAGTTGTTTCTGGGAGTAATTTTGAATGCAAACAGGTAGAATACAAGTTTTTATGGGTTTTTGGAGCTTTTTTTTTCTTCCATTTCTGCATTTGAATATAAAATTTCATGGGATTTTGTTACTAACCTCAGAATCAACTTTTGTATGTTGTGTTGGATTTTGGAGCATTTGTTCTTCCATTTTTGCTGTTTTTTGAAGGTCCCATATTTTCAGATTAGAGTATTGGTTTTTGATTATCCATATTTAAACTCAAGAATATAAAGTTTTATGGGTTTTTGTGATTTGAGATTTCATTTACTGACTTCATAATCAACATATATTTGTTGTGTTGGATTTTGGAACTTCTATTCTTCCATTTCTACAATTTTTTAATTTGAAAACTGATGAAAACTAAGAGAGATGATTTAGATGGAGTTAGAAGAGCTAGAGATATGTAATTGGCTATATCTATTGATATCAATTCTTGGAAGGGGTGGGGAGAGATGAATTTCTACCCTATACTTTTAATGGTGTTTTTTAGGTGTTTGGAAAAGGTGGGGAGGAGATGGATTTCTTGCAACAGCAAGGGATTCACGTAAAAATTGTTCCTTGTAAGTGCATTTTTGAATGCTTGCAGTTTTAAACACAGTTTCTAAGTGTTTTTAACTGACTCTAATGATATGGAAATTCCTGTTTAAGAAGTTATAATGTGCTTATTTCTCTTTGGACCATATTGGATTAGAATGTAATACCCGCTTATGACTCATGGGTATTATTTATTTGTAGTTTAGATTTGATTCAAGGTGCTTGAGTTTGTGGGTTGCACTATGGTAGTTTGTGGATTATTCATGCACTATGGTAGTTTTTGTAACAACTTTTGAGATTTGAAGTACATTGTGAGCTAAATTTGCTTATTGATGTATGTATTCTTGAATATTAATTTTTTGTGAATTTTGATAGTTCTGTTGAGAACAAGTGGTTGTGAAATATCTTTTGGAATGTGTTTCTTTGAACAGGTTCAAGGTAAATTTTTGGTTTTATTGTGGTAGCATTGTTATGCGGCCAAAAATTTTGAAAAAGAAGATTCTTGAAAAAGGAGTAAAGATTTTGAAAAAAAAGATTCTCTCATTTATTCAACTATTGAGTTTTCTTGTTTTGCAGGTGCAACAAAGGAGTAAAGATTTGGTATCACAACCTCTTTATACTTTTTATTGGGGAATTCTAGATCCAATACATTCACTATAAGAATTTTGCCTTGAATGTACCATTTATGCACATTCCCAATAAACACGGTTAGTTGAATATGAATTCTGATCATATTTTCACTTTCAATCCTTTGTCTTAAACCTTTTTTGTTTTTGATCCTTTGAACAACAGTGGTCAGACAAAGATGCCTATAACTAGACACTGCTGAAGTTGGAGGGGTCTGTTCAAGAAGAATTATGAAGGGATCCATACTTACCAAGTGGAGAGGGATAGTAAACTCATAGTGTTTGTAAAATCATAATGTTTGTATTACTTGTAATTTGTGTTTTCAAGGCTTGAATTATTGTACAACCTTTTAAATTATAATTTTATAGCAGAATTTGTGGATTAAATATAATAGATTTACGATCCATACATGAATAATATGTCATAGCCACAGCGTTCGATGATGATGTGTCATGTTATACTTTTTAACCGATAAAATGGATTCAACAACGAAATTTTTTTTTTAAAAAAAGGACAATAATTGATAAAACGAACAGATTTTGAACTTCAATACCGGTTTAAAGGGCTTCATTTGATTCTTGGGCTTCAGTTGCAACCGACATTAAAAACATTGTTATTAAAGCCCTTTAATGTCAGTTTAAAACTGACATTAAAGACAACCGACATTAAAGGACTTTAATAATACTATCTTTAATGTTGGTTGTCAAACGACATTAAAGCCCTTTAATGTCGGTTTAAAACCGACATTAAACCCCGAAATTCTTCTAGTGTGTGTTAATATAAGATATGGTTTATATGATATCTATATTAAACAAGTTATTATATATATATATATTAAATTAAAATTATTTTTTTAATATATATAGTTATCAGGAGGGAGTTATCCTTTATGAGATAACTCCCCCCTCTCTCTGATTTGACGTGGGTTGAGACATAAGATCTGTTATCTTCTTCTTCATATGGTTTCTCTCAAGAGAACATAGAGAACTCTTAGTCAAAAAATTATTGCTCTCAAGAATATTATCCTTTCCCCTTTCAAAAATTAATTATCGAAGCCCATACAACTCTCAATCGATTCTTAACCTTGAGAATATCGAGGATTCCTCATCGTAGTGTCTAGATTTTGGGTTCTGCATTGCTGTGTTCGTGTGCTCGAAGGAGTTCAATTTGTTCGTGACTTGGAGGGAAACGTGAAGAATTTTTTTCTTCAAGACTAAGTACTCAGAATCCCTTCTTCCTCTCTAAATTTCTTAGAATTGCATGCTTAATTAGATTTATGAATCCTAGTTTCCATCCTCTGTTTAGAAAGATATTATGTAAAATCAAAATTGGGACGCAAATCCTTCTGCTTCGAGTAATCACGTACTCCTTTCAGGTACATGACTAATCCTGGAAAGAAGCACTGGAAAGCCACAAAGTGGATCATAAGATACCTCAAAGGGTCTCAACAAGCTAAATAAATATATAAACCAACAAAGTTTAATCCCTATGAGATCTATGGTAATGTTGATTCTAACTATAGAAAAGATTTAGATTGAAGAAGGTCACTAACTGTTGGGGTTGATGCCCTAAATCTCATAGGATTCTATAGTTTGTAAACACATGTTGAACAAAATCTATCTGATGTAATAATATGAGATATTTTATTCACTACTGTCTATGAAATATAAGATATTTTAGTTGTATTAACCACAAACTAATAAATTAAGATCCTTGGTTGTCGAAGTAACTTAAGCATGTATGTGGAAACATACAAGTGGATCATGCTTTAAGTGACAACCTAAATAGTCTATAGTAGTGGATAAAGAAAGGAAACCTTATCCTGGTGATGCCTTTAGTGTGGCCCGCTTTGTAGATGTTACAAGTGTTGTAAAGTACTATAAATGGTTTGATCCTGACCATTCATTATTAGACATGTGAGTGAGGATGTTCTATACAAAGAAGTTTGTATAAGACTAGACCACGAAATTTTTAGTCTTGCTATATAACGCTGTTCATGAAAGAGACTTTCATTTCACTAGGATGATCATAGGTAACATGACCTTAATCCTGAGTGAGTTGGGAAATCTTGTCTATGAGGGCGGTCTTTTGATTTACATGGGTGCGAGTGGCCGATCGCCAATTCAAACCTACCACTTTGGGGATTCGTCTAATTGGGGAGCTGGGAAATCAGCTACACAAGACGGAATTCACTCCTTTCCCGAAGCAGAGGTAAGTAGATAAATTGTTTCCTTAAGGGTTCATTCCGGGGCTTGAATAATGTGACGTCACACCTTCTCTTGGCCCGAGAAGTGTTTACTCATAGTAGGACTATGATGTATTGTTCATTAGAGAAATTAGTGGTACTTAAGGAGTTAAATGTAATTACAGGGACAAAATGATAAATTGGCCCAACTGTATTTACGAGCAATTTGTGAAGGGTCATTCTACTATTGATTGGTTATATTCAATGGATATAGAAATATATCTGTAGTGCGAATAGTGCAGTTTTCGGTCTTTAGTGGAGTACCCGACAGTTAATGGATGGTGGATATCATTCTTAAAGAGTTTAGTCAATTATTCATGTATCGTTGGAGCTTCAAGCTACAGATCCATAAGGTCCCCTTGGTAACTCAATGAATTCATGTTGAGAATCAATTTTTAGGTTAGTTTTAAGTGTTCAAATTAACAAGAGGGAATTTAATTATGTATGATATAATTAAATTAATTGAATTATATGAGATATAATTAACTTCATGTATTAGATACATTAAATGGAGGAACTAATATAAATGTGATTTATATTAAATGAATAAAGGAGAAAAAGTATAATGGTTTATATATTGCATGAGATGTGATATTAAAAATATATGTTATGGATATATTATTTATTTATAATTGAATCAATTATGAGATAATTGGTTTCAGTTTTTTCTCCTAATAACCAACTTAGTAGAAAGTTATGATCAGTTATGGTAACTGATAGATAAAATAAAAATCGGTTTCATTTTTCCGATAATCAAACGATAAATGAACTCACATAAAGGAAAAGTTATAGCTTGAGAGAGTAAGCGATCGTGTATCGAGATTTTCTTTACGATAGCTTGCTCGTTTCTAAATGATCGAGTACCTAGTCTACACGATAGACTCCATTCTTCTCCCCCTTACTCGATCATCTAAACGATTATCAATTCCTCCTTCCCTCTACCAAATCAATACAGAGCCCTTAACTCCTAGATTCTCACACCGAGTATACCAAGGTAGCATCGTGGTGGTGTCTGCTTGTTGTTCGAGATTCGAGTGTTACTTGTTGCTCTTCGAGGATATTGTTGTGCTGTTGAACGTTCATCCTATTTGATCGAGGAATACGAGAAGAAAAGTTCTTCAAGGGTATGTTCACTTGATCTTTAGTTATATTCTTTTGAAGCATGTTGTAATTTAAAGTTTATGCATAACTATTACTGTTTGATTGTAAATGTGTATGTTCTGTCACAATGGGGTTTGGAACGATCTTGCTTCCGCTCACTAGTTCTTTTTGTAAAGAGATCCTTCACTAACCGGGTACATTTTCCTAATTATGGAAACCATTTACTGAACTGGAAAGCCACATTAGAATTTGTAGTGGCTCTTTCCTCTACCGAAGCAGAGTACATTGCATTATCCGAAGCTATAAAAGAAGCCCTATGACTCAAGGTCTCCTAAATGATTATGGAATAACACAAAAAAGCAATAAAGATATACTGTGACCGTCAAAGTGTTATCCACTTATCAAAGAATCAAACATACCACAGAAGAACCAAGCACATCGACATCAAATTTCATTTTATACAAAATCAAATAGAGAAAGGAGAAATCGACATAGTGGATGTAGGCATTGTAATAGCCAAACCACTCTAAACTCACTGTGTCAATTCTCTCCTCTACTGTGTCCTCTTTGCTTGAAAAATATCCACTTTATTTCATCAAAGTACCTCGATTCAACATTAATAACAAAATTAAAGGTCTACAATCGATAAAAGAACAGAGTAATAGAAGTAAGATCAAGAAGCAGACGTGTAAAGAACTTACCATGTAAGAAGAGGAAGAAATTAAATAGCATATTGCAGAGAGCATCACTTCGAAAAGAATAATGAAAATGAATCTCTAAATTTTCTTCTTCATTAGAGTGTTTTGTTGCATGTAGAAGGAAAGGAGAGTGTAACAGGCATCCAAAAATAGTGTCTTCATCTAATCCCTACACATGTAATCGCAACACTTACATTAACCTATAGTATGTGATACATAATTGTATGTTAATCTCTAAGAAGCAATAGATTAGATAGGCTTGTGATTTCGATCGACAACAAAGAGCATTGTTCTATTAACCTAGGAGAAACCTTATTGAATGTTTAATTAGGCAATTGTATATTAAATATTCATTCTAGCGTAATCCTTAAAACATAATGTAGTTAGTTAAATTTATTTGGATGCTTCTCATCTAATTAAATTGGCTCATTTGATATTTAGGATCATTGGTTAGTTTTCTAGTCAATTGGACTAGGCATAAATATGGAGTTAAGATCAAACCTTGAGAATTTGGTGATTGAAATTACATTAGACAATTTCATTCCTCTAGGCTAGAATATTTTGGTTGATTGCATTTCTATCCTTTTACTTTCACGCCTTTACATTTTCACATCTTGATTCTCAACCACACCAAACCCTCTATTTACCTTAAAGAATTAGCTATGTCAAAACTAATGTTCACGCTTCCATGCGGATCGACTAGATCTTACTATGATACTACATTTTACTTGAAGTTGTTTGATCAGTACTTATAAATTCCAAGCGGCCTTGTCTTCCAAAATAGCATGGGCATCTATGGTAGTTTAAGCAAAATTAGACTCCTGCAGCTGCATATAGTATGGATTTTATGTTATTATTCAATACATTGTAAGGGAGTTGAATTTGTAACCAATTGGGTTATCCATGTTGTGGATCTCCCAAGGAAATACTGGTACCTCCCCCAATCTTCAGACAATTTTTCATCGAGTTGTTGATTGAATGTAATGATTTCTGACCTCAATTTGGTTGTCTTAGCAAGTGGAAAATATTTGTTCTAGAATGTTTGACCAAACTCGTGCCATGTGGTGATGCTATCAGAGGGGATTGTCTCTACCCAATCCTTAGTTTTATCCTACAAAGAAAAAGAAAACAGTCTTAGTTTAATTGCATCATTTATGACTCCATTGATTTTTACTGTTCCTCATATTTCAATGAAGGATCTAAGATGCTTATGAAAATCTTTAATAGAGCGTCCTCTAGAAACATTCTGTCAAACCATTTGAATCAACATTGCTTCAATTCAAAGTTGTTTGCATTGATAGTATCCCAGGATGATTGTAGGGAGGGATAGTTGGAAAAGAATCCATAATTTCCTTCTTGTTTATTCTTGAGATATTTCCTAATGTCAGTCCAACCTCAGGATCAAAAGGTGAAAGATTAGTCTTTATCATGGAGCATGCATTAGAGTAAATCTAATCAATTTTAAATATATCTATATATACCTTCAATTAAGATCTATCCAATTTTTGAAATATTAAGCAAATCTATTTTTTTTATCCACGATAACAACTCCAAAAACTTGATGAGCACAAGGACACATTTCACGTAATATTATAGTAAAAGGATCTTGAGGGACCGAGTATCATTCTTAGGGATTAAATATCACGGAATTGTTTATCTGTTTTAAAATCGCGTCAATTTTATTTAATGGATGAAAAACTAAATGATTGAATTTAATTTTGGAAGTAAATAAAGTAAGAAAAGCAAAGACTTGAACTTCAAAGAATAAAAGCATCCTAGGGTGTCAATTTCATTAATTGCTTCATTAAATCATGCAAAGGTTCCATGGAAACTTGTGGATTGAGATGTTTAAGTCGAGAACCTAAGCTTTGGTTTATTATTCTTCAACCATAAATTTTTCTCATAAAAACTTAATTGGTTACTAATTTCTTGAAACCAAAATAAGAAGCATGGTATTAAGAAAAGTCATGAATAACTTTCATTACAAATCTAACTATTTTCATAAAAACGTAATAATGACTCAATACTATGAGTCCAGTTAAACATACAATCTATCAAATTGAACATTCAACTTAACATGCATCAATGACCAAGCAACAAAAATTAAACACAACATTATTGGAAAACATTCAACAACACAACTTCCATAACATTTCAATACAATAATTTAATTCCATCGGAACATATACAACAAATGGAATGGAAAGAAGAAGAGAACACTATTGTTGAAATGATTCCCCATTGTCGTATTTCACTATGATCTACACCTCTGGATCTCGAACGACCTCCAAAATAATTTCCTCAAACTCTTTACTCTCTCTTGCAACACAGTCTCACTTTAGGGCTCTGAATTTCATGATTCAAAGTTCCTGCAAACCCTAGAATTTATAGTGAAAATTTCTTTTTTCAACAAGTATTTTCAATAAATAGTCTAGTATCGTGACAATACAGGACAATGCCACACTGATTCCCTGGTCAATTGGTGAACGAGGCTTTCATAGTATCATAGTACCGCACGACCCTGCAATTAAAGTGTCGTGGCACTCTTGCACAATGTCGCAACGTTGTGCGCTGCATTACGCATACTTCCATTATGGTGCTTTCGAGTTTTAGCATCAAAGAGTGTTACTACACTTCCCCACATTCTCCAATCTTCATTTTTTTCATCTATTTTCTTCGAAGATTTGGCTCGCTTTGGTTCTTTTGATTTCGAAACACGTTTTTTTGCTAAATCCATGAAAAACACTAGCAAACACATCAAATTTAACAATAATAACCCTAAATAAAAGGCATTAAAAGAACCTTTTTAGTGTTTTTCACCCGCTTCAACATACACATAGGGTTTGGATCGTGTGTCGGGGTGTTTTGCCTTTTGGAGGCTGCTCTTTGCATGTATGACCACACTTTCTCTACTATTTATCTCTACGTTACTCAGTGAATAGTATGACCATGTTTGCTCTGCAATACATCTTGAGATTACTCTATGTGTAGTATGACCGTGTGTTTATGTTATATGCATTGACTTCCTCCGTATGTTATATGGTCACATTTGGGTATGGTTTAGTGAAGGTTTTCACAAGTTTATGTTTATGATTTTTCTATATGTGATAACTCTCTCAAGTTTTTGAAATGCTCGTGTTTTACATCGATTTGCAGAACTTGAATATTTCTTTAAATAAATTATAATTTCCTCAAACTATTCTCCTATGAACTCTCATCACTCTTTGGGCTTTTTATCTCAACCAATTATAATTATTTTTCCATGAAGTTGTTTTTGAGTTTCAACAAGGGTTAGTCGGTTAGAAACTGCCACCTATCACATCAGTGTATTGTGACATGTAGCCAAGAAGTGAGTTTTAACAAATGTGTAGTAGTTGTTTTAATGTGTATGTAACTATTTAATTTAAGTGAAATTTCAAGTTCAAGGAGCATTTGACAGTAGGTTCCTTTGCATGCTTGGTGTATATTGTCATCATAAAATGTCTTGGGTTCAGGTAGTGTAATATGGGGAAGAGTGTGACAGTTCGGTATTAGAGCAGATTAAGTAAGGCATAAGTGGTAAATGGATGTTAGCTATAAGTTGCTAGTGATGTGTAGAACATTGTAGTACCATCAGAGTTGTGGTGGCAGATATTTTTGTGATAGAATAAATTGAAATTCAACAAGCCACTCATAGGAAAAATTGATTGGATCAGGATATGATTAGAAAGACAAGTCATACAAGAGAGAGAGTAACAGTGAGAAATTAGTGACAAAGAAAGTCAATGAGTACATCTACATTTAGTGGCAATGAGGCAATGAGATTGATTGAGAAGTTAGAATGTGCTAAAAGTTCAGAAAACGTTATTTGTAGCTGATAACTTGTAGAAATACAAGTTATTGTTTCTCTTCTCTTAGAATAATTGAGGTAACATAGTGAAAGTGTATTATCTTTTGTAAGAAATCATGCAAAAATAAATTTTTTGCGTTCAACATGTGCAAAACTTAATATGTGCAAAATATCGTGTTTTAACCCACTTAAACGCAGGAATCTCTGGAAAATCTCTAACATTGGCAACCTTGTGTTGAGCAAGGTAGATCAGGGATGCGACGAAGCAAGTCCAAGCAAGCATGCGGTGAAAAGAGCACTAAATGCCTATAGCGACTGACAACAACTGCAACAAACAACCTTAAAAAGCTATTAGAAAAAAAACGTGGAGGACAAATATGAAAAATGAGAGATATATTTTCCATTCAACTAAGCATGCCTTTATATAGGCTTACAAACATAACCATAGGAATGCCGATAGTTATAAAAATCTCATAACTCACATAACTCTTATAACTTTAAAATATCATCAAATGCTCATAACTCACATAACTCCTATAACTTAAAAATCACTATTAGTTACAAAAAACTAAAAGTTACAAAACCCAAAAGTCACACTAAATGCCACAAATAAAGTTTAATAATGACAAACGTTTCAACACCCCTCCTTAAACTTGATTTTTTTACAAAGGAAACTCCTAATTTTGATAAAAGTCTCCAACTTGAGGGGCTTTGTGAAAATGTCCGCGGCTTGATCTTGTGACTTGACATATTTGAGTTCCACTTCTTTCTTCGTAATTCAATCCCGAATGTAGTGAAATCGGGTATCAATGTGCTTACTCCTCCCATGAAATACTGGATTTTTGGCTAAGGCAATGGCTGATTTGTTGTCAACAAAAATCTCCATTGGACCGTCCATTTGAAATTTCAGCTCCTTCACTAAGTTTCTTAGCCAAATTGCATGACATATACATGAAGTTGTTGCGACGTATTCTACCTCGCATGTTGATAATGTGACTATAGGTTGCTTTTTTGACATCCATGTGAATGTCGTTTCACCAATAAAAAACACAAACCCCATAGTTCTCTTTCGATCATCCAAATCACTACTCCAATCACTATCACAATAACCAACAATATCAAAATTGCTAGAAGAGACATAGGAAAGACCATACCCAATCGTCCCTTTGATGTAGCGAAGTATCCTTTTTGCCATTTTGCAATGTGTTGCTGTCAGTTCCTCCAAAAAATGACTAATAATTCCAACCGAATAAAGAATAGCTGGTCTTGTACATGTCAAGTATCTCAAAATTCCAACCAAGCTTTTGAAATATGTAGAATTTACCTTCTTTCCTCCATCTTGCTTGGTGATTTTGACTCAACATTCCATTGGTGTTCCAACTGAATTAGCATCATTCATATTAAACTTCTTGAACACTTCTTTAGCATAGCCCTCTTGGGATATAAAAATTCTATCTTCACCTTATTTGACCTCAATCCCAAGATAGTAACTCATGAGACCAATGTCCGTCATTTCAAAATCCTTTGCCATCTCTCTTTTGAACTCATCAAACATGCTAGGATTGTTTATGGTAAATACTAAATCATCAACATATAAACAAATGATTAGTATGCTTTCACCTTGCATTTTGATGTAGAGGTCATGCTCATAAGGACACTTCATATACTTCTTCTCTTGAAAGTACTTGTCAATCTTCGAATTCCATGCTCTTGGTGCTTGCTTTAAACCATAAAGTGCCTTCTTCAATCGAAGTACTTTATCTTCTTCACCCTTGACTTCATAACCCAATAGTTGTTCAGCATAGACCTCTTCCTCAAGAATTCAGTTCAAGAATGCTGATTTGACATCCATTTGATGTATCTTCCAATGATTATGGGCTGCCAAAGCAATAATCAAACGAATAGTTTCAAGACGAACAACAGAGGCAAATACCTCATCATAATCGCTGCCATGTCGTTGGCTATACCCTTTTACCACTAGTCTCGCCTTATGCCTCTCAACATCGCCATTGACTTTTCAATTTGTCTTGTATACCCACTTCACTCCGATCAGTTTGTGCCTTTTTGGAAGCTTGGTCAACTCCCATGTCTCATTTTTCTCTATCGCTCAAATTTCTTCATCCATTGCATCCTTCCATTTTTTGCTTGCAATGGCTTTTTGGAAACTAATAGGCTTACTATCACCAAAAAGACAATAGATAATTATGCCATTTTGATTTTCATTTACCTCATTAAGTTCCCGTAGACTTCGAGTTTCTCTTGAGCCAATTTCGTTCTCCGAATCGCTGGATGAACCTTTAGATAATGATCGATCGGTCAAATGAGGTGGCACTTGAATGGGCAAACCTTCACCCATCTCATCCCTGGTCGGCTCATTTTCATCATCTTCTTCAAAATATGGAAGGAAGCCATACTCCACAAGGAAACCATACTTCTCCTCTTGTATATTCCAATCCCAAGAGGCTTCCTCATCAAAAACAACTTCACGACTAATAATTACCTTACCATTCAAAGGATTGTAAAGACGATAACCCTTTGAACTTGCATTATAACCGATGAAGATGAGTTTCTTGATTCGATCATCAAGCTTGGTCCTTTTTTCTTCCGACACATAAGCATATGCAATACTCTCAAACACCTTGAAGTGCCCAATCCCGGGCTTTCTTCTGTTCCATGCTTCTTGAGGCATCTTATCAAGCACACTTTTAATTGTGCTCAATTTGTCAAATAAACCGCACAAGCTATGGCCTCTGCCCAAAATTCCCTCGGCATCTTCTTTGTCTTTAGCATGCTTCTTGCCATATTCAAGATTGTCCGATTTTTTCTCTCCACCACGCCATTTTGTTGCGGTGTCCTTGGGATTGTTAACGGACATCGGATGCATTTTTCATCACAAAATTGTTTAAACTCATTTGATGTGAATTCACCACCTCGATCGGTTCTTATGGTCTTGATTGTAAGGTTGCTTTCATTCTCCACACGTGCCTTAAATCTCTTGAAGATTTCAAATACTTCTGATTTTTCCTTCAAAAAGTACACCCATGTTTTTCTAGAAAAATCATCAATAAAGAGAAACAAATATTTACTTTTACCATGAGACTCTGGTTTGATCATTCCACACACATCGACATGGATGAGTTCTAAAGGCTTCTTTGCTCTTGTCATAGACTCCTTCGAAAAACTACTTTGATGATGTTTGCCAAGCAAACACCCTTCACACACTTGGTTTGGCTTGTGAATGTGTGGTAAACCTCGCAACATCTTCTTCTTCGACAAATCTTCTAGACTTCCAAATTTGAGGTGCTCGAACCGTAGATGCCATAGCCAAGAGAGATCTTCCTAACACGTCTTCAAGCATTTTAGAACATCATTACATATATTCATGTAGACTTTAGCAATAAGTCTCTCATGATTATCCCTCAAATACAAACAATTGTTTTTCATTTGAACTTCAAAACCTTTCTCTAACAATTGTCCTACACTCAATATATTATTTTTTACATTGGGAATATAATAAACATTTGTGATATATTGATTTTCTCTATTTTTTAACCGAATGAGAATTTTACCTATTCCTTTGATGACGGCCAAAGAATTGTCTCCAAAGGCAATATTACCTTTCTCCATCTCGTTCAACTCTACAAATATCTCGTATTTTCCACACATGTGATTCGAGGCTCCTATGTCAAGATACCACATACTATCTTGACTCTCTTCTTCTCCCTTTGAAATCATAAATAAGGTTCCATTCTCCTCTGCATAATTGGATTTCCCTTGATGGGCTTTTGATGTGCTAGCGGTTGATCGATCCTGATGCTTTTGATCAATTGACTCTGTTTGAGATGAGTAACACTCATTCGCATAATGTCCATATTTGTTACAATTATAACATTTTACCTGAGATTTATCTCTCCCGGTCCTTCCACCACGTCTTCCACGACCTCGACTTCCTCTTCTTCTTGAGGATTCAGACGAGTTTTGAGAAACATCGGTGTTAGCTTCACCTCTTCCACCATGGCCTCGACCACCATGACCTCTTCCACGTCCACGACTATTCTCCTTCTTGATTTTGAGTTGGAGAAGTTGTTCAAGGTCTCTGTTTGCTCCATCCTTCTTTTCTTTTTCTCCTCATAGGCTTGTAACGAGCCTATAAATTGTTCAATTGTCATGTTCTCGAGATCCTGTGTCTCCTAGATCGTCATGGCGATAATCTCGAACTTTGTATTTAGGCTTCGTAGAACCTTCTCCATGACACGAACATCGGTGATTTTTTCACCATTCCGTCTCAATTGGTTGACGACAGCCATTACTTTTGTGTGATATTTCACTATCACCTCCGTCTCCTTCATTTGTAAAGATTCAAACTCACCACGTAAGGTTTGAAAACGTACCTATTTCACACGATCGGCTCCTCAATGAGTCGATTGGTGCTTGTCCCATGCCACCTTTGACGTCTCTGCATTGGCAATGGTCTTAAACATATCTTTGTCCACCGATTGATAGAAGATATAAAAGGCCTTCTTGTCCTTCTTTCTTGTCTCCTTTAACGCATCTCTTTGCGCTTGATTGGCTCCAGCTTCTGCCTCTTGGAAACTGTTCTCCACGATCTCCCACATGTCTTGTGATCCTAGTAACACTTTTATCTTGATGCTCCAATTGTCATAATTGAGCTTGTAAGCGTTGGTAGTTGAAGTGAACCTATCCCACCATTGGCCATTTTTCTCTCAATATTTTCTACTAGCTTTGATACCACTATATTCGAAAAAAAACGTGGAGGACAAATATGAAAAATGAGAGATATATTTTCCATTCAACTAAGCATGCCTTTATATAGGCTTATAAACATAACCATAGGAATGCCAATGGTTACAAAAATCTCATAACTCACATAACTTCTATAACTTAAAAATCACTATTGGTTACAAAAAACTAAAAGTTACAAATCCCAAAAGTCACACTAAATGCCACAAATAAAGTTTAATAATGATAAACGTTTCAACAAAGCTATCTGACGTGCCTGTTGTGGTCCTGAATGGCAGGAAATATTCCTCACGTCCATCTATAATAGAGTGGCGTTGAAATTTAGAAAGGGAATTATTACATACACTATTTGGGAGAACCTTTAATATTAATATTGTTGTTTTCAAAACTTATTAGAGAAATATTGTGGTTTTGGGAGTTCGAGACTAGAGGTCGAACGTTGAGAACTCGACTAATGTGGAGGTCGAACGTTGAGAACTCGACGAACAAAGAAAAACTTGGAAACAATACATAGGCTGAAACATCAACCCTCGACAAGGGAAATCTCGTGAATCTCGCTTAGGTTGTCGAAGGTTGAAGTTTCGACACACATCTACCCTCGAGATTGCAGGTTTATTACTTTTCTTTTTCCCTCATAGAGGAAATAAAGTATGAGATGGTATACTATATGTATCTGTGTACTCAAGCTACTTCTAACAACCTATGCATTTTTTATCATTTCAAATTAGACGGAGGCTTATGGGATTGACGTGAGGGGGTGGGAATGGCTATATTTCTGGGAGCGAACTTCAGGCGAATATGAAGCGCATGGATACAAGTTATACCTTAGAATGAAAGATAATTCCGAATTAGCTTTGTCTACGAACAAAATTTTGTATATTAGGTTGTCGAAGGTTACACACGTGTCGAAACTTCAAAGCAATTAAGGAGATAAGTGAGCTGAAGTAGATTAAGGAGAGAGCGAGATTCAAACGAGATAGTAAGAGAGAGCAAGATGTTGAACGAGATTTTAAGAGAGAGCGAGATTCAAAGCGAGATTTTAGGAGAGAGCGAGATTCAAAGTGAGAATGTTGGAGAGAGCGAGATTTAGTTGATATTGACTAATCTGACTAACATTGAACTTAGTAAAATGAAATGGTTGAATAATTGAAAAATGAGATTATTCAGGAATACACATTGAATGCTAAGATTACGCATTGAGTTTCTGGTAGTAGATCCATAATCAAAAAAGTGTTTGTGATTGTTCCAGAAGAAATGAAAGCTAGTAATCATTAATAGACAGAGAGAGCGAGATATTGAGAGAGAGCGAGAGTGAGAAAGCGAGATCTTAGGAGAGAGTGAAAGTGAGAGTGGGAGAGCGAGATCTTAGGAGAGAGCGAGAGTCTTCACTTTATTTGAACTTTCCATAGAAATATATATAAAAAAAGAGAAAAAAGAGCTAATAATCATACTATAATTGAATAATCATTAGACTATAATTGAATATATTAGATTATTATACTATAATTGAATAATCATTAGACAACAAATTGAATATATTAGATTATTATACTATAACTGAATAATCATTAGACAATAAATTGAATAAATTGAATATATTAGATTATTATAATGTAAAACTTTATTGATTACAAGAAAAAAAATTGAATATACAGTAGATTATTATAAAAAAATTGAATATACAATAAATTATAATAAAAAAAATTGAATATACAATAAAATGAATATATAATAAAAAAAAATTATTTATTATTCAATCCCTAACTATCTAGAGCCCGTCTTAGTAACGAAGGACACTTCCTTCGATTATGTCCTAACTGGTTACAAAATCCACATCGTTATCGAGTGGCTGGTTCTGTCCAATCCATCTCGTTGTGATAACGTTAACTTTTCAGTCTACCAGGTCTTCTCAACAACGATGGATCAGGATGTAAGATAGGCATATTAGGGTGCGTGATCCAGGAATCTTCATGCGGTACAGGTTGAAATTGAGGAGAGTAACATTCAGCATACGTTGACAATTTGTAGTAGTCCTCGATAAAATCTTCGTAGTTCATGTTAAAATGTGAGCAAACGGCCATAAAATGCGAGCATGGAATGACGAATGCTTGCCACTTGTTACATGAAGATTACCGCTCAGTATGATGGCTTGTTCGAGATTACTAAGTATGAAACACCTGAGAGAAATTGTAACACACGAAGAGGTGTGTTTAATTTCAGATCGACATGTTGGTATAATTGCAGCAGTGAACAACCCAGCAAATGGTTGGACGGGATCGAAATGTCACCATCGTTTATGCTTACGACATATCGTCAGCAACTTCAATAAAAAGTATAAATTTAATTCATTGAAAACTTATGTTTATCGTGTCAGGTATCAGTTTCAAATTCAAAAGTTCAACAAAGCAATTGAAGATATCAAAGGAATAAATCGGAGCTGTCTAAGTTGTTTTGACAACATTAGTTTAGAGCAATGGACTCAAGCACATGATGGAGGATTCAAATATGGGTGGATGACGACAAATCTATCAGAGTGCATAAATGGAGTCCTCAAAGGAGTTCGAATGTTGCCTATAAATGCTCTTGCTCAGATAAAATTCTTCAAATGCGTGAACTATTTCGAGAAAAAAATAGCAGAAATAAGGGATACATTGGAGCGTCAAGATAAACATAGGACTTGTTGATCCCGATGTTTTGTACGACCAGTCCATTCATCGATCATATGTTGTATAGCGAGATCTTACTACTAGAGAAATATCTTGCAGACGTCAAGAGGCAGGATTTATTCAGTTGGACTGGCATCTGATCACAGCCTTGGTCGAGAGATGGAGATCAAACAACTGTAGACTCTGTGAGGTTGCGAATTTGGTTCAGGACATTATGACTCAGAGGCTGCTCCTTCGTCTTCATACGTACATGGACATGGTCGAGGTCGTGGAGAGCATAATGAATATTTATATTATGAAGCGCCTGCAAAGGTACTAGAGCAACATCAAGAAGAACCCGAGCAACCTCAAGTTCAAAGTCGATGACAACAACCAGCTCGAAATCGACGATGTCCGCCTTGTGGACACATTGATTTTTGTAATTTTTTTTATATAAATGAGATATTTAATTTACATTTTTTTATTTTTATGAGTTATTATTTTTTTTAATTTATTCTTTTTAGAGTTTAAATAAAATAATAAAATATTTTTAGAAATTGTTTTTATAAAATGAAAAATTAAAAAAAAAAAAAAAAGATTAGAAAGAAGAAGGTGGAATGTGTAATAATTAAAAAGGAAAAAAAAAAGAAATTTGTACAGTATTCTCGCTCTCTATCAAAATCTCGCTACCTCGCTCTCGCTCACGCTCACACTCGAAATATCGCTCTCGCTCTCGCTCAAAATCTCACTCTCGAATTTGATTGGGAAGTTCAGTGGCAAAAAGAAGGAGATTCATTAGCTCGTTATTTAGTAAGACTTGCTGAGATGACAGAATCCGTAAAAATTATTCAATATGCTTGGGAAGGAATTCTAGGGGACCTTATGAAAATTTAGAAATACGATCTTTTGATAGAGGAAGGTCTCCGGAATGATAATTAAACAGACTCAATAATCATGTTAGGAAGGGCAAGGTCGAGAGTTCAAAGTTCGATGTACAAGAAAGGAAAGTCGAGGGTTCAAAATTCGACCTATCGACTTATTTAAAAAAAAAAAAACAACAATATTTTTACAAATAGTTTGAAAACAACAATATTTTCCTAAATAGTTTCTAAAAGGACAATATCCTTTTAATTTTTCCCTATTTGGGAGGGAATCATCAACCATCTCATTTCATTCACTTGGGGAAAATCGTCGGAGATAGAAGTTCGAGAGAGTTTCGGTCCTCTTGTTGTCCATCAGCCATCCATGCACATAGCAAAGCAAGCACATTGCCAACTGATGGGAAGTAAGAGATGGCAACCGCCGGCTTGATGTAGCCATTCTTCTATCTTTCTATCTATTTTTTTGGTTTTTACACTACGCTTTCTACAAGATAGTGAACTCACTGATATTTCTACATTTTTAAGATAATCCTTGTGATTTTCAAGAGTTTTAATAAATAATTATTTGATCGTATGCAAGACAATAACCAGTTATGGAAAGACAAACGATGTAGAAATATTATTTATATACTTGTTGATGATTAATATGTTGGGCAAGACTTCTACCAAATGTGGATTGAGGTTATGAATTCGTTGGAAAAGAGAATAATTAATAATAAATAAATAAATTACTAAGTTTGTGCATGGATAAAACAATAAATTTAATATGAAATTAATGAGTCAGAAGAATCAAACAGAACTTTTAGATTTAACTAAATAATCACTGTTCTTGTACTAACTAAACATATTGAGTTCCGATGGCAAAATTCTTTAAAATGTGGTAATAATTTGTAAATAACCAATTTCTTTTCCTTTTATGAAACCAACTGGAAAATTAAATTACGTTGGTTAAGATTAAAAAGATTGTAAATGAAAGAGAAGAAAGGAAAAGTAAAAAGTAAAAGAGAGAGAATAACGTTAATAAGAATGGTATAATTGTCATTTCCTCCTACATAGTTTGTTATAAATGAATAAATAAAAAGAAAAAAAGAAAAGAAAAGGTACAACAAGACAATTGGCCATGCAAGGTAGGAAGGGGAAAAAGAAGAAGAAGATTAAGTAGAAAGAGACAAAAATAAGAATTATTTCTATTAAATTAAAGACAATGATGATGATGAACAAATAGACTTTAACGAGGGAAGAGAAATTTTTTGAGATGTTGGTTCTTCACGAGAAAAGGGAGGAAGTAATTTGGGATTTTTGAACAATTAAAAATAAAGTATAAATTGTAAAAACCACCCATAAATTATGGACGTAGTTACAATTACATCTTCAAAGTTTCAATTCTAGAAGTTGAGCCCTAGAATTTATATTAATGTTGAAATTGAACTCTCAAACTTACATAATGGTAGAAATTGTAACCATGATATAAGTTTGAGGATTCAATGTCTATCATTTGGGAGTTAAATTTCTACAATTATTGTAAGTTTGAGGTATAATTTTAACACTTGTATAATCTTGTTTGCTCAAAATTTTTATTATTAATAGTACGAAGGTGTAATTGCAACTACTCATCATACTTCAAGAATGGTTTTCTCAATTTGTCTAAAAAAAACATGCCAATTAAGTACTTGGATTCATGAGGAGAGAGAATGGTGATTTAACAAATTGACTAATGGATAGTATTTAAGGATGAACAGTTAGTCTAACTAGTTATGCAGGTTTATGTTAATCCCTTTTTGCAAGTAACACCTAATTCACCTTATGGTTAATTTTGAAATTTCAAGTTGGATCCAAGTTGGGATAACTTGCGATCCAAATTTGACTGGCAATAATTCAGTAAGTAATTTATTTTAAAATTTGTTTTTATTATTTTAACTCCAGATTATGAAGGTTAACATAATTTATGATTATATGTGATTTTAGAAGAATTACATTTTGATTTCAAAAAAAAAAAAAATACAGATTTTGAAGATTCATCTTGTGATTTTCGAACATAATTCTACAAATTTGAAATAAATTCTTATTTTTAACTGAATTTATATTTTAGAGAAAGTGTCTTTCACGCGAAAGTCTAAATTTATGAAACACTTTTTCATAAGAAAGATATTATTTCAAAACAATTAACGAAGTATGTGGATGTGAATGCGTTTTCATAGTGTATCCATGGTATACATGAGGTCTTTGGGAGCCACTTCGGCACACACATAGGCTTTGGGATGTGTGTCAGGATGCTTTGCCTTTTGGAGGCCGTTGTGTGTGTAGATGACTATGTTTTCTCTACAACCTTCAAATTGCTCAATGAATAGTTTGACCACATTTGCTCGGTTACACATCTTGAAATTATTCTATTTGTAGAATGATTGGTTTCTCTACTATATACGTTGAGTTTCCCTTATATAGTATGACCACATTCGAATGCAAGTTTAGTAAAGATTTTTGCAAGTTCATGTTTATGACTACAAGAGAATGTTTATGATTTTTCTATGAGATAACTCTCTCAAGTTTTTGACCTACTCATGTTTTACATCAGTTTATGGAATGTGAACTTTTATTTAGAGTCATGAAAATTTCCTCAAGTTATTTTCTTATGAACTCTCACCACACACTAGGATTTTTAGTTCAACCTCTTATAACTATTCTTTCACAAGGTTGCTATTGAGTTTAAACAGGGTTAGTTGGTCAAAAATTGCCTCCCGTCTCATTAGTATATTCTGACATGTATCCAAAAACTGAGTTCTAACAAGTATATAATTGTAGTGGGTAAGTAACACGTATTTAATTCAAGTTCAGTTTCAAGTTCAAGGAGAATTTGACGGTAGTTCCACTGCACACTAATCTATCACCCTACTTTAGTTATAGATTTTTCATTTTTACCTAAAAATAAAAATTTGGCAATTGAGTACATGATTAAATGAGAGAGAATAGTGATTTGCCGATTTGAAAAATGGATGATATTTAAGGATGAATAGTTAGTCTAACTAGTTAGGCAAGTTTATGTTAATCCCCTTTTTTCAAGTAACACGTAATATATGTTTTGGTCAATTTTAAAATTTCAAGTTGGATAGAAGTTGGGATAAGTTGCGTTCCAAGGTGTGATTGGCAATAATTCAGTGATTAGTTCATTTTATATATGTATATTCATTATTATTTTAGCTCAATATTATGAAGTTTAACATAATTTATGATCACATGTGATTTTAGAATTTTTATTTATTTATTTCAAGAAAATGTTTACGATTTCATGGCTTTATATTTAAGAATGATTTAGAACATTCATCTAGCAATTTTCGAACATAATTATCAAGATTTTGAAATAAATTCTTCTTTTTAACTTAATTTATTTTCTTGAAATATTTTCATGTGAAAGTTTGAATTTATGAAATATTTTTCTAAAGAAAGATTATAATTTGAAAAAAATTTAGAAGTATGTGTTTGTGAATGTATTTCCATAGTGTATCTATGGTATACATAAGGTCTTTTATTTGGAGCCACTTCAGCACACACATAGGCTTTGGGCTGTGTGTCGGGGTGCCTGCCTTTTGGAGGCTAGTCTACGTGCGAATGACCATGTTTTATCAGCTAGCTTCAGAACGCTAGGTGAATAGTATGACCATATTTTCTATGCTATACATCTTGAGGTTACTCTATTTATAGTATGATCATGTTTCTTTGTTATATATGTAGAGTTCCTACATATATAACACGACCATGTTCTTGTGAAGATTTAGTGAAGATTCTTTCAAATTTATGTTTATGACTAAAATAGAATGTTATTGATTTTTCTATATGTGATAACTCTCTTAAGTTTTTGAACTACTCATATTTTACTTCAGTTTATAGAACCTGGACTTTTATTTAGAGTAATGACAATTTTCTCAAGTTATTTTCTTATGAACCCTCACCACTCACTAGGCTTTTTAGCTCAATCTCTTAAGATTATTTTTTCACTAGGTTGCTATTGAGTTTAAACAAGGTTTAGTTGGTCAAAAATTGCCTTCCATCTAATTAGTATATTATGACATGTAGCCAAATATTGAGTTCTAACAAGTATGTAGTTGCAGTGTGTGAGTAACACATATTTAATTCAAGTTCAGTTTCAAGTTGAAGGAGCATTTGAAGGTAGCTCCATTGCAAACTTGGGGTCTACTGTCATCGTAACCCATCTTGGGTTCAAATAGAGTAATCTGGGCAGAGTGTGTCAATTTTGTATTAGAGGCATAAGATTTTGCAAGGCATGAGCGGTAAATAATATTAGGTAACTGTAGCTAGTGATGTGTAAAACATTGTAGAAGAACTAGAGTCATGGTGGAAGATATTCTTGTGATACAAGAAGTTAAAACTCAACAAGCCACTGTGTGTAAGATTGATTGGATCAAGATATGAATGGAAAGACAAGACATACAAGAGAGAGAATAACTGTGCAATGTTAATTATAAAGAAAGACAATTGGTGACTACATCTACATTTAGTTGAAATGAGGGAATGATATTGATTGAGAAGTAAATGTGCTCAAAGTTGAGAAAATGTTATTCGTAGCAAGTTATGGAAAGAGAAACAATGTAGGCATATTCGTTTTATGCTTGTGGATGATTAATATGTTGAACAAGATTGTCACCACATATAAACTGAGGTTATGAGTTTATTGAAAAAGAGAACAATTTAAAGATAAAAAACTGCAAGTTTGTTCTTGAATAAGACAATAAATATAATATGAAATTATTGAGTCTGAAAAATGAAACAGAAATCCCAAATTTAACTAAATAATCACGACTCTTCTACTAACTAAACAGATTGAGCTTTGAGAATAAAATTCTTAAAAAAAAAGGTAACAATTTCTAAACAGCCCATCAGCCGCCTTCTATGTTTCACTATTTTCCTCATTGGACGGAGGTAGATGGTTTTATTGATACTATCAGGTCAGTGTGGAGAAGATCTGAGGATGTGTCCCCTGGTTAGTTTTATGTGCAATCTGAAGGCAATGAATCAGGTTTTACGTGCCTCGTATGGTAGGTGTATCTCTGTGTTATCTGATGAGGTGCGGGATACTAGGCAGATTATGGAGGTTGCTCAGGCCGAGGTGGAAAGGGATTCATTTTCACAGTCGATGCGTGCGGAGGCAGCTCGGGCCTCTGAGGTGTTCTAGTAAGTGGCAAGGTTGGAGAAAGTTGGGCAACTTTTCCCTTTCTTTTGCGGGGAGGTTGCAACTTGTTAAGTCTGTCTTGTAATCCTATAAGGTGTTTTGGTATAGTATTTTAGTGTTACCTATGTGTGTAACTCATAAAGTTGAACATCTGTTGCGGAGCTATTTATAGAAGGGTAGTGTGGGGAGTCAGGGTGGTACGCGAGTGGCTTGGGATGAGGTATGCGTACCCAAGGGTGAGGGAGGGTTGCGTGTGAATCATGTGACTTCATGGAACCAGGCTGCTATTATGAAGTTACTCTGGCTTCTTTTAGTTAAGTTGGGCTCATTATGGGTGGCGTGGATGGAGGCGTATATTTTGCGTGGACGGTCTTTATAAGCAGTTCCGTGTGAGGTTGGGAAGTCTTGGTGCATGAGGGCTATCTTGTGATGTAGAGATATATTCAAGCATCCTGGTCCGTTTGATGGTGGGCGATGGGAGGTCATGCTTTGTATGGTGGGACCCTTGGATGTTGGTGGGTGTGATTTTGGATACATATGGGTCTAGGGTGGTTGGAGATGCAGAGAGTAGTTTGGAGGCACAGTTGTCGAAGTTTATGGATGGTAAGGGAGGTTGGAGGTGGCCTACAATGTCATGGGAGTTGATCGAGATCTGGGGTCATATACAAGCAATGGGCCCTAGGGTGAGGGGGGAGGATTATTGGGTTTGGGTGGCGAGTGCAAGTGGTCAGTTTTTCAATTGCTAGTGCATGGGATCGTTTGCGTCCTCGTTGTCCTAGGGTGTCTTGGACAGGTCTTTTGTGGTCTGGGGGTGGTGTCCCGCGTCATTCCTTCTATGCGTGGTTAGCTGTGAAGGACAGGCTGAGCACGCGGGATTGGTAGAAAAGGTAGAGTGTGTCGTCGGAGGGAGGTGTCTTTTATGTGGGGGAGGTCTGGAGTCACAGGATCATCTATTTTTCTAATGTGGGTTTGGGAGAAAGGTGTGGTCAAGGGTGGTGCGTCAGTTGGGTTCATCTCATCAGGTGGCAGAATGGGATGTAGAGTTGAGTTGGGTGTGTCAAGTGAGGTCGGGTAAGGGGGTACATAGTAAGTTGTTAGTTTTTTCTGGTGTGCTTCCATCTACTTCATCTGGCAGGAGCGTAACCGTCGGCTCCATGGGGTCGGCCAAAGACGGAATCTGCTTTGTTTCATCTTATTATCTCTACGGTTCATACTCGTGCTATTTTCTGGCGGCTTAACCTTCTTGGTCTTATCTAGTTTTCCTTACGAGTTGATGTTTTTCTTCATTTTGTTTTTGTTCTTGGTCTTTGTTTTGTTGTTGGCTCCAATTATGGGGGCTTTCTTTTTTTGTTCTCTGTTCTTTTTCTTATTCCCAAGTGGACTGTGATGTTTTGCATTTGGTTTGGCTTTGTTTCTGTTGAGCCCTGTTTTGACTTCTGCTTGTTGCTTTGGTTGTCTTGATCCCGGGCTGTGGGATCCTCATTGTTGTTGTACAATTATATTACCTATCAAAAAAAAAAAAATAATCTAAACAGCCCATTTTCTTTTCCTTTAGTAAAACAAATTAGAAAAATAAATTACATTGATTACGCTTTAAAAAATTGTAAAGGGAGAGAAGAAAGGGAAAGTAAAAAGTAAGAAAAAAATGATAGAGAGAGAATTAACTTTAATATGAATGGTATAATTGTCATTTCCTTCTATTTAGTTCGTTAAAAAAATTGAAACAAAAAAACAAAAGATAAAATACAACAAGGCAATTGGCTATGGACTATGAAGCACAAATACTTCATGTGAGACAAAGAATCAGTATAAGACACGTATCAGATACTGATACTTCCATATACTTTCCAGATACGTATCTGACATGTGATTTGACGTATCTATTTCTACGCATACTTTTTTTTAAGAAAAAAGACAAGCAACTCATCTAATCTTTTCCAATCTGAAACTAGGCAACCTATTTAAAAAATTCACCTCTCAAATCCAAAACTAAAAGGAAAAAAATAAATAACGGACCAAACCCTTTAGAATTATCTAATCTCCATCTTTACATTTGAGTCTCCACAAAGGCCACCAAAATATAAACCATTTGGATATCTTCAACAATTCAATGAAAAAGTTATTCGTTTGTCTTCATACTTCTCCCTCTAATTTTCTTTTTCTTCTTTGCAATATGAGTAACTTTTCAATTGTATTTTATTAACTATTGTACTTCAACATCTTAGATGTTGTTTTTTTTTTTTTTTTGTATTGTATTTCAATGTTTGTATTCCATTTTTTGCTATTGTTATTAACTTGTATGCTAAATTTATCTATATCTTAGATTTTTTTTAAAGAAAAAGAAAATGTATCTTCAACGTATCAGTATCTTAGTTTTTTAAAAAATGATGAATCACTGTATCCGATCGTATCCGTATCGTGTAGCCGCATCTATGTCTATGCTTCATAAAAGGTAGGAGTGGGAGAAAGAATAAGAAGTTGAAGTAGAAAAAGGAACAAAAATAAGAATTATTATTGTTAAATTAAAGAAAATGGTGAAATCAAATAGAGTTTAACGAATGAAGAGAAATTTTTTTGTGTGATGGTTCTTCACGTGGGAAGCGAGGAATTAATTTGGGATTTTTGAACCATTAAAAAAAAAGTGCATATTGTAAAAACTATCCCAAAATTATGGATGATGTTGCAATTACATCCTTAAACTTTCAATATAAAATTTGAGTCCTCAAATTTATATATGTGTTGAAATTTAATAAATGAGTGCAACGTTACTGAAGAAAATAACAAAATTTTCATTCATTTTCCTGCGTTTTCTCCCTCAGCTTCAGGTTCCACTATCTAGTGGTTAATTATGTATTTTCTCTTTCATTGTTGTCATTGTAGACCATTTACATTTTTCAATGTGGATTTTCTTATGCTAAAAAATAGCGCTACACGACGAGTGATGCCTGTCGTGAAGGCCGATCATCTAAATCAATTCCCTATATCGTTTATGCTCTCTACCAATCGTATAGTAAATGTCTTCTATCGTTTGCATCCTATCGTGTACTCTCCTTCGTGTACACTTCTACCCGATCGTCTACATCCTATCGTGTACTTTCTGCCACCTACATGCTCAATCCAATCGTGAGTCTCCTACCCTATCGTCTACACGCTTACCTCTATCGTGTAGATGTTTGTCCTATCGTTTACCTTTTTTCCAACGATCATCTAGATATTTGCAACGATTGTCTAGCCTTTTCTCAACGATTGTCTAGACCTTTTCCCAACGATCGTTTAGCCTTCACCTCTCAACGATCGTTTAGTCCTTCACAACAATCGTTTAGCCACCCTTTCTTCCTCCTCCTTACATGGTATCAGAGCTTTAAAGCATCTTGCCCTTTCTCATGGCGTCGAGCTCAAGAACATCTGAAGAAAACTCTACCCTACCAGTGACATCAAACCCAGGTATTCATTCAATTTTTCTACCTCCAACCACCATATCTATATCTTCTTCGTCATTCACCCCACCCGCTACTCAACGAGCCCCTCCCCCTACTCGAAATCCATTCCACCCTTCACAATATGACCCTCCACCACCACCCTCTTCACCCTCACTATTCGGTGTCTGTAATCATCATCCTTTTTAAAATCTGATATCGATTAATCCCTTCCCCATAATCCCCCGTCGCAAACTTCCCTCACATGTCCCAATCCCTCATTGTCAAGCTAAATGATTCAAACTACCTTTTCTAGAAGAATCAGTTTCTCAAACTTATCATGGGCTATGGGCTTGAAAGCTTCATTGATGCCACCTATCCTCAGCCACCAAAGTACCTCGACCCTCAGCAAACTCAACTCAATCCTCATTTCTCCTATTGGTAGAAGTGCAATTGAATGATCGTGAGCTGATTTTACTCCTCTCTCAACAAAGATAAAATGGTAGAAATCGTCGGATACGAATCCGCACTAGAAATCTGGGAAGCACTACGAACGGTCTATGAATCCTCTTCCACAGCCCAAATAATGGGTTTTCATTCTCAACTTCAAAAGATACAAAAGGATGGCATCAGCATTTTTCAATACCTTGTCAAGATAAAAGACATCGCCGAAAAATTTGCTGCTATTGAAGAACCATTGTATTACGTGATCACCTTGCATACATCCTTAAAGGCCTTGGCACCGAATACAATCCGTTCGTGACCTCCATTCAGAACAGAACTGATCGCCTATCTATCGCCGATGTCTGCAGCCTCCTCATCGCATATGCTGTCAGCTCGAATCCTAGTCTGCTATGGACCAACTCCAACAGAAACAAGCCAATGTCGCCCAGCTCTCCCTTCAACCTCGACGTCCCAACTGGCCGCAAACTACCAGGTCATCTTTTCGATCTTTTCCAGCTCTTCCAAGTATTCTCCCTAACCCTTCTTTCTCTGTTGTGCCTGCCACAAACTATACATCTCATATACTACCCACCCGGGCTCCACGACTAATAACCCATCAACCATCCCAATCCTCTAATCGGCCACAATGCCAAATCTATAACAAGTTTGGCCATACAACACTATCCTGCTATAATATTGGTAATCCAGAATATAGAATTATTCAACATCCCCAAGCTCATTTTGCTCAAGCAGCATCAACCCCACCTCAGCCGCTATCCTACATTACTACTTCCCTTGCTCTAACAACAAATCACCCAGATGAAGGCTGGTATATGGATTCCGAAGCCACCCATCACATGACCCCTGACCTATCCAACATCCAACAGCCTGTCTCTTATTATGGTGGTGAACAAGTTGTCATAGGAAATGGTAAGTCCCTTCCCATCTCTCAGACTGGTTCCTCCTCTTTCCTTTCATCTACATCGCATACTCAGATTTACCTTCACTCTGTTCTTCACACACCTTTAATATCTGGAAATCTAATTAGCATCGGTCATTTATGTTATGATAATAATGCTTATGTTGAATTTTTCCATGACTCCTTTGTTGTGAAGGACCTTCAAACCAAGAGTCCACTCCTCCGGGGTACACTTGGTCGTGGCCTATACAGGCTCTCTGTCAATCCATCGGCTACACGATCTGTCCATTCCTCATCTCATCCAACTGCCTTCATCTCAACAATCACATATTTCTCTTTGTGGCACCGTCGCTTAGGACATCCCTCTCCTCCAATAATTCATTCTGTCTTGTCTAAATGCAAACTGAAGTACAAAAATAAGTCAAATGTATCAGTTTGTGAACATTGTCAAATGGCCAAGAGCCATCGTTTACCTTTTCAAGTGTCTAACTCTCGTTCACCCTCTCCCTTTGATTTAGTGTTTGTCGATGTATGGGGCCCTTCCCCGATCAATTCAGTAAATGGAGATATATATTTCTTACTTTTTATCGATGCTTTCTCTCGTTTCACTTGGATCTGTAAAATGAAAACTAAATCTAAAGTTCTACCCTATTTTCTTAAATTTCAAGCTATGACTTCGAATCAGTTTTTCATCACTATTAAATCGATCCAAACTGATGAAAGAGATGAGTTCAAAGCTCTCTCTCCTATACTAGAAAAACTTGGCATAATTCATCGTGTTTCTTGTCCTTACACACCCCAACAAAACGACATTGTTGAATGAAAGAACAGGCATGTCGTTGAAGTTGGTCTAGCCATGCTTGCTCACTCCTCTATTCCACATAGCTTCTGGCCCTTCGCTTTCCATACCGTTATCTACCTTATCAATCGTCTACCTACACCTTTTCTTCAAAATAAGTCCCCCTATGAAACCTTATACTTCAAACATCCTGATTATCAACTCCTGAAAGTCTTCGGCTGCACCTGTTTTCCTTTACTTCGGTCATTCAATGAAAATAAACACCAATATAGATCTCATCCGTGCATGTTCTTAAGCTACTCTTACTTGTATAAAAGATATATTTGCCTTTATCGCACAATCGGTCTCATTTATGTCTCTAGGCATGTCATCTTCAATGAAACTGCTTTCCCTTTCCTTGATAACTCTCCATCAGTCACTTCTCCCTCACATTCTTCCTCTCAAGTCCTTTCCTTTCCTATTCCAGTCGGCCCTTCTCCTCTACATCAGGTCACTGCCAATTCCAATAGCAACAATGTTCATCACCATCATTCCCTCCACCTGCCTTCTTCTATACCAACCCCATCCTCTCATCCCACACCTGCATCTACACCTCTCAACCAACCCCCTCTTCACTTTTCCCAATCACCTGAACCATCAACTGATCCACCAGCTCCCATTATTTCCTCTTCCTCACCACCACTTACCTCTGCTCTCCCAACTCCCACTACTTCCCCATACCCCAACCCCCCTACCACCTCAGAACCAACACCATCCCTACCCCTAACAACCAATAACCACCCCATGATTACACATTCTAAGATGGGCATTTTCAAACCAAAGGCTTGGCTGTCCGAGGTTACGAACTTGGATAAAACAGAACCACGATCCTACAAGGAAGCTCTCCTTCATCCAAGCTGGAAACAAGCAATGCTTGAGGAATATGAAGCACTGATCGGAAATAATACATGGTCTCTCATAGCTCTGCCCTAGGATCGCAAAGTTATTGGCAGCAAATGGGTGTTCAGACTCAAACAAACTCCATCTGGTGAGATTGCTCATTACAAGGCTCGTTTGGTTGTTCAAGGCTTCAACCAAGACTATGGCATTGACTATTTTGAGACCTTCAGTCCAGTAGTCAAGCCTACTACCATTCGACTTGTTCTGTCAATTGCTCTATCTCGAGACTAGATCATTCGACAACTTGACGTACACAATGCCTTCCTCAATGGCGATCTATCTGAGAAAGTATACATCAAGCAACCACCTAATTTCATCAGTGATAAACACCCTGATCACATATTACTGCTACACAAGGCACTTCTAACACAATGAGGTTTCTCTAATGTAAAGTCTGATACATCCATGTTCATTTTCTACAACTCACATACTTTAATTATTTTCCTTATCTATGTTGATGATATTATTGTTACTGGAAATAGCCCTGCCACTATTCAGCACTTCATCACTTGCTTGAATACTCAGTTTGCACTTAAAGATCTCGATGATCTATCTTTTCTCCTTAGCATTCAGGTGCTTCACTCTTCAGACCACTTACATTTGTCTCAGTCCAAGTACATTCATAGTCTTCTTGAACATGCACAACTCACTGACTGCAAGCCAATTCACTCTCCAATGGCTGTTGGCGCCACACTGTCCCTCACAGATGAACAATCGCTGGACAACACCTTTGAATACATAAGCCTAGTTGGTGCTCTCCAATATTGTACGCTGACCAGACCAGACATCAGCTTCAGTGTCAATAAGCTCTGTCAGTTCATGCACACCCCAACCACTTCACATCTTCAAGCAGCAAAACAGCTCCTTCGGTACCTCAAAGGCATGACCAATCGTGTATTCTTCTAACAAAGTCCCCTGTTTTGGCTTTAACTTGCTACATGGATGCTGATTGGGCCAGCTACCCAGATGACAGGCGAAGCACGAATGGATTATTTGTCTTCCTTGGTTCAAGCCTCATTTCATGGAACTCCTCTAAGTAAAAGGTCATCTCTCGATCCAATGCCAAATTAGAATATCGTGGTTTGTCCAATGCTGCTGCTGAGGTTTTATGGATCCAATAAGTTCTCACTGAACTTGATGCCAATAATATCTCCACCCCTCTGCTGCTTTATGACAATCCCAGCGCCACCTACATGGCCGCCAATCCTATGCTTCACAACCGGACAAAACATCTTGAGATTGATCTTCACTTTCTTAGAGAAAAGGTTGCCTCCAAATAGCTTTCAGTTCGATTCCTTCCCTCTGAGGATCAGCTAGCTGACATCATGACAAAATCCTTATCGAGTCCTCACTTTTTCTGTTTGAAAACCAAGCTTACAGTCGCGACAACTCCTCGTTCGCTTGCAGGGGATAATAAATGAGTGCAACGTTACTGAAGAAAATAAAAGAATTTTCATTCATTTTTTTGCGTTTTCTCCTTCAGCTTCAGGTTCCACTATCTAGTGGTTAATTATGTATTTTCTCTTTCATGGTTGTTATTCTAAACCATTGACATTTTTTCACGTGGATTTTCTTATGCTAATAAATAGCTCTATACGATGAGTGATACCTGTCGTGAAGGTCGATCGTCTAAATCAACTCTCTCTATCGTTTATGCACTCTACCAATCGTATAGTAAATTTCTTCTATCGTTTACATTCTATCGTGTACTCTCCTTCGTGTACACTTCTACCCGATCGTCTACATCTTGTCGTGTACTTTTTATCGCCTACACGTTCAACCCAATCGTGCAGTCTCCTATCCCATCGTCTACATGCTTACCTCTATCGTGCAGACGCTTGTCCTATCGTTTACCTTTTTCTCAACGATCGTCTAGATATTTGACAACGATCGTCTAGCCTTTTTCTCAACGATCGTCTAGCCCTTTTCCCAACGATCGTTTAGCCTTCACCTCTCAACGATCGTTTAGTCTTTGACAACGATCGTTTAGCCATCCTTTCTTCCTCCTCCTTACAAAATTGAACTCTCATAGTTACATAATGGTAGAAATTGTAATTATAATATAAGTTTGAGGGTTCAATTTCTATCATTTGGTGGTCTAAATTCTACAATTATTATTGTAAGTTTGAGAATTCAATTTTAACACTTCTATAAGTTTCAAGGCTCAATTTTTACTATTGATAGTTAGATATTTTTTGCAATTTATCCAAAAATAAAATTTTGAAAATTAAATACATGGTTAAATGCAATTTGTCCAAAAATTAAATACATGAAGAGTTAATCTAGCTAGTTAAGCAAGTTCATTTAATCTCCTTTTTGCAAGTAACTCCCTAATATAGGTTATGGTAAATTTTGAAATTTCAAGGTTGATCGAAGTTGGAATAACTTGCAAACTAAAATGCAATTGGCAATAATTCTTTGAGTAGTTTATTTTACATTTTTTTTATATTATTTTAGCTCAAAATTATGAAGTTTAACATAATTTAGATGTAATTCTAGAAAAATTGCCATTTGATTTCAAGAAAATGTTTACGAATTTCATGGTTTTATTTTAAGAATGATTTAGAAGATTTATCTTGTGATTTTTGAACATAATTATCAAAATTTTGAAGTAAATTCTTTTTTTTAATAGGATTTATTGTCTTGAAATATTTTAGAGAAAATGTGTTTTATGTGAAAGTCTGAATTTCTAAAATAATTTTAAAAAGAAAGATTATGATTTTAAAATAATTTAGAAGTATATGGTTGTGAATGTGTTTCCATAGTGTAGTCATGATACACATGAGATTTTTGGGACCAATTTCCGGCACACTTATAGGTTATGGGTTGTTTGTCGGGACGATGTGTTGTTGGCTTCAGTGGATATTAAAATTGTAGATTGATGATTATTGTTGATTATCTGTAATTGTAAATTCCTTATTGCTTGTAATAAAATTGATCAAGCTGGTTCTCAAAGTGGATGTAGACCAAATTGGTCGAACCACTATATATCTTGTTCATTCTTTACTGTTTTTCGTTTTATTCTGCTAATTGTTTGCATTCTGTTTAGCCATCTACGTGAGGTTCAAAACTCTCACAAACCACTCCTAAATTATGGTTGTAGTTGTAATTACATTATCAAACTATTCATTCTAAAAATTGAGCCCTCGAACTTATATTAGTGTTGAAAGTGAACTTTGAAACTTACGCAATGATAGAAATTGTAACCATTGTATAAGTTTAAAGGTTCAATTTCTATTGCCTGACGTCCAATTTCTAAAATTATTGTAAGTTTGACAGTCCAATTTTAACACTTATATAAGTTTGAGGGCTCGATTCTTACTATTAAAAATATAAGGGTGTAATTGCAACTATCACCATACTTGATGGTTTTTTCAATTTACCCAAAAATAAAAAATTTGGCAGATAAGTACATGGTTAAATGAGGAAAGAGAATGATGATTCGAGGGTTTGACTAATGGATGGTATTTAAGGATGAACAGTTAGTCTAACTAGTCGAGCTAGTTTATGTAATCCCATTTCTGCAAGTAACTCATAATTTACATTATGATCAATTTTTAAATTTCAAGTTTGATTGAAGTTTGGAATAACTTGCGATCCAAAGTGTAATTTGCATTAATTCTGAGAGTCCTTTATTTTACAACATTTTTTAATTATTATTTTAGTTAAACATTACTAAATTTAAAGCAATTTATGATTATGTGCTAGCATGGATTTAGGTTTCACATGCACAAACACATATAAAATTAGAAGTTTAGTTCATACATTTTAAGATTTATGTTTATATATAATTATCAAGATTTTGAAATATTTTTTTCTTTTTAACTTAATTTATTTTCTTGACATATTTTCATGTGAAAGTCTGAATTTATGAAATATTTTTCAAATGAAAGATTATGATTTGAAAACAATTTAGAAGTATATATTTGTGAATGTGTTTCTATAGTGTATCTATGGTATACATAAGGTCTTTTATTTGGAGCTACTTCAGCACACACATAGACATTGGGTTGTGTGTCGGAGCGTTTTGCCTTTTGGAGACTAATTTGCACGCAGATGACCATGTTTTATTTGCTAGCTTTAGATGTTAGGTGAATAGTATGACCATATTTGCTCTATTATATATCTTGAGGTTACTCTATTTATAATATGATCATGTGTTTCTTTGCTATATATGTAGAGTTCCAGCATATATAAAATGACCACGTTCTCGTGCAGGTTTAGTGAAGGTTCTTTCAAATTTATGTTTATGATTAAAAGAGAATGTTAATGATTTTTCTATATGCGATAACTCTCAATTTTTTGGATCACTCACATTTTACATCAGTTTATAGAACTTGGACTTTTATTTAGAGTAATGACAATTTCCTCAAGTTATTTTCTTATGAACTCTCACCACTCACTAGGCTTTTTAGCTCAACCTCTTATGATTATTTTTTCATCAGGTTGCTATTGAGTTTAAACAAGGGTTAGTTGGTAAAAAATTACCTTCCATCTAATTAGTATATTATGAAATGTAGCCAAGAATTGAGCTCTAACAAGTGTGTAGTTGTAGTGTGTGAGTAACATGTATTTAATTCAAGTTTAGTTTCAAGTTGAAGGAACATTTGAAGGTAGCTCCACTGCACACTCGAGGTCTACTGTCATCATAACCCATCTTGGGTTCAAGTAGAGTAATCTGGGCAGAGTGTATCAATTTTGTACTAGAGGCATAAGATTTTGCAAGGCATGAGTAATAAATAATGTTAGGAAGCTGTAGCTAGTTATGTACAAAACATTGTAGGAGAACCAGAGTCGTGGTGTAAGATTGATTGGATCAAGATATAATCGGAAAAGCAAGACGTACAAGAGAGAGAATAATTGTGCGATGTTAATTACAAAGAAAGACAGTTGGTAACTACATCTACATTTAGTTGAAATCAGAGAATGATAATGATTGAGAAGTATGAAATGTGCTCAAAGTTGAGAAAACGTTATTCGTAGCAAGTTATGGAAAGAGAAATGATGTAGGCATATTCGTTATATACTTGTGGATGATTGATATGTTGGACAAGACTGTCACCACATATGAACTGATGGAAAAGAGAATAATTTAGAAATAAAAAACTACTAAGTTTGTTCTTGAATAATAAGACAATAAACATAATATGAAATTATTGAGACTGAAAAATGAAATAGAAATTCCAGATTTAACTAAATAATCACGGCTCTTATACTAACTAAGCAGATTGAGCTTCGAGAATAAAATTCTTAAAAAGGAGGTAACAATTTCTAAACAGTCCATTTTCTTTTCCTTTTATAAAACCAATTAGAAAAATAAATTACGTTGGTTAAGCTTTAAAAAATTGTAAAACAGAAGAGAAGAAAGGGAAAGTAAAAAGTAAAAAAAAAAAAAACATAGATTGAGAATTAACTTTAATGTGAATGGTATAATTGTCATTTCCTTCCATTTAGTTTGTTAAAAAAAATAAAAAAGAAAACAAACAAAAAATACAACAAGACAATTGGCTATGGACTATGAAGCACACATACTTCATATGATGCAAAAAAATCAGTATTAAACATGTATCAAAAATCGATACTTCAAGATACTTCACAGATACGTAACAACACGTGATTTAATGTATCTATTTCTACACCTGCTTGTTTTTTAAAGAAAAAAATAAGTAACTCATCTAATCTTTCCCAATCTAAAACTAGGCAACCTATTTAAAAAGTTCACTACTCGAGTCCAAAACTAAAAGGGGAAAAAATAAATAACGGACCAAACCCTAGACTAGAATCATCTAATCTCCATTTTTACACTTGATTATCCACAAATTCCACCAAAATATAAACCATTTGAATATTTTCAACAATTCAATGAAAAAGTTATTCGTTTATCTTCATACTTCTTCTAATCTTCTTATTCTTCTTCTTTGCAATATGAGTCACTTTTCTATTACATTTTATTAACTATTGTACTTCAACATCTAAGATGTTGCTTTTTTTATATTGTATTTCAGTGTTTGTATTCTATTTTGTACTATTGTTATTAACTTGTATGCTAAATTTATCTATATCCTAGGTTTTATTAAAGAAAAATAAAATGTATATTCAATGTATCAGTATCCTAGTATTTTAGAAATATATATATTAAATATATAAAAAAAAAATGACACATCCTTAGGCGTATCCGTATCTTAGTTTTTTAGAAATTGATAAATCATCGTATCCGATCGTATTTGTATCGTATAGTCATATCTGTGTCTATAATTCATAAGAGGTAGGAGTGGGAAAAAGAATAAGAAGTAGAAGTAGAAAAAGAAAGAAAAATAAGAATTATTATTGTTAAATTAAAGAAAATGGTGAAGTACAAATAAAGTTTAACGAATGAAGAGAAATTGAAGCGAGGAATTAATTTGAGATTTTTGAACCATTCAAAATAAAGGGTATATTATAAAAACTATCCCTAAATTATGGATAAAGTTGCAATTACATTCTTAAACGTCCAATCTAAAATTTGAGTCTTCAAACTTATATACGTGTTGAAATTAAACTCTCATACTTACATAATGGTAGAAATTGTAATCATAGTATAAGTTTGATGGTTCAATTTTTATTAATTGGTGGTCTAAATTCTATAATTATTATTATAAGTTTGAGGGTTGTGGTCTAAATTCTATAATTATTATTGTAAGTTTGAGGGTTCAATTTTCACACTTCTATAAGATTCAAGGCTCAGTTTTTTCTATCAATAGGTAGATATTTTTTGCAATTTCTCCAAAAATAAAATTTTGAAAATTAAATACATGATTAAATGAGAAGAGAGACGGGTGATTTGACGTTTTGACTAAATGGATGGTATTTAAGGATGAATAGTTAATCTAGCTAGTTAAGATTGCAAGTAACTCCCTAATTTAGGTTATGGTCAATTTTGAAATTTCAAGGTTGATCGAAGTTGGAATAACTAGCAAACAAAAATGCAATTGGCAATAATTCTTTGAGTAGTTTATTTTACAATTTTTTTTCTATTATTTTAGCTCAAAATTATAAAGTTTAACGTAATTTAGATGTGATTCTAGAAGAACCGCCATTTGATTTCAAGAACATGTTTACGGATTTCATGGTTTTACATTTAAGAATGATTTAGAAGATTTATCTTGTGATTTTTTAACATAATTATCAAAATTTTGAAGTAAATTCTTGTTTTTAACGGGATCTATTGTCTTGAAATATTTTAGAGAAAATGTGTTTCATGTGAAAGTCTGAATTTCTAAAATACTTTAAAAAAGAAATATTATGATTTTAAAACAATTTAGAAGTATGTGGTTGTGAATGCGTTTCCATAATGTAGTCATGATACACATGAGATCTTTGGGACCAATTTCGGGCACACACATAGGTTATGGGTTGTTTTTCGGGACGATGTTGTTCCTTTTCGAGGCTACTCTGTACGCATGACCCTGTTTTCTCTGCTAATTTCAGGTTACTTGGCGAATAGTATGACCACATTTGTTCGGCTATAAATCGTGAGATTACTCCATTTGTAGTATGATTATGTTTCTCTACTGTATACCTTCAGTTCCTCCATATATAGTGTGACCACATTCAAGTGCAGGTTTAGTGATTGCAAGAGAAAGTTTATGATTGCAAGAGAATGTTTATGATTTTTGTATATGTGATAAATATATCAAGTTTTGAACTACTTACGTTTTACATCAGTTTACAAATCTGAACTTTTATTTAGAGCGATGACAATTTCTTCAAATTATTTTCTTATGAACTCTCACAACTCACTGGGCTTTCTAGCTCAACCTCTTATAATTATTTTTCACCATGTTGCTATTGAGTTTAATAGGGGTTAGTTGGTCAGAAATTACCTCCCCGTCTCAATATTATATTATGACATGTAGAAGATGAAGTAGAAAGAAATAAAAATATGAATTATTATTATTGAATTAAAGACAATGATGAATTGATGGTGAAGTACAAATAGAGTTTAACGAGGGAAGAGAAACTTTTTTGTGTGATGGCTCTTCACATGAAAATTCTAAGTAATTTGGGATTTTTGAACTATTTGGACATATTGCAAAAACCATGTAGAAAATAACAAAGTATTTAAGTAGGTTTTATTGGGTTTTTTGGTGAAATTAAAGCCCAATTGCATTCTGGTAATTATAGGCAAATTGCATTTTTGTAATTAAATCCATCTTCTCCATTAGGGCTAGAATTTTTCGTGAGACTCTTTGGAAGAAGAAGGGCCAGCCGAAATTGGGATGTAGAAAGACACACAAAAGGCACAGCAGTCGTTCACGCACAAGCAGACCACCGAGGGAGTCGGTGTTGAAGGAAATCGGATTCTGAGATTTTCATGAGCAGCGGAACAAGATTATTCTAAATTACAATCATGATTGAACATATATTTATAGTCGACTTCAAACAAACAGTTATGCAAAACATACAAAAACTACAACATGAAATCTCAAATGAACAATGAGAAAAACTCTACGCACATAGGTAGAAACGTCTCCACGCTCCGTTGCGTACGAATGCTCGAACAACAACAGCCTCGAACGCTCGATTTACACGACTGCAAGGCCGCAACGAACACAGCATGAACACTTCGTGCTCATCCTCAACGATCTCCTCGGCACGAACTCTTCGCACTTGTCCTCAACGATCGCCTCGGCCACCAACTCCTCAGCAACATGAACAGCCTCCACAGCACCACGAACGACCTCCAGAAAACCTCGACGGTGTTGAGTTGAGTCTAACACCACCAACAAGGTGACCTTGGTATAATCAGTATGAGAATCCAGAGGGTGGGCTTTGTTCAGACTTGATATGAGGCAGACGAAAGGAGGAAACAACGATCGTATACACGATTGGGCAAGTGGGAGATGGCAGAGACCTATCGTATAGATTAATGCCCAATTATTTAGAGAAAGCTAAGCGATCGTCTAGCAAAATCTATGTGATCGTTTAGCTCGGTCTGTCGCCTATAGACTCTACATGATCGTTTACCTTGGGCCAGCGATCGTCTAGCAAAGCTATGCGATCGTTTAGTAAATACTGGACGATCGTTTAGCTCGACTCTGCACTGTTGTTCAGCTCGCCCAGCAGTCGTTTAATAAATCCAAATTTACTTGACGACTTCGTGAGTTTCTTTTGCACGAAGAGAAAACGCAAAACTTTTTCAATCGTTTTGTAAAAAACTCTTTTTAAAATAGGAAAACCAATTTTTCTTTTAAACTCGCGGTTATCATGATCCAATAACCACCCACTACTTTGGTTATTTAAAAGAAAAAGAATTAATTATCCAATAAATAATATTATTATAATCATAAATTATAACCCACTTATCATACTATATTTATAACCTATAGTTTTAATATTTCATCTCATGAAACATATAAAACATAATTCTTTTTCTATTCCATGGTACTTAATGTAAATCTCATTTACATCAATCATCCACTAGATGTATCTCATACATCAAACCAATTATATCATATATAATCAAAATACCTCTTGTCAATTTGAACATTTCACATCAACAACGAGAACTGGTCTTCAACTGAATCTATTGAGCTACCAAGGAAACCTCATGGACCTGTAGCTCGAAGCTTCAACAATACGTGAATAATTGACTAAACTCTTTAGTCACGGGATCCACCATCCGTTAACTGCCAGGCACTCCACTAAAGACTGACAGCTGAACTCTTCTTGTCACAGATATATTATGTGTCCATCTTAACTAATCAACAGTACGACAACCCTTCACAGATCACTCGTAAGTACAGCTGGGCCAATAATCGTTATGCCCTTGTAGTTACATCTGGCTCCTTAAGTACCACTCATCCCTCTAATGAACATAAGTCATAGTCCTACTATGACTGAGTCTTCTCTTCCAAATAGAATTTATGGCCACTATGTTTAAGCCCCGGAATCAGCCCTTAAAGGAGCAATCTCTCTACTTATCCCTATTTCGAGAAATGAGTGAATTCCATATTGTGGATTGAGTTCCCAACTCCTAGATCAGACAAGTCCCCAGAAAGGTAGGCATGTTGAGTTGGCAATCTGGCCACTCTCACCCATAGTAATTAAAGGACCGCCCTCAAAAGCAGGAGTTCCCAAAACATTCAGAATTGAGGTCGTGTCATCTATGGTCGTTTAGGTGAGATGCAAGTCTCTAGTATCAACGGCGTTATATACAGAGTCTAGTCATCTCGTGGTCCAAGTCTTATACAAACCCTTTGTATAGGACACCCCCCTTCCACATCTCTACATGAATGGTCAGGATCAACCATTTGTAGTAGTTTATAACACTTGTAAACCTCTACAAAGTGAGCCATATCCATAGTGTCACCAAGATCAAGTATCCCACCTTAATCCTTATATTACAGACTTATTTAAGTTATCACTTAAAGCATGATCCACTTGTATATAACATATACATACTTAAGTTCACATAAGATAATCAAGGAGCTTTGTTTATTAGATATGAGTAAATGTCATAATTAAATAACAATTATTTTATTCATTGAATAATGTATATCTTTATAAAACAATGAGACTCCGAGAGAATTAGGACACCAATCCCAACAAGCGTTCACTTTTTTCGTCCGGCTTTGACGTCAGTAGTAGGGAGTCAATGTTCACCTTGTCCAACTTTGACGTCAGTAGTAGGGAGTCGCGCGGGTACTCGTCCTTCGCAGTGGTTGTTTTGTAGGAGTCCGGTCCGATCTGGGCGGCCGCCTCGATTCTAGTGGGTTCTGATTTTGGTGTGGGTTCGCCAGTTGTCAGCGACAGAGAAAGACATGCACGTCTGCGTGTGGTTTTTCGATCAGAGGCGAGTTGATTTCGCCAGTTGTCAGCGGGTTGTTCTCGGTTTTAGAGGCGACATTATATGCGGATTTCTCGATATCAATGGATATTAAAATTACAGATTGGTGATTATTGTTGATTATCTGTAATTGTAAATTCCTTATTGTTCATAATAAAATTGATTCAAGCTAGTTATCAAAGTGGATGTAGACCAAATTGGTCGAACCACTATATATCTTGGTGTTAGTTTTTTACTGTTTTTTGTTTTATTCTGCTGATTGTTTGCATTTTGTTTGGCCATCTAAGTTAGGTTCAAAACTCTCACAAGTGGTATCAGAGCTCTATTCGATCCAAGGAGGGTGTGTGGTAGTGTGCTGACATATTCTTTGTTCAGGACATTTTTTGTTGGGATTAATTTGATAGATGACTTTGATGTCTACATGGTTCAAAGTTGTTAAATTTGATGGGAAAGGTGATTTCGGGTTATGGAAGAAAAAAATTAGGGCTATTTTGGTACAACAAAAAGTAGTCAAAATCTTAGACGAAAATGACCTTCGGCCAACAATTACAAAAGCTGAAAAAAGGGATATGGATGGGATGGCCTATTCGACGATAATTTTGTATCTGTCAGATGGAGTGCTTAGGCTAGTAGATGAGGCCACTACTACAGCAGAGTTATGGAAGAAATTAGAAAGTCTTTATTTGACTAAGTCCTTGCTAAATAAATTATATCTAAAAGAGAAATTCTTTGGATATCAGATGGACTCTAGTAAAGGCTTAGAAAGAGAACCTAGATGAATTCCAGAAATTATAGCTGACCATAATAACATCAGTGAGAAGATATCGGATGAAAATCAAGCAGTTATTCTTCTGAATTCATTGCCTGAATTGTATCGAGAAGTTAAGGCAGCTATTAAATATAGACAGGATTCATTGTCCATATATATAGTGTTGGATGCCTTGAGAATGAGAAACCTTGAGATTAAAAAGGAACGCGAGGATGGAGAGTTACTCATGGCCATAGGCAAAAGTGAGAAAAAGAACGGAAAAGGAAAAGAGTCGAGATTCAGGTAAAAATCAAAGGGAAAGCCAAAAAGTGTTTCCTATGTTATAAAGAAGGACACTTTAAGAAAAATTGCCTTTTGAATAAGAGCAAGGAAACATCAAGTTCCAAGCATGCAGGGGATTCTAGTGCAACAAATGTCAATGATGGGTATGATTCAGCAGAGGTCTTGATGGTGTCCAGCAGGGATATTCAGGATGCTTGGATCATGGATTCAGGGTGCACGTTTCACATGACTCTTAATCGGGATTTCTTAATTAACTTTCAAGAAAATGATGGGGGATCAGTTTTGCTTTGTGATAATGCTACTTGTGATGTAAAAGGAATTGGGTCAATTCGAATTGCAACACATGATGGAATGATCAGAATTCTTACAAATGTAAGGTATGTTCCAGAACTCAAACAAAATCTAATTTCTCTGGATGAATTAGATAGAGTAGGTTATTCCTATAAATCTGAGAATAGAGTTCTGAAGGTTATCAAGGGTTCTTTGGTTAAGCTGAAAGGGACCTTGAGGAATGACCTTTATGTGTTGGAGGGTACTGCAGTTTCAGGTAGTGTTGTTGTTACATCTGGAAAGAAATAGATATGTCTATGTTAAGGCATAACAGACTAGCTCATGTGAGTGAAAAAGGTCTTCAAGCTCTTTCACAACAAGGTTTTCTTGGAGGAGTTAAAGACATTGAACTCCTATTTTATGAACATTGCATAATGGGAAAGTCTACCAGAGTGAAGTTTGGGAAAGGAAAGCATTCTACCAAAAGAATTTTGGATTATGTTCATTCAGATTTGTGGGGTCCTACAATGGTACCTTCTATGGGATGTTCGAGATACATCATGTCGATCATTGATGATTTTTCAAGGAAGGTGTGGATGTATCCACTGAAACAGAAGGATGAAGCTTTTGAAAAATTTCTTGAATGGAAAAAGCAGGTTGAGAACCAAACAGGCACGAAGGTAAAGTATCTGAGGACAGACAACGGTTTAGAATTTGTGAATCACAAATTTTATCAATTTTGAAAATATGAGGAATTACAAGATATTTCACTGTTACGTACACTCCACAGCAGAATGGTTTAGCTGAAAGGTTCAACAGAACAATTATGGAGTATACAAGATGTCTCTTGACAAATGCTTCATTACCCTTGAAGTTTTGGGGAGAAGCTGCCCAAACAGCCTATTATCTCATTAATTTGAGTCTGTCTTCCGCTTTATGTCTAAAGACTTCTCATGAGATATGGATAGGAAAAGCTCCAAGTTTGGATCATCTCAGAGTGTTTGGATGTTCAGCTTATGCTCATGTTAAGGAAGGGAAGCTGAATACGAGGGCACTGAAATGTATGTTTATTGGCTATCCTTAGGATGTTAAAGGAAATAAACTTTAGTGCTTGGAAGAGGGTAGAAATAAATGTATTATCAGCAGAGATGTAACCTTTAATGAAACAGAGATGTCATTTCCTGTCAAAGAGCAGTAGAAACAGCAGACAGTTGATCAAGTTGAGGAAGAGGTTAGAATTGATTCTAAAGCACGACCATCAGTTAGTTCAGACGAATCCAGTGATCAGTCATTCAGTTCTGATGGTAGATAGCCTCAACTGCAGAGGACTTTGATTGGTGAAGAAAGTTCAAGTAGCAGTGACCTACAGAACTATCAGCTTACACGTGACAGGCCTCAGCGGTGAGACAGGCTTTTACGAGGTATGGTTATGCTGATTTAGTTGCTTATGCTTTTACTTGTGCAGTTGACAGTATTAAAGCATGGCCTCTTACTTTTGAGGAGGCAATTGTATCTAATTCGAAGGAACAATGGAAGGATGCTATGGAAGCAGAGTTGTTCTTATTGCAGAAGTATCAGACATGTTCATTAGTTCCAAAGCCTCCTAATTAGAAACTCATTCAGTCAAAGTGGATTTATAAAATCAAGCCAGGTACAAGAGGTGATAACAAGCCTAGGTATAAGGCTAGACTGGCTAGGGCTATACTCAAAAGAAGGGAGTTGACTTTCATGAGATTTTCTCTCCGGTGATGAGGCATTCGTCCATTCGATTAATTTTATCTATTGCTGTTCACTTTGATATGTTTGTTAAACATATGGATGTCACCACATCTTTCCTTCATGGAGAATTGGAGGAAGTGATCTACATGGCTCAACCTAAGGGCTATGAGGTGAAAGGAAAGGAAGACATGGTTTGTCGTCTTCACAAGTCCATCTATGAACTGAAGCAATTGTCGAAACAATGGTATATCGGGTTTACACCTTTATTTTGAAGCAAGGGTTTCACAGGAGCTCATATGATGCCTGCGTGTACTGGAAACTATCTCAGAAAGGTACATATATTTATCTACTTCTATATGTAGATGATATGATCCTGGTGTCTAAGGATTATTCTGAAATCTATGATCTTAAGAAACGGTTGAGTAGTGAATTTGATATGAAAGATTTAGGTGAATTGAAAAGGATCCTAGGCATGGATGTGAAAAGAGATAGGGAGAAAGGATTGTTAACTGTTTCACAGGAGAGTTATATGCATAAATTGCATGAGAAGTATAATATGTCTAGTTGTAAGGCAGTTTCAACACCCTTAGCATCTCATTTTAGGCTTTCTTCGTCTCAGTATCCTATTACTGAACAAGAAAGGTTAGAGATGTCTAATATTCCCCATTGCAATGTTGTTGGAAGTATTATGTATTTGATGATTTGTACTTGGCCTGACTTGGGATACGCTATGAGTATGATAAGTAGGTTTATGTCAAATCCTAGGAATGAGCATTGGAATGCAGATAAATGGGTGCTTCGATATTTGAAAGGTAATGCCAGTGTATCATTGTGTTTTAGCAGGGATTGTGATAAATCAGTACTATTGAAAGGTTTCACAGATGCAGATTACGCTGCAGACCTTGGCAAAAGAAGGTCTTTATCAGGTCACATTTTTCGTGTGTTTGGTAATGTGGTCAGTTAGAAAGTTGCTCTACAGTCAGTTGTTGCTTTGTCTACTATTGAGTCAATATTTCAGTGGGTGAAGCTATAAAAGAGGCAGTATGGTTGAAAAGGATAGTTGGTGAGTTGTTGTCGTAGGAGTTCATTTCTATCGTCTGTTGTGATAGCCAGGTGTTATTCATCTTGTGAAGAATCCATTTCATCATGAACGGTCTAAGCATATCGATATCAAATTTCATTTTATCAGAGAAGTTGTGACCCAGAAAGATGTTGAACTGGTCAAGGTTCACACGGTTGAGAATTTGTCAGATATGTTAACCAAGGTTCTTCCAGCCCATAAGTTTAAATACCTATTAGATGGGCTAATATTAAATCTGGATGATAGGGAGATTAGAGAATCAGCTTGACACTTAAATATTCTTGTTGTTGGGGAGATTTGTAGAAAATAACAAGGTATTTAAGTGGGTTTTATTAGGCTTTTTAGTGAAATTAAAGCCAAATGACATTCTGGTAATTATGGGCAAATGACATTTTTGTAATTAAATCCATCTTCTCCATTAGGGCTGAAATTTTTCGTGAGCCTCTTTGAGAAGAAGAAGAGACAGCCGAAATTGGGATGTAGAGAGGCACAACAGCCGTTCACGCACAAGCAGACCACCGAGGGAGTCAATGTTAACTTTTTTCGTCTGGCTTTGACGTCAGCAGCAGGGAGTCGGCGTTCACCTCGTCCGGCTTTGACGTTAGCAGTAGAGAGTCGATGTGGGTACTTGTCCTTCGAAGTGGGTGTCTGGTAGGAGTCCGGTCTGATCTGGGTGGCCGCCTTGGTTCTGGTGGGTTCTGATTTTGGCATGGGTTCACCGGTTGTCAGCGACAGAGAGGGACACATGGGTCTGCGTGTGGTTCGCCGGTCAGAGGCGGGTTGATTTGGACTGTTCTTTAGCGGGTTGTTTTCGGTTTCAGAGACGACATTGTGTGCAGATCTCTCGGTATCAGTGGATATTAAAATTGTAGATTGGTGATTATTGTTGATTATCTGTAATTGTAAATTCCTTATTGCTCGTAATAAAATTGATCAAGCTGGTTCTCAAAGTGGATGTAGACCAAATTGGTTGAATCACTATATATCTTGTTCGTTCTTTACTGTTTTTCGTTTTATTCTGCTAATTGTTTGCATTTTGTTTAGCCATCTAAGTGAGGTTCAAAACTCTCACAAACCACTCCTAAATTATGGTTGTAGTTGTAATTACATTATCAAACTATCCATTCTAAAAATTGAGCCCTCGAACTTATATTAGTGTTGAAAGTGAACTTTGAAACTTACGCAATGATAGAAATTGTAACCATTGTATAAGTTTAAAGGTTCAATTTCTATTGCCTGACGTCCAATTTCTAAAATTATTGTAAGTTTGACGGTCCAATTTTAACACTTATATAAGTTTGAGGGCTCGATTTTTACTATTAAAAATATGAGAGTGTAATTGCAACTATCACCATACTTAATGGTTTTTTCAATTTACCCAAAAATAAAAAATTTGGCAGATAAGTACATGGTTAAATGAGGAAAGAGAATGATGATTCGAGGGTTTGACTAATGGATGGTATTTAAGGATGAACAGTTAGTCTAACTAGTCAAGCTAGTTTATGTTAATCCCATTTCTGCAAGTAACTCCTAATTTACATTATGATCAATTTTTAAACTTCAAGTTGGATTGAAGTTTGGGATAACTTGCGATCCAAAGTGTAATTTGCTGTAATTCTGAGAGTACTTTATTTTACAATATTTTTTTATTATTATTTTAGTTAAACATTTCGAAATTTAACACAAATTATGATTATATGTAAGGATGGATTTAGGATTTCATGTTGTGTGGCACAAATGCATGTAAAGTTAGAAGTTTAGTCCATAAATTTTTAAGATTTATGTTTATAAATAGTTTTTAAACTTTAAAAAATATTATAAAGGTCCACAAATTCTCTACTTCGTACTTGATGGATTTCTAAAATATCAATTATACATCCAATAAATTTCTTACATATTTGAAAATGTTAATAATTAACTGTTAAAGTATAGATTAAATTGAACTTTGTGTTTAATAGGCACAAAAACACATCTTTGTAAAATTAATTTTATCTATTATCCACAAAATTTAAAACTTAAGGTTGAATGTGTATGTGAGAAAACTAAAATTGAATTAAGTTTTTTAGACTTGTTTCAACTGTACTAAAAATTAAAAAATTATATATTTTTTAAAAAACATAAAAAATTAAAACAAAGTGTAATTATATTTGGTGATTAATTTAGGGGGATTTTTAAAAATAAAAAAAATTAGGAAAACTATTTAAACAAAATAACAAAATTTTAATTTTCTTGGGTAGATACTGATAAAGGCCGATAGAAGTCTATCAGTGATAGAAACTGATAGATACTGATAGAAGTCTGTCATTATCTATCGGTATTTTTTCTTTTTTATTATTTCTATAAATAGTTTGACATTTTTTCTACGTGTGAAAGTTTTTCTTAATTTTTATTTTTAATATATATATAGAAATCAGAAATACAAAATTGAAATTTGTTAAAAATTAAAATGAAAAACTGCACTTCACCAGATTCGAACTCTGGAGAAAACGGTAGCCTCCAGGAGGTAGAAGAAGAAGAGGAAAAAAAAAAAAGAAAAAGTGAAGAAAATACATGTTTTGGATTCAAAACCTAGAACCCGAGGCCAGCCTTGAGAACATCGGTTCCTTTCACGCCACTGAAGCAAAAGACAAATATTGATTATTAAATTAAACCGATAGATAACTACAAGTTTTAAATATTTAATAAAAATAAATATGTGCACGTGCAAAACGTCACGATGTGAGGGTGTCTCTGATCCCTTCATAGATCTGCCCTTATTTATATATTATTTTAAAAGAATTTCACCTTGAGATTAAGGAAATGGTTTGCAAATTTCATGATATATATTTAAAAACAATTTAGAAGATTTATCTTGTAATTTTCGTACATAATTATCAAGATTTTTTTATGTAAAATCTTGTTTTTAGGGGGATTTATAATATTGAAATCTTTTAGATAAAATGTGTTTGATTTAAAAGTTTGAATTTATAAAATATGGTTCAAAAGAAATATAATGGTTAAGACTCACTTCGACACTCTTTGGACTGTATGTAAGGGTGTTTTGCCATTTGGGATGCTCTGCACACAGATGACCATGTTTGTGTTGCTACTTTTAAATTACTAGGTGAATAGTATGATCATGTTTGCTCTTGCTATACAACTTGAGATTACTATATTTGTAGTATGATTGTGTTGCTCTGCTATTTACATTGAGTTCCTTCGTATATTATGAGCACATTAGGGTACAGGTTCAGAGATGATTTTAACAAGTTTATGTTTATGGTTACATGGGAATATTTATGATTTTTTTTATTTGTGATGACTCTCAAGTTTTTGAACCACTCACATTTTATATTAGTTTACGAACTTGAACTTTTATTTATAGTAATGATAATTTTCTCAAATTATTTTCCGACGAACTCTCACCACTAATTGGACTTTTTATCACAATCTTTTATAATTATATTTTCACTAGGATGCTTTTGAGTTTAAGCAAGAGTTAGTTGGTCAGAAACTATTGCCTGTCTCATTAGTATATTGTGATATGTAGCCAAGAATTGAGTTTTAATAGGTGTATAGTTGTAATGTATAAGTAATGCGTGTATTTAATAGTTATGTTTCAAGATCAAGGAGCATTTGATCGTAAGTTCCACTGTTCGTTCGAGGTCTATTATCATCACAGTCCATCTTGAATTCAGGTAGGGTTATCTAGCTTAGGGTGACAATATATATATATATATATATATATATATATTTCAAATCTTGAACCTTGGCTATATATATTAGAGGCAGAAAGGATTATCAAAAGTAAGCAAGTAAAGTATGGATTTTGATCTCTTGCTTTGCATTTTGCTCTCTCTTGTCTATCTTCTACTTGGCTACTCCTTTTTACTTAAACCTCATGGCTTAAACCTCCCACCAACCCCACTCTTTTGCCTTCCATTTATAGGCCATCTCCATCTCCTCAAACATCCTGTCCACAAAATATTTCAAAATCTCTCCCAAAAGTATGGCCATGTCTTCTCTCTCAAATTCGGCTCCCATCTTGTTGTACTTGTATCTTCTCCTTCCGCCGTCCAAGAATGTTTTACAAAGAATGATATCATTCTTGCAAATCGACCATCTTTGAACCCTGGAAAGTACTTAGCATACAACAATACATCCATGGCGCTCTCCCCTTATGGAGAACATTGGCGAAACCTCCGTCGAATTAGCACCCTCGAAATTTTCTCGGCAACACGTTTTAATTTGTTCTTGAAAAGTCGAGAAGATGAAGTCAAACGTTTGCTATATAAATTATGTGGTAATGATACGTTGGAAGATGAATTTAGAGTAGTAGAATTGGAGCCAATGTTGTTGGATCTTACGTTCAATATTGTAATGAGAATGGTGGGTGGGAAGAAGTTTTGTGAAGAGAATAATAAAAATGTGTCGGAGGATGAGGGATATTCGAAAAGATTTAGAGAGTTGGTGACACAGATTATGGCACATGGTGGATCAACCAATCCAGGGGACTTCATACCCTTATGGAATTGGATTGATCCAACTGGTTACAATAAAAGATTAATGAAGCTTGGAAGAAGATCGGATGAAGTTCTTCAAGGATTAATTGATGAAATTCGGAATCAAGAAGATGAAGGAATTAATATGATTCAACATTTACTTCGCTTGCAAAACACCGATCCTGAATATTATAGTGACCAAGTTATCAAAGGTCTCGTACAAGTATGTTTTTCTTTCTAATTGAACATCTAATCTAACTTCGATTTTCTCATTTTTATTTTGTCAATTTCTATTATATAATAATGATTATTCATTGTAATGATTTGATCTCTAAAATTTGGTTGGTAAGGATTTACGCCTCCTTTAATAACTATTTGGTTTTTATTTTTTTTATTTATGAAAATTAGGCTTCATAATTTTTAATTTTAATTTTTAGTCCATTTCTAAAAACAAAAATTACTGCATAGGATTTGATTTTGAAAACACACTTACATGTAAACAACAAAACATGGAAAGTAATAAATGAAAGTGGTATTTATAGGTCGCTGAATCTTCATGAACAAAAAACCAAAAATCAAATGATTATCAAATGGAAGCTTATTTTCTAAATTTTAAAATTTGTTTAACGATTTAGTATCTCTATGTAACAATTAGTTCTTAAAAATGATTAGGGATCAAATTTTGTTTACAAATTATAAAGAGTAAGTCCTTAAGTAATAAAAAATTAACAATTAATTTTTATGATAGAGAGTAAAATTATTATACAAACTATTAGAAACAAGAGCTACTCCACGATGGTATGTGATATTGTCCATCCAAAACGTCTATTATCGTTGGAGATAGTTCTCTCTTATAAACACATGATCATATCCTTATCTAAATATTATGGGATGTGAAAGTTCGTTGAGGAAGAAAAAGTATTTTTAACCCAATAGCTTAATTATTTCTTGCAGGATATATTATTAGGAGGGATTGACACATCTGCAGTGACCTTAGAATGGGCACTATCTCATTTACTTAACAATCCAATCGTGTTAGAGAGGGCCAAAGCCGAGATAGATTGTTTTATAGGACAAGAGCGTATGGTGAATGAAGCTGATTTGTCGAGTTTAAGTTACCTACAAGGAATAATCTCCGAGACACTGCGGCTAAGTCCGCCTGGTCCTTTGCTTCCACACTATGCATCTAAAGACTGCACAATAGGAGGTTATGATGTTCCACGTAATACTATGGTATTGTTTAATATTTGGGCTATACATCGAGATCCCAATCTATGGGAAGATGCCACCAGTTTTAAGCCTGAAAGACATGCAAATGTGGCTGAAGTTGAGTACTCATACAAACTATTGCCATTTGGTTTGGGTAGGAGAGCATGTCCTGGCATGGCTATAGCGCAGCGCGTTATTGGCTTGACTTTGGCATCGTTGATTCAGTGTTTTGAGTGGAAAAGGACGAGCAAGTCGTTGGTTGATATGAGCGAAGGTAAAGGGCTCACAATGCCCAAAGCTAAGCCATTAATAGTCAAGTATAGACCGTGCTTGATCATGAAAGCAATTCTTAGCGAAACAACGGATCAAATTATTTGAAAGTTTTGAATTTTCAATAGCAGCTATAAAGAATGTAACTTTTAATTTCCCTAGTTAAATTACTATGTATTAACAAATGAATCCATCAATATAAGTAAAATAAAAGAATAAATAGTTTTTTATTATTATTATTTTTTTTTTTTTGTAGTTTGTGAAATAGTTTTCTTTTATCCCTAAATTATTTTAGAACATAAAAAAATAAATAAATAAGCCTTTGGATCTCTAAGATTGTACAAGTGTCAACCTGGCATGATTAGTATTAGAATATTTATGAAATTGTTGAATGAGACTACCTAATTAACTCATGACTTTTTTTTTTTTTTTTTACTTTATTAGTCTTTATTAGCTAAAAGACAAATTGAATATCACACGTGATTAAAAATCTTTAGACTGAATTTTTATAGTGAATTGTAAATAATGAAATGTAACTGCGGACAGTTGCATGAATAGCAAAACAAAATATTATAAGAATTATCAATTTAGCAATAATTTTTTATGTATCAGTTGTAGTATAATCTGTATAAAAGAATTATCAATTTAGCAATAATTTTTTATGTATCAGTTGTAGTATAATCTGTATACTTTTATATATATTTGGTGTATTAGTTAACTGATATACTTTATATTTTGTACACCAGTCAACTAATATACTTTATATTATTTGGTAGATGAGTTAATTATAGAATTGATATAGACCAAATTTATCATTGATCATTATGTCAAATTTATCATTAAATGAGTATTCACACAATTGTTCTTACTCATGGATTTAATTTGAATCATTATTCATTTATTTTAGAATATTAACTTTCTAGTACATCATCTTATCTACTTACAATATTTCAATTCATTCTATTGGTAATTATTGATGTCAAATTTTAGAGACACTAATTGGCTGGCCTCAAGGTGGCAACAACGGTAAATTTTTATTTTCGATGAGAGAGTGAAGGGATCGAATCCCATAGCAGAAGGAAGTGATCGCTTTCCTTTCAATTTTGTTTTGGAAATCATAATACAGGAAAGAAGAAAATACAGTAAACAGATTTACAACATTCACAGGCATCTTCAAGAACTCCAGCAACTTCTTATTCCTCAATGAATCGATCTTCCACGAACAATGTTGTATCGCCACCATAGGGTCTTCCCTACTATTGTCTGATAAGAGACCGATTGATGGGAACCTCCTTTTGAGAGGGAATAGGAAGTTGAATTTTGGGAGATATTTTTATAGAGAACTCATTTATGTGTAAAATCCATTGAGAGAGAGAAAAAGGAAATTGAGAGGAATTTTTCTCTATAATAACCAACGACCCAAGAAAAAACTTTCCCCTCCATTAAACCACCCACTCCATATTTTCTTCATTTAAATTAAATTAAACTAATTTAATTATTTATTAGTTAAAAAAGTAATAACTAATTTAAATAAATTAATTAAATAATTAATTTATTTAAAAAATTAAATATTTAATATTTAATTTAAATATTTGAATCTTATTAAAATATATATTTCCCTTATAACCTATAGTTTTTAATATGTACCTCATTCATATTAATTTTAAACCTGTCGTTTTAATATGAATATAATTCATATTATTGTAATATGAATCTAATTCATATTAATTATTATTTAAATCTTATTCAAATACAATAAATCTCCTTTTATAGGAAAGTTTAATTTTAAATCTTATCCAAAATTAACTTTACATTATAATGTATTTGTATGTGTTATATTAATTCTATCACATGCAATTAATGAGTATACCCTTAACAAACTTGAACATTTCAAATTCTTTCAAAACTAGTAGTCCTTGTATACCCGTTATGAGCTAGCAAGGGAACCTCATGGACCTATAGATTAGAAGCTTCAATGATTCAGGATAAACTAATTAAACTTTTTAATTACGTTAATCAACATTCATTAAATGTGGGTCACTCAACGAAAAATCTACAGCTGCACTCTCTGTACTATAGAAAGTTTTCCATCCATGAATTTAACCTTTTACAAGTAAGTTGATCTTTCACGAGTTGTTTGTAATTACAGTTGAATCAAATTACCATTTTACCCCTGTAATTACCTTTTACTCCTTAAGTACCATTGATCCCTCTAATGAACAATTTGTTTATGGTCCTTGTTGAACGAGAAATTTTCATGTGAACGGTTCTACAACAAACCAAGTCCATCTCAGTCCTAAATTTTTGTGCGGATACATTTTGTTCAAGCCTCGGAGCTAGCACCCAAAGGAACTGCTCATCTACTTACCCTAAAGGCGGGAAGGATGGAATCCCATCTGTATAGTTATGTTGCCAACTCTCCACTTGGACAAGTCCTCAAAATGTTAGGCTATTGAGCCAACGACTTGGGCCACACTCACCCATACAAATCAAAGGACAACAAGAGTTCATAACTCACTTAGAATTGAGATCGAGTTACATGTGACCATCATATGCAATATTAATCTCTTCAGTCAATGATGTTACAAAGAGAGATTAAGTATTTTGCAACCCGGTCTGGTTGATACTTGTCATGAAATGCATGTTTTTAGGCCTTTATTTGCATACGTTTACTTAGAAAATTAAACTTTTGCATGTGTTCTCCCCTAAATTTAGTCTTAATTAGTTAAAATGAGATTATGAGGGTTTGATTGAGCTTAAAAGGTGTTATCTATTGATTTGGGGTGATTTTGTAGACTTTGGCAGGTGATTTTGACTAGATTGAAGATTTTTGTTCAATGTGGCCACATCGTCTAAGTCACTACGATTACATCATGAGCCATAATTTTCCATAATATAACTCAGTCAATATGGTTGCATTTTTCACATTCCAAGCAATTGTCTAGCCCCAATTTCACTTGGTAAACCCTTAAAGCATGAATTTCGACATTTTTTAATCGATTTTGGGCTTACAAAAGGAGGAGAAGCTCTTTATTTTGGACGACAACTCTCCATCTCTGAATTCAGCACGATTTCTCTACAATTTCTATCATTTGCTAGACCCCTTGGACGTTTTCTCAACTTCTCAAGTTAATAGCCTCAATAATGGAAGTTCCTTTGAGGCATAACTACTCTAGATCATCTCATCCCGTGAATGTGCACAATGAGGAACGATTCATCCTTAAAACGGAGAATCAAACTCGAAAAAGACTAGGAATTTGAGGATTTGTCCCAAGATCTCTTGAGTTGTAATTACCAACATTCATCTTTCATTTAATTCTTGTAGTCATTTTATTTTTACCATCGAATTCTATATTGTAACTATGATTTATGATTCAATAAAGTTCATTATTTTATCATTTGTCATGAGCTATGTCTTCTTAAGGGTTCAACAATGTAGATGCCCTAGAGTTGTTATGACTTAAGTAATATTGCACTTCATACCACTTTGTTTTACACATTCTCTTTGTTGAATTTAAAGATTGAATCGATAAGTTAAACTAGCCACTAAATTTAATGATCTAGTAAAATTCTATTGTTAAGAAGGTTAGGGTGAAAATGGATGTCACAAAGAGATATGAGACTTCAAGCTTAGAAATAGGATTGTCATGTCACCTTAGAAATAAGGGGCACCATAGGATAAAGAAACTGAACTTGAACTAGTCTAATATCCAGATATCCATGAAAGCATTAGGGATTAGCAACTTAGACCTCATAAAGAAACTTGACATAAGATCGAATGGGAGTGGATTTCTTTTCATATGTAACTCATTGTCTTGGTATGATGCAACTGCATCACTTAAGGCATAACACCTGAAAGGGTTGCCTCTGTTCGATCATCATTGTTGTTGTTTTTAAGCTCCTTTCCCTCACCTACCTCAATATAAACTTTTCATTGGTTACCTTGGTTTCATTGTTCCATAGCCATAATCAACTTAAAAGTCAATCTAGTACTGTAGGATTCGACACTTATAGTACTTCAAGTTTATTACTTCATCGATAGTGTATGCTTACACTGATACCTCATTTATCCATAACTTTTTGCCACTCATACATTTGATTCATCAAGTTTTTGGCATCGCTGCCGGGAACTAGCAAATTTTTTAATTTATTGTTGACTGTGATTGATCAACGTGACTGCATTAACTTTGTTTCAGGAAAATTGTTGTTTGTTTTACAAGGAGGAGTTGGTAGATGAGAAGAAGACCTTGCCTTTTTCAACCAAATCCTGAAATAGAAAGGACCTTTTGCCGATGGAGACAAGAGCAGAAATGGAAGCATCAAAAGCAAAAGAAGTTGAATGCACAAGAGAATCTTGTAGAGGCCACATTCGTGCAACAAATTAAAATGAACCATCCTCTTGTAGACGATCCTCCGATCCCTCCCACGAACAGATTTCATCAGAATGGCGAACAACATCCATAACCTCAACCTCAGTCACAGCCAGCTACGAACCTCCAAAATCCTATCTTCATGGCATAAGATAGAGATAGAGGCACCAGAGACTATGCAACTTCTACGTTTCAAACCTTGGACATTGACATTCTATATCCACTAATTGATGTGCCCATATTTGAAATGAAACCTCTTATGTTTCAAATGTTGAACTCATTTGGTCAATTCATTGGGCCACCTGATGAAGATCCCCTTAAACATCCTGTTTTTTTATCAGAATCTATCGCTCTTTCAAAGTTAATGGTGTTTCTGAAGATGCACCTAAGACTTGAATATTTCCCTAATCTTTGCAAAGAGACGATGAAGTATGGCTTGATCATTATCTCCCAACTCCATCACCACTTGATGACCTTGTGGATAAATTTCTAGGAAAATATTTTTTGCCTGACAAAAATATCAATTCAGAGAGGCGACATCATAACCTTCAAGATATCTCTATCTGAGACTATCGATGAAGCATGAATAAGATTCTAAAAGTTGGTGAGAAGATACACACATAATACCACCCTCAAAAAATGGGAGGATTTATAATAGGTTGAACAAGCCTCGAAAACAAATGGTGAATGCATTAGCGGGAGGATTTTTGCTCAAAGATTCTGTGAACAAATCCTACGAAATTATGGATGCAATTGCAAATCATAACAATAATTGTGGAGATGCAAAATACACTTAATGTCACACCCCCTCCCAAATCATCCTCTTTAACCTAGAAAGGTCTGCGAAGACAGTAAATACCACCCTTTGTGAACCTGTTTTACTTTATAAATCATTTAAATTCTTACTTAAGCACCATCATAATCTAATGACTTCAGCACAACACATGTAACACAATGTGAGCATTATCTTATACACATCTATCTTATCCAACCATTATGCACAACTTAAACATTTTATCTTAAACCTAACAACATAATAGATACACCTATATTCTATCCCCCTTTCCACTCTATATGCTTAGCTTACATGCTTAACCCTAATACTAAATACATATAGACACCTAAATACTTGATTATATGAGAAGATTGATGTAGTGACAGACTACAACTTCAAGTGACACTCAAAACTCTTTTGTTACCTGGGGGAAAAACAAAAAGAAAAGAATGAGCTGGAAAGCCCAGTGAGTGGCAGTTTAATATTAACATAAAGTTTTTATGTGAAACTCATTTTTGAAATCATAGAATACAATTACAAATCCTTAGCAAGATATTAAAACATGGAGCAAAGTTCCAGTACATGTTTAACATTAAGGAAGCATTAAAAACATAAAAAACTAATGAAATGGCATGATCGTGATTTCTTCAAATATTTCAAAAAACTGCAAAGCACCAAAAACCACAACAAACCCATATGAACATACAAAATTCCAGAAAACCATACCAAACCCTGTACCTATTCCCACTAGTATAAATATACAAAATATTAAGATATCTTGTCTAATGTGCACACGTCGACATACACAAGTACGCTAATAATCCCAGTTAAAGCATGCTGACAATCCTAGTCAGACGTGTCACACCCCCTCCCAGTTTTAACCTCTAAAACCGAAAGGGGACATGATGGTAGCAGTTACCGACCTACGCGCCAGCACTTACTGCCTAACTTAAGTAAAACCTGCTAAAGACCTTAATATGCAAATACGACATAGCAGTAAAATAACTATGATTCTAACAAGGAAACAACTTAAATATAAATCTGAAAAGAAAACAAACATATGTCCAACAAACAACACAAGAACGAAACATGGGTCCCAAAAATACAATCCACAAGTCCCAGACTTCTCTCAAATATGTGCACATAAAAAAAAGCTTAACCTAAACTTCTTCCTTCCTAACCGAGCTTTGAGTGGCAAGCAGCAGTGGGTTCAACAGCGAGGAATCTGACTACTACTTGGGAAAAAAGAAAACATTTGAAAACGGTAAGCTTGTTGCCTAGTGAGTGACTCATAGAAATACAGTTCGTCTCAAGCCTTTCATACACATTAATTAAACATATAAACATGCTGAAAATAATTTCAAGCAACTTACGTAGTATCATACGTTAATCGAGTCATAACCAAACATACCATCAAACCTTAGTTGAGAACGAGCGTTCGTAGCTCAAGCTTCTAACGTCCATTCATGGCCATGAGACCCATACTTCGGTCCCATTATAATGATTGTGGTCAAAAGACCCATACTTCGACCTCCCATATAGAACTACCTACATGCACGTGGAGTATACTAAGTACCATCAATACCTTAGGTACTTCCACGGATACCTTCTATACCTTCGATATCAGGTTTATTAGAATGGTAACATTCATAGAAGATTTGAGTACCATAAGCTTTAGGCATAGCACTTACCTAGCTTTTGCCATAAGAGCATTATCACAATTCAACATGCATGCTTCGCGAATTATAAACATGTAGTTTGCAATACCCTTTCATTCAATCTTAACATGCATGCTTCGTGAATTATAAACATGTAGTTTGCAATACCCTTTCATTCAATCTTAACATGCATTAGGATTAATAAAACTCATTTAAATAACTTAAAACGTCATGCTTAAGAAATGCCTTGAATCCTTTAAAAACATAAGTATAAACTTTACTTGCTCAGAAAGCCCATGAACACTAGCGTAAAATTCATTTGGAACGCATGTTCCTTTTATATTCATATTTTTTAAAACATTTAGTCACTCATGGATCTTTAGGCCTGATTTTTCCTAGGCTTGGTAGGCCTCTCCAATGAACGTAGCTCCTACCATAAAAATAAGAACTTTAGTTACTAATTTGGTCTCCCTTTTGAGACTACTCTTTTAACCAAGCTCAAAATTAGCAAGAAGTTGCCTGTTCATCCAAAATTTTCAGATTCAACTTCTAACATCAATAACTTGAAAACTATGACTCATTTAAAAATTTTCCTTTTCCAAACATGCTCAGAATTTTTGTTAACAACGTTACCTCAAATTTCAGCATAAAACTCCTTGTGGTTTAACCTGGGCCTTTAAATTTCTCCCGAAGACCCTAAGCCGTAACTCCCTGCTTGAACAAAGATTCTAGGTTTAATTTCCAAAATATGTAACTCGAACTCCATACATTATCTTGCAAAAGTTCCTTCTACAAACTTGCTTGAAATGGTGTTATCCGTAATACCTTAAAATTTCAGCTTGAAAATTCAAGTGGTTTGGCCTAGATCTTCAATTCTTCGTCCAGTGCCTGGAATGCCCAACAACGAACCTTCATCTCTCCCTTCCTTCTTTGTCCTCTTTCCGGCGAGAACTCCCTTTCAAAGGCTTGATTTTAGGAACTAGACTCGTAGAGCTTTCCAACCGTACCAAGATCGTCTGGTTTACTCGAGGAAATCGTCCAAAACGAGCTATTGAATTTCTCTTTCTTTTTATACTACCGCCCAAACTTTTTTCATGAAATCTCCTTAAGCCACCTCACCAACTAGTGGAGATCAAGGGCCTAGATTAAGCCATCTGTCTAGAAACTAAAAGAAACGTTTAAAACTGAGCGTTTCGAGAGAACTCGATCCTTGTTAGAAAAATTTGATGGAGAAGGGTCACTACTTGATGGAAAATTCAATGGTTCTTTGCTGAATACTCGATAGGAAGGAATTGATACTTGATGGGATACTAGGTGTTGGATGGCTTGCTCGATGCATGTTCCTTACTCGATCGCTCGTACTCGATGAGCGACTCTTCCTCGATTGCTCATACTTGATGCTGGACCCTTCCTCGATCCTTCATACTCGACACCCGGCGATATTTACTTGATGCTTGCCTTATGCTTACTCGATGCTTAGCTGCCCCTCTTCACAGCTAACACTTAGCCAGAAATTCTTTTTGCAAGGCTAGATTAATAAGTATCCGAGAGTAAAGTTCCCATATTTAGACATTTTTCCTTCTTCATACTTAACCTTTACCTAAAAACCCACAATTTCAATCTAACATAAATATTTAACCCCATTACTTTGCTTAACTCAAACAATAAACATAATTAAAAAGGGGAAGTTGTTGGAATTGGTGTCCTAATTCTCCCAGAGTCTCGTTATTTTGTAAAGATATACATTGTTTAATGAATAAAATAAGTGTTATTTAATTCTGGCATTTACTCATATCCCTTGGTTATCTTATGTGAACTTAAGCATGTATATGTGATATACAAGTGGATCATGCTTTAAGTGATAACCTAAATCGGTCTGTAGTATAAGGATTAAGGTGGGATACCTGATCTTGGTGACACTATGGATACGGCCCGCTTTGTAGAGGTTTGCAAGTGTTGTAAACTACTATAGATGGTTGATCCTAACCATTCGTGTGGAGACGTGGAGCGGAGGTGTCCTATACAAAGAGTTTGTATAAGACCTGGACCACGAGATGACTAGACTCTGTATATACCACCGTTGATACTAGAGACTTGCATCTCACCTAAACGACCATAGGTGGCACGACCTCAATCCTGAGTGTTTTATGAACTCTTGCCTTTGAGGGCGGTTCTTTGATTAGTATGGGTGAGAGTGTCCAGATTGCCAACTTAACATGCCTACCTTTTTGGAGACTTGTCTGATCTGGGAGCTGGGAACTCAATTCACAATATGGAATTCACTCATTTCCCAGAGCAAGGATAAGTAGAGAGATTGCTCCCTTAAGGGCTGATTCCGGGGCTTGAACATAGTGGCCACAGTTTCTCTTTGGAAGAGAAGACTCGGTCATAGTAGGACTTTGATTTATGTTCATTAGATGGATTAGTGGTACTTAAGGAAACAGATGTAATTATAGAGGCATAACGATTATTGGCTCAGTTGTACTTACGAGCGATCTGTGAAGGGTTGTCGCACTGCTGATTGGTTAAGATGGACACATAATATATCTGTAGAGAGGAGAGTTCAGCTGTCAGTCTTTAGTGGAGTGCCTGGCAATTAACGGATGGTGGATCCCGTGACTAAAGAGTTTAGTCAGTTATTCACGTACCGTTGGAGTTTCGTATCTACGGGTCCATGAGGTCCCCTTAGTAGCTTGGATTTATGTTGAAGGATCAAGTTCTTGGTGTTGATTTGAAATGTTCAAATTGACAAAAGATATTTTGATTATATATGATATAATCGGTATGATGTATGAGATACATCTAGTGAAGGATTAATGTAAATGAGATTTACATTAAGTACCATGGAATAGAAAAAGAACTATGGTTTATATGTTTCATGAGATGAAATATTAAAACTATAGGTTATAAATATAGTATGATAAGTTGGTTATCATTTTTATTTATAATAATATTAATTATTAGATAATTAATATATTTTTTTTAATAACCAAATGTAGTGGGTGGTTATTGATCATGGTAACCGTGAGTTTAAAAGGAAATCGGTTTGCTATTTTAAAAAAAGAAGTTTTACAAAAGTTTGAAAAGAATTTGAGTTTTCTCTTCGGCGAAAAGAAACTCACGGAAGTCATCAAGTAAATACAGATTTACTAAATGACGGCTGGGCGAGCTAAATGATCATGCAGGTGCTAACTAAACGATCGTGCAGTTTTTACTAAATGATTGCATAGTTTTGCTAAACGATCGCTGGCCCAAAGTAAACGATCGTGTAGATTCGACCGAGTTAAACGATAGAGCTAAACGATCGCATAGCTTTTGCTAGATGATCGCATAGCTTTATCTAAACGATTGGGCATCGACCTATACGATAGGTCTACGACTTCTCCCACTTGCCCAGTCATGTACGCAATCGCTATTTCTTCCGTTCATCTGCCTCACACCAAGTCCGAACAAAGCCTACCCTCTGGATTCTCACATCGAGAATACCAAGGTCGCCTTGTTGGTGGTGTCAAACTCAACTCGACATCATCGAGGTTTTCTGGAGGCCATTCGTGGTGCTTTGGAGGAGTCCATTCGTGGTTTTGTAGAGGAGTTTGTGATCGAGGTGATCGTTGAGGATGAGTGCAAAGTGTCCATGCGGTGTTGCGATCGTGTAGATCAGGCACTCGTGGTTGCTGTGATCGATCAGAGTACGCATCAGAGCGTGGAGACGCTTCTACCGATGTTCGTATAGAGTTTTTCTCTTTGTACATTTATTGTTCATGCTGTAATTTCTCTGTATATTTGTATAACCACTTGTATTGAAGTTGAATGTAAATGTATTGTTGATTCATGATTGTAATTTGGAATTGTCTTGCTTCCACTACTCACAGAAATCTCGAGTGTCGATTTCCTTCAAAAGTAACGTGCGAATTTTACAAGATGTATATGAGTTATACTGATAATAACTCGGGTACATAATCTAGTGGTTTGAAATCTATTTCCATCAACCACAATAAATCACAAATCCTTTACTAATTCGGGAAATAAATATGATTTTTCAAATAAAATAGCCAAAATCCAATGATTCCAATTAAAACCGATTGATCCATGGAGATCACAATTAGACAGCAGAAATACATATAAAACAGACCATACAAGTATTTTCCACAAATCGTACATACTATAATACCATATTCATATAATATCACCTAAAATATTTGAAAATAGATCCCTCGGAGTAAAGGGCGAGACAAAAATGGATGTGAGAATGTTGTTGTCGATCACTTGAGTAGGCTTGTAGCTGACGGTGGTTCTCTCAATTCTGATGGAGACTTTTCTGACCATACACTGATGCAGGTTGACGGTATTTCTATGATTCCTTGGTATACTGACCTCCTTAATTATTTGATCACTGGTGAGTTCCCTTATGGAATGAACAAGTATAGACGAGATAAAATAAAAAGTGAGCCAAAGTATTATGTCTATGCGGAGCCTAACTTATGAAAATTAGGTGCTGATCAAGTTGTTAGAAGGTGCGTCCCTAATGACGAGTTCTTTTTTGTTTTAGAATTTTGTCATAAGCATGCATATGGTGGACACTTTAGTTCCAAAAGAACCACTAAAAAAGTCTTAGATTCTGGTTTATATTGGGATACTTTGTTTAGGGATGCATATTTTCTTTGTAAGACTTGTGAACGTTGTCAAAAGTCAGGAGGTTTGTCCCATAGGAATGAAATTCCACAAGTCCCTATTCTTTTCTATGAGAAATTTGACGTATAAGGGATAGATTTTATGAGACTGTTTCGTTAATCTTGTGGAGTATATTCTATTGGCAGTGGACTATGTTTCCAAATGGGTGGAAGCAAAGGCCATTGTTACTAATGATGCTAAAGTGGTTGTAGGGTTCTTGAAGTCTAACATTTTATGCAAATTTGGCTTCCCTAATGCAATCATCAGCGACCAAGGATCACATTTTTGCAATCGAGTCATTGTTTCCTTGTTGAAAAAGTATGGTGTACAACATCGTATTGTCACCACATACCACCCTCAGACGAATGGGCAGATGGAGGTGTCCAACAAAGAGGTCAAGGCTACTTTGGAGGAAGGAAAGATTGAAGCCTTCGAATTGACGATACTTTGTGGGCTTACAGAACTGAAGGAAATAAGACATGAGTATTTCCATGAGCAGCGGAGATCATTCCAAATTCCATTCGTATTTGAATATACATAATTACAATCAAGAAACGAAAACTTACAGGTCATGCACAATACGAAATTACAACGTGCTTAACAATGAGATCAAGGGAAAGATCATACATACCTTTGAAGACTCATCTTCAAACTCCCTCGATCATGAACGTTCATTTAGTGTCCAAAACTACAACAAACAAACGCTCAAATACTACGACCGTAACACAGCATGATCAACGGCAAACTCGAATACAACGATCTCTAAGATCACGAACCCAACGAACGGCTTCCAAAACCTCGACTCAATCGAGTTGAGTAAGACACCACCATAATGGCTACCTTGCTATGAGAATCCAGAAGTGTGGGCTCTGTGTGGACTTGGTTAGAGGAAGAGGCCGAAGGAGAGACAATCGTGTAAACAATCGAGCAAGTGGTAGATGACAAAAGTCTATCGCATAAACGAATGCTCAATCGTATAGCAAATGCTCCGCGATCGTATTGCAAATGCTCTGCGATCGTTTAGAAGACGACCAGCGGAGTGAACTATCGTGTAGTGTCACTCCATGATCGTTTAGTCTCTCTTTAGCTATCATTTATTGAATCCTATTCATTTGACAGCAAACCGTGAGTCTTTCCGAGAATTGAAAATCTCAAATCTACTAAATTTAGGAAAATATTTTTCTTTTTATCTCACGATTACCATGAAACCACCAATAACCTCTCACTCAGTTGGTTATTAGAGAAAAGGATATAATTATCCAATAATTAATATTATTATAAATATATATGATAACCAACTTACCATATTATATTTATAACCTATAGTTTTAATATTTCATCTCATGAAACATATAAACCATAATTCTTTTTCTATTACATGGTACTTAGTGTAAATCTTATTTACAATAATCCTCTACTTGATGTATCTCATACATCACACTGATCATATCATATATAATCAAATTTCCTCTTGACAATTTGAACATTTCAAATCAACACCAATAACTGATTCTCAACTTGAATCCATTGAGCTACCAAGGAGACCTTATCGATCTGTAGCCTGAAGCTCCAATGGAACGTGAATAACTGACTAAACTCTTTAGTCACGGGATCCACCATCTGTTAACTGCTAAGCACTCCACTAAAGACCGACATCTACACTCTTCTTACTAAAGATATATTTTGTGTCCATATCAACCAATCAATAGTATGATAATCCTTCACAGATCGCTCGTAAGTACAGCTAGGCCAATAACCGTTATGCTCTTGTAGTTACATCTAACTCCTTAAGTACCACTGATCTCTCTAATGAACATAAGTCACAGTTCTACTATGATTGAGTCCTCTCTTCCAAAGAGAAGCTGTGGCCACTATGTTCAAGACCCGAAATCAGCCTTTAAAGGAGCAATCTATCTACTTACCCCTGCTTTGGGGAAGGAGTGAATTCCATCTTGTGTAACTGAGTTCCCAGCCCCCAGATTAGATAAATCCTCAAAAAGGTAGGCATGTTCAGTTGGAAATCTGGCCAGTCTCACCCATATTAATCAAAGGACCGCCCTTAAAGGCAAGAGTTTCCAAAACACTCAGGATTGAGGTCATGTCACCTATGGTCGTTTAGTGGATATGTAATTCTCAAGTATCAACGGTGTTAAAGAGACTAGTCATCTCGTGGTTCGACTTATACAAACTCTTTATATAGGACACCCCCACTCACATGTCTCCACATGAATGGTCAGGATCTACCATCTGTAGCAATCTATCTACTTACCCCTACTTTGGGGAATGAGTGAATTCCATCTTGTATAGCTGAGTTCCCAGCTCCCAAATCAGACGAATCCCTAAAGTGGTAGGTTTGAGTCGGCTACCTGGTCATTCGCACCTATGCAAATCAAAGGACCACCCTCAAAGGCAGGAGTTCCTAACTCACTCAGGATTGAGGTCATATTACCTATGGTCATCCTAGTGAAGTGAAGTCTCTGTCATAAACGGCGTTATAAAACGAGATGTTAATACTTCGTGGTCAGGTCTTATACAAACTCTTTGTATAGGACGCCCCCGCTCGCATGTCCCCACATGAATGATTAGGATCAGACTATCTATAGCAAGTCACAACACTTGTAACTATTTTACAAAGTGGGTCGCATCCGTAGCATTACCAGGATAAGGTTTCCCTCCTCTATTCATATACTACAGACCAGTTTGGTTATCACTCAAGACATGATCCACTTATATGTCTCCACATACATGTTTAAGTTACATAATGACAACCAGGGATTTTAGTTTATTGGTTTGTGGTAAAGAAAATAAAACATCCAATGTTCAAAGACAATAAGTGAAGAAAATATCAAATATTATACATCACAAGCATTTGTTCAAAATGGTGTTTACAAACTACAGAACATAAGAGTTTAAGGCATCATCCCCAATAGGTCGCACCCAAACTTCACATGGGCAAAGCCTAGAAACAATACATGTACAACTCAGCAAAGCACAATGATAGCTCCACCAAGATTCCCTCTAGCACCGCGACAACAGCCGCAAGCTCTAGCCCTCACTACCTCCCATAAAAAGAGCCCTACAATAGTAGAGCTTATGAAAGAGTATATGGCCAGATATGATCCAACTCTAGGTAATTCAACGGTACAAGAAGGGCAGTTGGCTAACAAGATCTAGAGCAAACCTCCAGGGATTTTTCCTAGTAGCATGGAAGCTTCAAAACTACACGGTAAGGAGCAGTGCAAGGTCGTCACACTCTAAAGTGAACTAGAGTACGCAGGATCAAAGATACCTGGAGAACAAATGACCCCTACAACTGCAGAAAAGAAGAAAATGGATGAAAAAAACAAAAATAAGGACGAAGGCGAGAAATAGGTAGTTGTAAAGGAAAAGAATACAGTGTTGGTATATAAACCACCAATACCCTTCCCCTAGAGACTTTAGAAGGCAAACCAAGAAACAAAGTTTAAGAAGTTCATGGATATCTTGAAGCAGTTGCATATCAACATTCTGTTAGTTGAAGCATTGGAGGAAATGCCCAACTACATGAAATTTTTAAAGGACATCTTATCCAAGAAACAAAACTGCCAAAATACGAAACAATCGCACTAACCAAGTGCTGCAGTACCTTGGTTAGCAACAAGATCCCACCAAAACTAAAAGATTAAGAAAGCTTTACTATCTCGTATCTATTGGAGGGAAAAGTTTAGGCAGAGCACTGTGTGGCTTAGGGGAAAGTATTAACTTGATGTCATATTCAGGTTTTGCTCAATTACGCATTGGGGAAGTAAAACCAACCACTGTGATCCTTCAATTAACTGATAGATCAACTACCAAACCAGTAGGGAAAATTGAAGACGTGTTGGTGAAAGTGGATAAGTTTGTGTTCTATGCAGACTTCATAATTTTGAATTACAAAGCTAATAAAAAAGTACCAATAATTTTGGGATGATCATTCTTAGCAACAGAGAGAACATTGATTGATGTGCAGAAAGAAGAATTGACCATGAGAGTCAATGATCAAAAGATTGTTTTTAATGTATTAAATGCATTAAAATTCCCTGAAGATATGGATGAATGTTCATTTATTGAAGATATATTAATGTTATACTTTAGCCGTGTATATGTTGAAACAATTTAGGTCCTATGATATGTAGAGAAAGTGAATGTGAGGAAGGATAAACCATGCTTGTTCACATGTTTAATGTGTGACAAGCAGCTTATTTGTGCCGAAAACCAAATTGTCACAACGACCTTATAACCGCGTACCATTTAAGTTATGCATGAGATTGGAAAAACCAAGGTACATTAGAAAGACAAATTAATACAATTAAAATGTATGGCTAATCTGCAGATAATATAATTCATCACTTATGAGCTTCCTATCGAATAACCATAATTGAAGACCCCATAAAAGATTGCATATCACCATTATCAATTTTGACTATCAATGTCGATACCAATTAATTATCACTATCGATATCTAACAAAGAATCAATATCGATACAAGCTATCTATATTAATATCGATTAGGTTATTAGTATCAATTTAACCTGCCTATAACAATCCAGGTAGTCTGAGGACATGCAACATTTGACAATGACTCCCATTGTCTAGATAACAACCAATTCAATACAACATCTCATACTCAAACCATCCAAGAATGCATTTGCACTTTAGATATCATGTAAATTTTCAAATGCATATACAATTGAATGTTAGATATATTTAAATAAGAATATGTTTAATTGAAGTATGGGTTATGTATGTGGATTAATAATTTATCACATTGGGTTATTTTATTAGATTGGGCCCTATTATGTGATCTAATTAATTAAGGCCCTAGATTCCTAATTGAGTATGGACTTAATGGGTACAAGCCCATTCCTAGTTAATTAGGGTTTAATGGGAACCCTAGTTGAACAAGTATATAAAGAGACCTTAGGCTATGGTCTCCAATATACCAAAACAATAAGCACTCAGTCTTTCTTGAATCCCATCTAGAGAGAGATCCCACCAAGGCATTCGGAGTTTTGGTTGAGGAAGACCATAGTCATCCATCATCATCTTGAAGCTATCATCAATTTTGCAATGGAATCCGGTATGTTATTCCTGACAATTTGACATGAATGATCCTAAGGTTTATCTATTCAATATAGATATAAAGAATTTATGCTAAAAAGTGGTATCAGAGCATGAATTTCATGTTGGATTGTTAGTTTATGCATTTTCCATTGGCATTGTTGATTAAATTTTGGTTTCGGTAAAGAATTTAAAGAATTAAAAAAAAATGGTCGGCTTACTATAGCAGTGTTGCAAACTCATCGACGGTAGGATGGAAATCTCGGCGGTCAATTTTTTTCTTTGGCAATATGTGTTCTTGCAACCCGTATTCTTGTTGTGGTATTTGACATACCCATCACCGATTATGAATGGTGTGCTAGTAGTGGATTAAAGTGATTTTTTTTTTGGTTGATTATTTTGATTGAACGTGGTTTCCTAAAGTTTTTTTTTAAGGAAAAAAAAAAACCCTTAGTTCTATTATTGTTAAAATTAAGGATGTTCAGTTCAACATTCTTGACAAAAGTCCTCCAATATGATGAAATCCACTGGAAGAAAAAGTTAAAGACCGATCGAAGGAGTTAGGTCTTTAGTTGCTGCAAATTTTACCCATCAAGACTTTCGGTTAATGACTAACTGGAGTTACTGTTGGGCGAAGGTATCGGTTAATTACGGATTAAAGTCTTGCCGGCGGTTCTTGGTTTTAATTATCAGTTTTTTTTCTTTAATTCTTAATGGATGACTTTATGAGTTCGATTTTAAATTGGATTAATAATGGAAAAGTTAATGTTCTGTTTTTTTTTCTTTTTTTTTTTAACTGAAAAGTTATGTTAATACTTAATTGATGAATATGAGTTTCAAAAAAAAAAAAATTGAATTGTGATTGATAATTTTGGACACTGGTGGTTTTTTTTAAGGTTAAAAAAACTGATTGAATTTAGTGAATTTATTTTTTAATAGTTTGATAATATTGAATTTGTCAACTATTTGGATTAATTGCTGATTGAACTCCTTGCCCACATTTCTAAGTTTTATTGATTAATAACTTGGTGAAATTCTTGAAAAGGGTTCTTAGTTCTTGATTGATAAGTTTGTGAATTAAAATCTACAATTTGATTGTTTTTGTGATATTCACATGTTGTTACTTTAATTGTATTATGTGTATGCAATTATTAAGTGAATTTTGTAAAAGACTATTTGGTGTTCTTCCTCCTTTATTTTTTGTACAATAATATTATTGTATCTTATATTTTAGATTGAATTGGTCAAAAATAATATGTTACCAAAGTAGCCTCTATTATCTAGATCATTTTAATTATGAAATATAAGATGTAAATATTCATTAATTTATGCGGATAATTATCGGCCCAAAGGAAGATAATTATTTGGCCAAATTGTGGGTATGCATGTGGTAATAAGTATGTGGCAATTATAAGGATTGCTCATGTGAAAAATAGTCGGTCCAAAGAAAGGATATTTTTTGACAGAGTTAATTGTCAGTACTTTGATTACTACATTAAGAGTACCATTTACAGTTGGTGTTTTTTGCCCAAAGACTGGACATCAATGTTGTACTAGGTATCTTGTTAAAGGGGCCCTCCACATATGTGAAATTATTTTGTTATGTTTTAATTGTGAGCATATGTTTTGTTGTTTATTGTTTCAGTTGGTCTTACTCAAATATCTGAAAATCTAAGTCAATCCCTAAGTTGAATGGATCGAACTTCAAGATTTGGAAAGAAAACGTAGAGATACTTCTTGGGTGTATGGATTTGGACCTTGCATTAAGGACCGATAAACCTACTTCTACTGAGGAACAGCCAAATACGGCTAATATAGAGAAGTGGGAACGGTCAAATCGCATGTGTCTGATGATCATTAGGCACTCCATTCCGGAGTCTTTTCGGGGCTCTATCACGGAAAGTGAAAATGCCAATAAGTTCCTTGCTCAAACTGAGAAATATTTTTCTAAAAATAAGAAAGGGGAAGCAAGTAGTCTTTTGACTTCTTTAACTTCTATGAGGTATAAGGGCAATGGAAACATAAGGGAGTACATTATGGAAATGTCCAATCTCGCAGGTAAATTAAAGGCACTTGATATCGAGATAAATGAAAATTTACTCGTGCATCTAGTACTTATCTCTCTTCCTGCACAATTCACTCAGTTTAAGATAAGCTATAATACTTAGAAGGATAAATGGAGTATTAATGACCTTATCTCACAATGTGTGCAAGAAGAAGATAGGATTAAGAGAGAAAGCATAGAAAGTGCTCATTTGGCAATAGGCTCTCGTGATAAGAAGAAAAGGAGAATTGTGGATGTTGCAGAAGGGACATCTCAACAGAATAAAAAACAAGAAACAAGCTATTGAACATCCTTGTTTAAAAGCTGAAGTCTTGCGGTAGATAAGTCTCAATCCTTGGACGTTTTCAAGTCTTTCAAAGCTGAAGTTGAATTTCAACTTGGAAAGAAAATTAAGGCTGTCAAATCTGATCGCAGTGGTGAATATTACGGTAGATATGATGGATCAGGCGAACAACATCCAGGGCCCTTTGCCAAATACCTAGAGGAATGTGGAATCGTCTCGCACTATGTCGGGCGAACCCAGCATGAATGGTGTAGCGGAAAGGCGAAATAGAACACTTAAGTATATGATAAGAAGTATGATTAGTCATCTTCTCTACCAGAATCCCTTTGGGGTGAGGCACTAAGACTGCAACATATATCCTTAATAGGGTACCTAGTAAAGCAATAGCCAAAATCCCTTATGAGTTGTGGACAGGAAAGAAGCCTAGTATTAGGCATCTTCACATATGGGGTTGTCCAGTTGAGGCTAGGCCTTATAGGCCTAATGAAAGAAAATTGGACTCAAGAACTATTAGCTACTATTTTGTTGGGTATTCTGAGCACTCTCAGGGGTTTCAAGTTTTATGATCCCACTTCTATATCATTGTTTGAGACAGGAAATGCTAGATTCCTTGAGAATGTTGAATTTGGGGGGGAAGATAACATAAGGAAAGTTGTCTTTGAAGAGGAATTGGTTTCTTTTCCTCATGTGATTATAAATGATGTTCAGGCTTATTGAACCAATTATAGAACAAGACAACATTGAAGTCCCCATTGTTGAACCTGAAGTTCAAACTCAACAACCTCAAGAAGTGTCACTAAGAAGATCTACTAGAGAGAGAAGAAGTACAATTCCAGATGATTATATTGTGTTTCTTCAAGAACATCAGGATGATGTGGGCGTAATGGAAGATGATCCAATCAACTTCCAATAAGCTTTACAAAGTTCTAACTCTCAAAAGTGGATAAGTGCTATGGAAAAGGAAATAAAATCCATGAAAGACAATGACGTTTAGGAACTTGTCGAACTGCCATCAGGAGTGAAACCCATAGGTTGTAAATGGATATTTAAAACCAAAAGGGATTCACATGGCAATATCGAAAGATATAAGGCTCATCTTGTTGCAAAAGGTTTTACTCAAAAGGAAGGCATTGATTACAAAGAGACTTTCTCTCGGGTTTCATTGAAAAACTCTTTTAGGGTAATCATGGCACTGGTAGCTCACTTTGATTTAAAGCTACACTAGATGGATGTAAAAACTGCGTTTCTCAATGGGAACATTGATGAGACGATTTATATGGTGCAACCAGAAAATTTTGTGTCTGATAATTCAAAGTCTATGGTGTGCAAATTAAAGAAATCCATCTACGGTCTCAAGCAAGCCTCTCATCAATGGTATCACAAATTCCATGAAGTGATAACCTCATTTTGTTTTGAGGTGAACATTGTGGAAGATTGTATATATCACAAGTTTAATGGGAGTAAATCAATCTTTCTAGTGTTATATGTTAGACATACTCATAGCTAGTAATGATGTAGGTTTATTGCATGACACTAAGAGATTTCTCAAAAGAAATTTTGAGATGAAGGATCTTGGTGATGCTTCTTTTGTATTAGGAATTAAAATACTACGAGATCGTTCTCAAGGTATTTTGAGATTGTCACAAAAGAACTAAATTGAAAAGATCTTGAGTAGATTTGGCATGAAAGACTGTGCACCGGGAGATACCCCGATCGCTAAAGGTGATAAATTTCATTTAGGTCAATTCCCCAAGACCACACTCGAGATTAAGGAGATGCAGAAAGTTCCCTATGCATCGGCCATTGGAAATCTAATGTATGCTCAAGTATGTACGCGTCCAGATATTGCGTTCATAGTTGGAGTGTTAGGCAGATATTTGAGTAACCCGGGGATGGATCATTGGAAAGTAGCCAAACGGGTTATGAGGTATTTACATAGAATAAAAGATTATATGCTCACTTATCGGAAATCAGAAGTTTTGGAGATCATTGAGTATTCTGATTCTGATTATGCTGGATATCAAGATATTTTGCAATCCACTTCAGGCTATATCTTCATGTTGGCTGGAGGAGCTGTATCCTGGAAAAGGGTTAAACAAACACTTATGGCTTTTTCTACCATGGCTGCAGAGTTTATAGCATGTTATGAGGCATCCAATCATAGAATATGGTTGCGAAATTTTGTCACTGGGCTGCGGATAGTGGTTGGTATAGAAAAACCACTAAAATTATTTTGTGACAATAAGTCGGTTGTGATGTATTCCAACAACAACAGAAATAATACGAAGTCAAAGCATGTAGACGTGAAGTTTCTTGTTGTTAAAGAAAGAGTTCAGAATGGTCAAATTTTGATAAAACACATAGGAACAAACTCTATAGTGGCAGATTCATTGACTAAAGGTTTACCACCTAAAGTTTTTCGTGAGCATGTTGCTCACATGGGTGTTAGTCATTTTTCTGATTCCATGGTTTAGTGAGAGTTTGTTATTGAGGATATTCTTTGACCTTATTTTATTTATTTTCTATATAGAATAAAGTTGATGGTTTATGTTTTATTATTTGAACTTGTTTATCATGCATGTAGTTTAGCATAAAGTTTTATAGAATGATCTCATTAAGGAATTTGGACCAGTTGGAAACAGGCATGATCTAGATCACTTTGCATGTAGTTTCCATACTATCCATCCATACTTGATCAATGTCATTGAATGTATTGGAATTGGTGATCAAGGAAGGTTTAGTTACAAGGGCAGTGACGAAAGCCGCCTTGATTCTGTGCTAATACAGGAGATGGACCAGATTGAACTAAAGGGGAATTCTATTATTGAAATAACCTATTTATGTGCGCTTAAGGTTTATATGATTTAATTATATTAGGTACATAGATATAGCCCAAGTGGGAGATTGTTAGAAATATTTAAATAATAATATGTTTAATTAAAGTATGGGCTATGTATGTGGATTAATAATTTATCACATTGGGTTATTTTATTAGATTGAGCCCTATTATGTGATCTAATTAATTAAGGCCCTAGTTTATGGACTTAATAGTAGAAGCTCATTTCTAGTTAATTAGGGTTTAATGGGAATCCTAATTGAACTAGTATATAAAGAGAGCTTAGGCTATGGTCCCCGATATACCAAAACAATAAGCACTCGGTCTTTCTTGAATCCCATCTAGAGAGAGATCCCACTAAAGCCTTCAAAGTTTTGGTTGAGGAAGACCATAGTCATCCATCATCATCTTGAAGCTATCATCAATTTTGCAATGGAATCCCGGTATGTTATTCCTGACAATTTGACACGAATGATCCTAGGGTTTATCTATTCAATATAGATATAAAGAATTTATGCTAACATTGACAACATACCTCATAAATAAATCTAGACCCTGTCGTCCAAGTAATACCGATATTGGAGAAATGAACATCCTAAGAAGAAAACCTCAAACCTCAAACCAATTGAGTGATGAACAGAAACAATCCCACAAAGTAATAATCAAATCAACAAAATTGAATGAATGATCAACTAAATAATCAAAACTCAACTGCTAAACTTATTAGAGATTAAATATATTACAATGAAGGACATTTGAGCAACAAACAGTAGGAGGAAGAAAAAGGGGTCAAATGTGTAAAATGATCGAATGTTCAAAACTCTAAAAAACTATGAAGAATGATGGAGATGAAACTTTCTTTTCCATTAAATGAAATTTTTTAGTATATCTAGAGGGCTTTATAGTAATCTCCCATGTTTTATTCCATTAGCAATGTTAATGTAAACAGGTTATTGATGGAAATCAAGTTACGATTGCAAATGGCTAGATGTAAATAACATTAAAAAAAATCCAGTTTCCTTTGTGATTGAGATCCATTATAGTTGGACCAATTTTAATTACGTCTGCATGAACGTGGCCTTAATTCACCTAAAATTGCTAAGAGTTTTAGGAAATCTTTATGAATGATTTTGAAATGATTAAAATCACTTTTGTCATTTTTAAAATTTATGTGAAATATGCTTTTACTCATTCAAAATCAATTTAGGTGATATGAAATTGTATTTAAAAATATAACATTAAATATAAAATTAATTTTGTGTGATTAAGAAGCTGTCTGGCCGACCAACTTCTTAAGTTAGTGCAAACAACTCAATTTTAATAGTAAATACTATTGAAGTTTGCACATTTATTGAGTTACTCCATCTTATCTTTTTCTACTTTTCACATTTATTGAGGAACTTCCTCTTTCCCTCTAATTCTACTTTTCATATTTATCAAGTAACTTCGTCTCTTCTCTTAGTCTACTTTTCATAATTATCGAGAAACTTCATCTTATAACTCTATACCTCATACACAAACTTAATAACTCCAACATATTAACTTCAGATTTATTAACCCCATTCAATGGCCCAAATGCCCCCTAAATATGTGTTTCAGAATAATTTTGCACACAATAAAAGTGATTTAACAATTTCAAAATCACTCCCAAACATACAATTATATAGTATTGATTTACTAAAATATTGGTGTGTAAAAATCATTGAACTCATACAAATCATTGTTTTTGAATTCATATATAAAGATACGTCACTGATATAACATTTATTGACTGTAAGGACTTGATTAGATTATATGTGATCTTGGTGTAGGAAACTCGCACCCGTTCATCGTTATCGCAAGCCTCTCGTGGGCTTTATCATCTGTCTGCTTCTCTTGGCCTGATCTCACTTTTCGAACTGATGTGTGAGGAAGTTCTATACACCAATGCGGTATCGTGCGTACCACACTCTGATGTCTAAGTTAGTATAGGGAATGTATAGTTCAACTAAGCATACAAAAGTAAGACCAAGTCTCTCCTTAGGAAATTACTTACTCTTCTCATTTAGGGGTCATCAAATGCGGGCTTATTGACTAAGAAATTTCAGCCAATCATAAATTTACTTTTGTTTAATTAATGATTGATTTAAATTAGTGATTGATAAATTTGAGACCAATTACAGATTTACGTTTTCCCTAGAATTAAATTTAAAAGAAATAAAAGTTGTCAAATCAAATGTCATCACTTGCCAATCAAGCAATGTTAGTAGGTCCAGTCAAATTATGTCACGTGGCGGTTGGACCTGAAGCTAGGTTAGCTTAAGACTTACTAAAATGGATTTGGTCAAATTTAAATAAACCTATTAAAAGGTATTGGATTAAGCCCAAGAATAAATGTTGAGCTAAAAGTCTAGCAAACCCAAATTCAAGTCCATATAGGGTCAATTCCCAAAACTCTATAAACAGAAGAGACCAACCTTCACTTAGATGTTGGAGAGTCAAGAGATCCATTGAGTCATTGTCATTCACTAAGAAGAATTAAAAGCCAATTCATAAGCTTCAAAACTTGCAAGGTTCAAAGACTAGAAGCCTTCAATAAATTGATCATTTCTTCGTGATACATGTAAGTGCACACATCAAATTGTAATATAATAAAACAGTCAAGAGACCAAGTATTGTTCTCTGAAAAATTGGTTTGATTCTTCTAACTGTTAAGAGATCCTTCTAATTTTATTTAGGAGACCAGACTGTGATGATTTCTTAATTACTCTAATCCTAAAAAGCAAATTAATGATAACACTGGGGAGAAACAAGCAAAGATACGTCCTAGGATCATGGTTTCATTGGTGGATTAACTATATTGATTGTTTATGCCTTAGATTGATTTTGTGTTAATTATAAATCTAGAATTCTTATGTCTAGGTATCCTTTATCGAACTCAATCCTTTCTAATACCTAACTATAAACTCATTTTTATGGAATCAATTAATTAAATACAACAGTACAACCCTTCATTATCAATCTCTATTAATCTCCTATCATTTTCATGCATATTTGATTAACGGTCTAGCATATTAGATCTAACCTAATGTCCTCTCTCTCAAGCAAGACATCAAGTAATAATTATTCAAACATTGGCCAAGTATTCAAAAGCATTAAGAATAAATAAACAAAAACAGATTATGCAATCATCAATCCTAGAAACAATCAAATTAGTCTTGAGCTATCCAACAACAAAACCATAGATCCTAAGACACAAAATAAGTTACTCATAGTTACAGACAAATATAGACCCTTCACGATGCTTTCAAATACAAAGAAATGGAAAAAAATAAAGAGGAAAATAGATGTAAGTCGGGCTTTTGATTATCATCCTCAAATTTGAAATCACACTCCTTTGATCCCTTCAGATATCCACATCTTTGAAGCTCCAAAATTTTGTCTCCGCCCAAATATCGACTCCCAGTGGAGATCCTAGTCAATCTTTCCAAAACCTCTCAAAAATTAACAATTAAAACTCCAACTAATGCTAGATCTAGACAGAGGATAAAAAAAAAATAAAGAAAACAACTGGTCACTTGCCCAAAATGACTACCTGATCCAAAATTTTGATCTATTTACTGACAACAAGATTTATAGTAGCATTGATAAAAATCAAAGCGTCACGGTGCTTAAGGACAGCGTCGGGGCGCTCCGTCCATGCTCAACTTTTTCCTATTTTCATCAATTTGGCTTCTTTGCTTGCCCTAGGTCAATCTTTGACCTTTCTTATAGGTATTTTCGTCATTTTACACTCAAATTTTATTGTTTCAGTCTCAGTGCTTGATTTCCTACAATTAAACATAAAAAGTATCAAAGATCACAAATTAAGCATAAAACTAACTAAATTCTAAGCTTGAAGAATACACTTTTAGAGTGTGTTTCACTTCAAAACCAACAAGTTAAATATTCGATCTCCTCAAATTTAAGAAAAAAAGCTCACAAACCAATCCTAATAACTGAACGAGTCATAGGCCAATCGAATCCGATCAATAAGCCAGAAGCCAATCCAAGTCGATCAACAAGCTAAAGGACGATCAAACTCGATCAACAAGCCAAAGGTCGATCCAAATTAATCAACAAGTCAGAGATCGATCCAAAATAATCAATAAGTCTAAGATTGACAATCTAACTGAAGATCATAAAGTCCAAAGGTCAATCATCCAAGAAAATCAACTAGTCCATGGATCAATCATCTAAAAAGATCACCGAGCATATAGATGAAAGTTTAAGCATTCGGGGGGGAAAAAATCATAGGATAAAAATTAGAGACTGTAACACTACTTATACTGCAAATCAATAAATTCAAGTTCATTTCCATGAATTGAATTTTCTTGTCAAACTCTCATGTGAACAAGTTTTTTATAATGTCCTTCTTCTGACATTCACTTGTGGTTACATGTAACTTTGATGTCAAGATAGTTCCAACAAAGGTTGTAGGATGCTAAATCGGACACGACTTGGTTATTTTTCAATTGGTTGGTCGACTGGCTGGCTCGAAACCCAAAGCTTTAACTTTTTCCTTTTGGGAAATGCTTCCTCATGCCTCCTCTCAATTTTCTTTGGGCTTGGGACCACTCATGGGCTTTGGGTCTTGATTGGGATAACCCTCGACATATATATGTATGTATACACACACAATGGAACTTTAAAAATATTAATGATCAAATTAAAAAAAAAAACAAAAACATATATTTAACAACTTTTTATATATCAATTATATTACCTTGGGGTTAATAAAAATTGCCCGACCATCTAACATCTTACGAAAAAAGTTCCCTATAACAAAAAAAATACAAAACAGATCAGTATAGTGAAGTTTACTATTTTACCCTTAGAGCTAAATTAAAAAATCATAACTAATTTTGAAATCAAACCCCACCGATTTTGAAATCAAATTCTCTACTTTTTAGGGAAAAATTGAAAGAACTTACGACCCACATATAGAATATAGGCCAAATTGCCAATTAATGAAGACTTTATACTATATTATTCATCAAAAGGAAAAAGAAAAAGAAAAAAATGGAAAAAATAACACGTTTAAGTTTTTACGTTATAAAACTAGCTTTTTAAAATAAATAAAAAAAACTAATAAAAATAGTTTTTATTAGTCTATCTCGGACGAGATCGACCACGAGATTTTAGTTTAAAAAAATCAATTTTTTCCAACTTATCCATTGTTTGGGGCTTTCTCGTCTCACCAGATTATACACTAAGATTATGTGCATCTCGATGTTAATCTCAGACAATAACACCGATATTTTATAAATTTAAACTTTTTCGGTAAAATCTCGAGCATAATTAACACTAAGATTCTATGTATTTGAGCTCTCGATGAAATCCCGAGCATAATTAATAGCGAAATTCGTATATTTGAGTTTTCTTGGTAGAATCTCGGACAAGATTAACACCGAGATTCAATATATACCCTAGTATAATTTTACCCAATTTTTCGAAAATTTTAATATTTTAAAAAATTTAAAAATATTGAATCAATTTGGAAAATCTATTTTGATAATTGAAAAACCTATTTGGAATTTTGGAAATTCATATAATTATGAAAACATAAATTATGCTAAAGATTTGAAAAATTACATAATAATCTGATACAATATTTAGTAAACATAATCGAGTTTGGAGAAAATTTGAAAATAATATAAGATTTGGTGTAAGATTTTGGAAGATTATATAAAAGAATAAAAAATCTTGGTGTGTAATCAGATCAGATGTATTGAAGAGACCCAAAACAATTGATAATATAGAAAAAGTTGATTTTTTATCTGGTCGTACGATATGGTCTAAGAAAAATTATTTTACAAATTTTCAAAAATTATACTAATTTTATTAGGTGAACACGTAAACATACTATTTTGGATGTTTTTCGAAAAAAAAAAAAGAAAAAAAGAAAAAAAGAAAAAAAAGAAAAGTAAAGAAGTGGTTTAATGCGTAAGGTTGTCTTTGTACGTTGTAATTTGAAAGGCGTTGTGGCTCTTTTGTGGTTGGTGAAAGTCAATGTTGCTTGCACCAAAAGCACTTCCATTTACTAATAGTTTATAAGACACATTTGTCTTCTCTAGTCCCAACAAAAAAAAGAAAGAAATCCTTTCTTCACAAAAATAATCGACAATTTTTTTGTACCGATGACTTTAAATTTTTTTTTTTTTTTTTAAAAAAGAAATTTGATCCACTTTTTTTTTTTCCAAAATAAAGTTTTCTAGCTCTTTCTGAGCGTCAATGAACTATTTTTTTTTCTTATGTTGTTCTTGTTGTAGTTTTAGATCACCTTTTCACGTTTGTTCTAATTCTAGATCACTTCCTCGCTCTTGCTCTAATACTGGTTCACTTTCTTGCTCTTCTCATCTACACTTGATTCGTTTAGCATCTAGAAAAAACTTAGTTACTATTGTTAAATGATACATAATTAAATTTATCTTTACCAATTAGTTTAAACTTTTAGATCAATCGGTGATTTAAGATAGTATTAGAGCAGTTGGTCTAGGGAGATCCAGTGTTCAAGCTTCTGTAATCGTTTCCTCCCCAATTAATTAATTTGCACTTGTTTGACTCTTATTCATATTTATCTTCACTTACGAGCTTAAACTTTTGGGTCAATCGATGATTTAAAAATTAACACCAACGGCGTGATACAACTTCGATCATTGTCATCGTTAGAGACAAAATACAAGGAGCATTATCCTTATTGAAAATGAAATATAACAAAAGAATCTAGAGAAAAAAGACAAGAAAGAGATTTAGGAGAAAAAAAGAAGGAAGAAAATGAATTTTTTTAAAAAAAGTTATACTTTATTTTGAAAAAAAACAGGTCAATTAACGTTTGGCTCAATTGTTTAGGTCAAAGTATCATATTATTCCGAAATAATTCAACCAAACCATTTGATTAGCACATCATTGAGACTGAAGACTGATAGAAAGTTTAATTAAGATTGAATAACGTAATGGATTGCTTGCTTTTTCCTCTCTGCAGTCTGCAATGCACAGAAAGTTGGGTCGATGCATTTTTAAGAAACCTAAATGGCTTTGGAAATGGGACACCAAGAAGAAGAGTAGCGTTTAAGCCAAAACCCTATGGGATTCTCTCTCTAGGTCATAATTTCAGTTCCCAAACTCCAAAACACTATTCATTATTCTACTATTTTACTTTTTACCAACTTAGGACTTGAATTCATTTAGGATCTTGGTCAACAAAATACATTATTGTGTTCTACTTTTTCTTTTCGATTTTTTGTTCTTGAAATGTTTAACACCCACGTTGAAAAATGAGAAGGAAACAAGCATAAATCGTGATGAAATAGAGCCTTACTTTGTAGTTTTGTATGTTAAGTACCATTTTTGTTAGATGATATGATATTAAGAGTGTGTTTGGATTAACTTTTCAAATGTTTATTTTGGAAAAATTTGATGTGTTTGACAACCACTCAAAATAACTTTTAAAACATATTTAAAATTCATCAAAAGAGCTTAAATAAAAATGATTTTTTTTAAATCAAAATATTTTTGTCTCTAGTCAATCTAAACGGACTCTAAATTTATTTTCATCCACCAACTTAAACATTTTAGGTCAATCGATGATTTAATATGATATCATAGTAAGTGATCCAAGGAGCTTATGTGTTCAAACCTGTTATATTTCCTTCCCAATTAATATTGATTTGTTGAGTCTTTTACATATTTCTAGCCCACAAATAAAAGAGAGTGTTAGATAATATGATATTAAATTTATCTTTATCTATCCGTTTATGTTTTTAGGTCAATAAATGATTTTCGAATTTTCTCCAGAAGTGGTTTTTGAACATAATTGAGTGTGTTGGTTTTTGAAATTGTATAGGGAAAAGGTGAAAAAAGCAATATAAAGAGGGTTATAATTGTGCTGAAGTTTCATTGTCTCAATGGAAAGTGTTGAGGGAAAAATAGTCTTTTGCAGATGAGGAAATGCCTCAAAGCATGAGGATAACAACAGAGGAAAAGGACTCCACATTTGAGATATATATTTTGACAAGAACTAAAGAGTGCAAAAAGATGCAAATCATAACCAAAAAAGAAAGAAAAAGCTTTCTTCTTTTTCTTTTCTTCAATTTTCATTTCTGTCACTGTACACAACCCAACATTTGAATCTACAATGAAAAACAAACAGCACTAATCACCCTCAGTTTCTACCTGAAGAAGGAAAAGAATGTCCTCACTTTGTACAATACAAACAACAATATTTCAGATTAGAAATGATACTATGAACAAAGCCAGGGCAAAGATTTCAGCTGACTATGACTTGTTACTTTAGATTTCATAACTTTTGTCATTTGAGTTTGCATTTTCTTACACACACGCTCTAATTCCATCACTCTCCATTGAATTCCTTGTATATGTGCTTTCAGTTTCTCATTTTCTTCTGGAAAATCAAGCTTTTCATCGAGTTTACAAGGCAAACTGGTGATGGATGTAGGGCTGTTAGCTGTTTGAAGTAAGCTTTTGAGCTTGAGCTGCTCAGAAATAAGGGCTTGTATGGAAGATGTGGATGGAAATCTTATACTTTTTGAAAGATTTATGCAAGTTTCTGCTGAGAGCTTCTCATAATTCAGTGCACAACACATTTTAACCTTTTCTTCTTCTGACATTTCTGTATGAACCTGTAACCAACATCATTTCAGTCCCATATATTCCAAAATTATGGATTCAAAGCCTAACTAAACTCCCAGGTTATATTATCAATTCAAAGATAAAAAAGGTTGAAACACTTCAAAAGATACAAACCAAAAAAAAAAGGTATATATTGATTCGAGTTATTACCTCTATATACATATCCATGGCACGGTACATATCATCGTGGGAGCTTCGAGCATTATCTGGCAGGGCTTTGGCAAGGGCTAGAAACTTTGAAGGCTTTAAACAAGGGTCAGGAGCTACTTCTGCCATGTACAAATCCATTAATCTAGCTACTCTTCTTAATGGTATTGGAGATGTTCGATTCGTTTTTTCAAGCAAAAATGCTTTGACAAATCTTAGAACAAGATTCACATCATATAAATAGTTCATCCCAGATGGAGATGGAAGTAGTAAATTGTCCAACGATCCTTGATCCAACCGTGCACCGATCATCCTCTCCAACTTATTTCGAATACATTTTTCTATGTTCAATCCCAAAGCAACTCGAAGAATGCTGAAAAGGCTTTTGCAGGAAACAGAATTGTGCTCAAGAGTATAAAGCATTTCGACTACAACCTCAACAATCTTAAGCTTTTCATCTCTTGTAGCATTCGAAGACTTCGATTTCTGGTAATAAATAAGAAACCTACCAATGACAACTTCATCAAAATTTCGTTTAAGCAACAATTGCAGTATCATTTTAACAAAGTCAGGAGAGAAGATTAAAAGTTCTTCAAACCACCATAATCCATTAGAGAACCCTGTCTTTAAGCTTTCAGTGCTCTTTGTATCACACGAAAACCGTAATGCTGAGCTATCGGGCGAGGAGGTAGATGGACAAGAATTTGCTTCCACAGCTAAATTCAGCCTTCCAACAACAGAATCTAAGCATTTCTCAAGCAGAATTGAAGGGTTAAGAGACAAATCTTGACATTGTTTCAAAGCATTCAAAACCTCAGACCAAGTCCACTCGCTGATATCTTCAAGGTATTTCTCTGTTTGTTCTTGTAAATTTTGGGTGCCTGAGATTGAACTGTTCATCTCCATGAATTTTGCTGCAGAATACAAAAGAGGGACATTTGAAGTACTGATTTTAACATTTCCGTTGTTGTAACAGAACTTCAAGACCAACTCAAATCCCTCTGCCCCTCCAGGAAAATCCTGGAATATCAACTTCATATTTCTTAAAGTAGCCTTTGATTTACCAAATAACTTGCTCAACCTGCCAGAGTATGAAGCTACAGTTTTCTACAGAAGTAGCCCAAGGAAACAAAAAACAGAAGAAATCAACACAAAATTAATGCAAAATGACAAAATCGACCAGAAAACATCTCCATTATCCACTAAATACTCCAGAGAAAAGGTAAAACACATAGTAACAAAAATTATTATAAAAAAAAAAAAAAAAAGAATCGTGAAGACCAGAATCAACAGGGTAAAGTAAAACCGTAGAAATGATGCAAAATTTCACAAATGCAGAGAAAAAGAACCAAAAGGGATGAAAAAGGAGCAACAAATTTACCTTATCCACCATAAAAATCTCTTCGCCATTGACATCCACTTCAAGATTGCAGCAGATTTCCATTGCCCAAAACAAAGAAAAACTCAACAGTACCCCTAAAAAGCTTACAACAAAAAATGGGTCGTTTCGAAATTGAGTTGTTTGGAATTTGGTTTTGTTGTAGCCCCAAAAAGAGGAGTGAAGAAGAAGAAGAACAGAGTGCGTTTATTCTGAAAAGAAAGAAGAAGACAAGCAGTAGAAGAAAATGGGGGTTTCAGTAATCAACAACTTCACTGCAAAATGATTCTAAAACTGAGATATATGATCAAAAAGATTCTCAAAGCCGCTGGAAGAAACAAGCAGTAGAAAATGGAAATACAACAACCAAGTCAATTATATATTATACAAACTCCAAGAGAGAGGAGTGCAAGTTAAGTGTGACCACTGACATTCCTGCCCAAAATAAAAAACAATAAATCTTTAGCAAAAAAAGTAGTTAATAATAAACTCCCAATGTCCAGACCCAGAAGAAAAATAAACAACAATTAACTTTAGAAATAAATAGATATTGATTTTGTAGGGTACAGTGCCCTACCCTCAACTCCCAACTGGGTTTGTTCCCTATTATATATCCATGGCTAAAAGTCTCTAGATGATTAGCCATGTTTCATTGGCAATTTTCAATAAATACACAAATTTTTTGTTCTAAATCTTAAATTTTAAAGTGCAAAATTATATTAATAAAGATAATAATATTTTGAAATTTTGTATCTCATGTTATAGACTCATTTTTCAAAAAAGAAAATTAAAATTTGTTTTATGTAATATATTATAAATGATATAATTTTACAAATTTATAAGAATAATTGGTTTAAATGGTAAAATTATTAAAAATATTTTTAAATATGATAAAATGTCAATATTTATAAGTGATAGATACTCATTGATATCTATCAATATTAGTGATTGATAGAGATAGATATTAATAGTAACGTTTTACTATATTTGTAAATAAATTGACTCATTTTCTTATATTTGCCAATAGCCTAAATAATAGTTATACAAACATTTTTAACCTAAAATGTGTTCATAAATAAATTAATAATTATTTATTGTCATTAATATTTAATGGGTAACTACAATTAGTTTTATGATCCAAATTAGTTTCAAATACATTTTAAATAATTGTTTAAATTGGAGTCTAATTTATGAATCTGTTACCAAATATATACTTGAAAACATAAAATACAGGTATATTTTTATTGAATCCTTTATTATTAAATTTTTGTTAAGATTCCCTACATAGAACCTAAATTTTGAATGTTGTATCCATTAAAAAGTGTGGAATATATTTTAAAATTTTAATTTGGTGTCTAAAACTTTTTGGTATATTCAAAAAGGTTTTAGATTAACTAATATATTCGACAAAATAAAATTTTATGTCCAAAAACTTTATACTTTCAATTTAGTGTCTAGTAAATGTGTGAGTTTTAAGAAACGTCCAATAAATCTGAACTCTATAAAACACAAATTTTTAATTTGAGAGATTTATTGGACACAATTTTGAAAGTTTAAAAGTTTATTAGTCACATTTTTAGAATTTAAAAAATAAATAGATACAAAATTAAAGTAACCTCTAGACTTTTTCTTAAAGGTGAGAGAATACAAACTTAAAAGTTATTGAGACTAAATTTATAATTTAACCTATATACAAAAACCTTGTCATTTTATCCTAGAAAATGACTATATTTGCACATATAGATTGAAAGTCTAAAGTTTAAAGACTTACTAGATAAAATTTTAAGTATAAAAAATAAATACACAAAATTATAATAACTCGGACGTTCTCTTTAAATTGAGAGAATATAGACACAAACTAAAAAGTGGTTGTCAAAATGAGTTTGCTTCCTCTCTAGACGTCAGAGGTTCAAATTCTCATCCCGTAATTATTGAACTAAAAAAACAAATATTGTTGAGAGACTAGACTTATAATTTAACCTATATATAGAATCATGTCGTTTGTTCAATCGAGTCCATAAAATGACTAGATTGCCCTTGTATATATGGATTGGATCCCAACACAATAGCAATAATCCCAAATCACAAGATAGATCTGGAAGTGGGGAGGATTTATATATTCCCATCTGTTCTGCTCTTGGCATTTATGATCTTTTATTTTTGAACATTCAAGTTCGTTTCTGTCGCTCTCATAAAAATTGTCACCCTTTTTTGGACCCCATGGAATAATACACTACAAAGTTTCTGGTGGAGAAATCATGTAAAATGGGAAATTGTAGGAAATAAAGTTGACGGATTTATATATATATATATATATTAAAATAATTAGTAATTTAGTATAAGATAAGAGAAGATTACACCTAATAGAAACAAGTAATGACCACATGAAATGGAGACAGAGACAGCCAAATTGGGAATTCATGGACGGTTGGTTGGGTTCATGTACTGTTGAGCCCAGCGAGAGCCACGTGACATTCTAAATTACGCTTTTATCCCCATCCCACCTCTCTATTTTCACTTTTCCCATTTCGAACTAGGACTTTTAATTATACTCTAATCAAAAGAAATATATATATATAATCATGTATATCAAAGATATTTAGAAAAACAAAATGAGAAAAATTTGTTGTGACTATGGTATTAAATTTTATCGATACGGGCGACATATCTATCGATATTCTCACATTTGCATGGCTTCGACATTAAAATGAATGGTGTGTTTAATGCATACACAAACCGCAGAACGTTAACAACAAGAATCATAGTCAAGTTGGACTTCCACGTAGAGTAATTTTTGTCGGTAAATTTTCATTTTTAAGCAGTGCAATTATTGAAGAAGACGTAGCTGAAAATAAAAACAAACATTAACTGTATTCGTTATCTTTACCTTAACCCTTAACACAAGTAAACAATAATAAACTATCCAATCAATTTAGCAAAAACAAGCAATCATAGAACCCTAATAAATTTTTTATTTAGTTTTTGCAACGATGTTTTAGGGGTTTAGAGCAACAATAACCGAAGGGTGATCAGCCACACCTCCTCTGAAATGAGACAACTCTTAGCAAATTCTAATATCAGAATAACTCATATTCCTATAGACATTATCCACCGTTGTTCAGTCAAAGATTCGTTAACTCTTAACTCATCCTCGTAAACATAACTCTCTCACTTTTAGATCCCAATGGTACGCACCAACACGCTATCGTTAGGAAAGACAACTGTTGATAATTAACCTAAGTGACCTTATCTTTTTAGGAAGTTCACTATGTTCTGAATCCTATGATCAGACCCTCCGAATGAATAGTTGCTTCAGGACAACATGCAAGTGGGTCATGAAAATCTCACAGTGTCATTGATAACTTGTAGAAATATAAGTTATTATCTCTCGAAAGTTGGAACAATCAGGATTCTTAATGATAAAAACTCATTTATCTTAAAGGAAAACACATGGAATTCTTCAAACATTACTAGCCTTTATATATATATAAAAAAAAAAAAAAAAAAAAAAGCCTTTTTGATAAAACTGTGTCACTAACGCATCTCATGGCAGGATTTTAATTAAATTTGCTAAGTGTCGCCGGCTCAACTAACGCAAAGGCATGCGTCTGAAGTATTCCAATGCAGAGAAGATAAATTGGTTCATGTTGTTCCTGTCAAATCACCACTTGCAAGTATGGGTATCTAAATGTTGGCATCTGAAAAGCAACTGAAATGACAGATGGCTGACCAGGGCATGGAAATTAATGTTGTCATGTCACAAGTTGTTGAGAGAGAACACCTATAAATAGAAGACTTGCAACCAAAGAAAGTAGCATAACATAGTTAGAGCATTTTAGAGCTTAGATTATAGTTGTTTTGCTGCTGCAAGAACATGGGAGGAAAAGAACCATTGTCATTGTTGATCAAGGAGAATTGAAGAGAACCAAGCTCGAGAGAGAACTTTTCTTAATTTCTTTAATGAGTTGGTTGAACACACATTAAGATCAAGCCAAAGAGGACAAGAGATTGAACTCTGTAGCTTAACTATTTTCTTTTTACTTTATTTCCATTCATCTTATCATGCGGTTAAGTGTTGCTATTGTAAAGACAATTTCGTTTTTAAAAAAATCGTGCATTTAATCCATCATTTTTGCCTCTGCTTATAATGTACTGTGTTAAATGCGTTTGTGACTTTGTACATGCTAAAATTCTAAAGCTTTAATCATTGTGATTTCATCTGGTTGAAGCTATCTCAGCTAAAACCATTTGAGAGAATATGATAGCTAGAATGCATCAAGTCAGAACGCACAGTAGCTTTAAAGATAAAAATACTTGTGCTTCACTACTTTCCGTAACCGACGCATGCACCCTAGAAATATGAACATGTGACATTCGCATTGAGAAATATTGAATAATTAGATAAACAGAAACTCAACGCATTGACATACATTTGGGTTGTAAACAAGCATCTCTCATCTTCATCCCTACCCACACTCTTACGTGTTCATCTTACTTGGATCAGCGCATTCTCCTATCACTTAGCACCATTCTTTCATTAAACCTTATATTTCACTTGAACTCTTGTTTCTTCTTGTATACATGCAGTAACAATAGTGTAGATAAAAATTTTCCAGCATTTATTGAGAACCCTTCTACATTTGTTGCAATGCATGGCCTATGTTAGTCTAACCTAAATCTCTGTGTTCGATCCTGGACTTACCAGAAACCTGAATTAGATTTTTACTTGGATCCAACTCAGGAAAAGCTTGTACGCATTAGCGAGAGAGTGTAACGCATCACCCAATCTTCTCACCTAGAGAAGTCATTCACCACTCATCTTCATTTACATAAATCTTTTCTTCCATCCTCATTTATAATATACTCCTAGCGCACATCACGAAATCACGAATAGTGACCTAGGGGTGGAGAGCGAAGGATACGTTGACACGCGTCCCGCTCCCACTTACTACAGACACTTTCCCCATTCACCTTGTTATTGACTCATGCAAACACTTTTTAAATGGAGGTCGAGTCCAAAGCGACACAAAGCCAAGCATGGATTTCACGTTGTGAACATACAGGGACATAGGAGCAAAACTTGATATAAATATCTCGTTTTGTACTTTTCTTCCCACTAAAATTTCCTACCGTATTTTGGGGTTATTTAACTTAGATAAATCTGGTTAAGTCAAACTATCTAAGTCTATGCCTATTATAACTCTTTATAATAAGGTCTTTTTCCTACGTTTTTGGTAAATTAAACTCCTTTAACTAACCTAGTGACATTGCATGCTAACATTAAATTATGATTAATTCAACTAAGTTCCAGGTCAGTTCCCAGGTAGGAGGTGTTCCATAAACTGTCAACTTAAATACCTTCATCCTAGACAGAACTTTACTGGTAGAGTTCCCTTATAATCATAGTAATGTGTTTCCTACTTAGTTCATTAAAACTATTTTAACACTAAGTAAGAAATAATTCTAATCCTATTAGAGTTAAAGTGATCTTAGGACTAATTAATTTTAAACAGTTTAAAAATAATTAATTATCCTATGATCCTATGTTTACATGCAATTCTTGATTATAGATTGAAGGTTCTAATCACTAATTTTAAAACATTTTCAAATTTTAATGACTAGTCTATAATCATGCTCTCTATGGTTTAATTTAGTTAACAATCATATTCTAGTTAATTAAATAATCCATACTTTATGCATTGCATGAAAAATATAATATTTATATTTATACTATGGATGTTTCATTCTCAATGCACCTTTGATTTTCATAATTTTATTAACATCACACTTTATATTAAAGCCAATCATGAAGATCAAATAAGCATGCTCAAGATATTCAATTAAATATAACTTTTATATTTAAACTAAGTAATGTCATGCTTCATGCTTTATTAATTTCATTAGTTTAAGATAACAATTACATTAAATAACTCATGAGATTAATTATAAATTATGCATTAATACCATACATTATAACGCTTATAATATATTAAAATGCATGAACATGCTTAACCTATAGTGAGATTTATCTAAATGACATCCGTAAAACATTTAAATAGCAAATGAACCGGTAATTTTGGACCCTAGAATAAAATAAAGCAATTAAATTACAATAATTACGCTAATTTATCCTAAAATAAGCTTCTGCCGCTCTAGGACTGGACCAAACCAACTCGAACTGCTTCGAACCGAACCCCAAATATGCGAACCAAACCAAAGTAGCACAGATCCGTACCCAACCACTTGAACTGGACTGAACCAGCTTGAACTGGATCCAACATCTTGAACCAGGTCTATGCTGACGTCAGCATGACATCAACCCTTCTGTTGACGTTAGTGTTTTTTTCTTTTTTTTTTTTTTTTCAATTTCTCAACCTCTGTTCATCGGTTTGTAGAATTGGTCTTGATCTTCATCGCCAAGGATCCTAATTCTAAACATGGACTTACAAAGATTTTATTTACATAATTAAAACGCCTAAAAGTCCAAGGGCCTTTACAATGGATCAAATAAAAAACATGTAAATCTAAGGCCAAAAATACCGTAAACATTCATTGTAATAAACATTCACAATGCAATTAATTCGACCAAAACCATGTGCAAATGTCAAAATCCTAATTAATATATGAGAATACTCCGATACCAGTTGTAGGGATGAAACCCCTATCGCATAAGAAAGCACACAACCAAAACTCATTATTAATTTGGGATTTCTGAAAGACATGGACCAAAGAAAAAACAAAGTTTAGTCTATTGTAAAATTAGAGCATAGGTTAAACATGCTTAAAAATAACAGAAAATGGATAGAAAACCTTTACTTTTGTAGAACCAAGTGAGAATCCAATTCTCCAATTGGGATTTTAGAACACCACCAAAAGAGCAACCTTATTATCCTCTGAAACATTTGTTAATTTTTGGTTTGTGGAAACCAATTGAATTGGAAAAAAGAAAAGGAGAATGAGAAATTTTCTTTGAGAGAAGTAAAAAGGTCAAAGTTGTTATGTGTAGGATTTTTCTCTTTTTTTATATGATCAAAACTAATATTTTTTTTTTTTTATCAATCGAGATATAGAGGAAGAGAAATGTGGAACCACCTACATTTTTAGATAACTCCCTAGGTGAGAATTATCTAATTAATTTAATTAATTAATCATTAATTAATCATTAATTAAATCTAATTTAATTATTGATTTCATTTAAATCATATTAAATGAAACATCTCTCACATAGTCTATAGTTTTAATTCAATTAATTTAAATAAATCAAATTAAATTAAATAATTACTTAATTCTCCAATTAAATTAGGAAAATTCTTATAAATAGAAACATCCAAAAAATATTTACATTTTATAGCAAAAAGTTCCAAAAATGCTTTGTACTTTTGAAACTTTTTGCTATAAAGTGTAAATATTTTAAAATATTTTTTATATTTAAAAAGGCCCCATTAAATTATCTCCAAATTAAATATCAAATATTTAATTTGGCTTACATTTGAATCATATTCAATTTTATTTCTCTCATAAGCTATAGTTCTAATGTGCATCAAATATACATTAATTGTAACAAATGGTTTCAATATGAATCCAATTCATTAATACTCCTTCAAATATTTAATTCTCCCATAAATTAATTTTGAATCATATCCAAAAATAAATTTTATCATAAAGTTTAATTCAAATATAAACTTTATACTTTAATATATCATTATACACTAAATTATTTCCCTAAGTGAATTTGAATATTTCAAACTTTATTCAAAGTGTAGTTACCTCAATTCCCTTTACGAGCTAGGAAGAGGACCTCATGGGCCTACAAATCAGAAGCTCCAATGATATGAGATTAGTTGGCTAAACTCATTAACCAATTAAATAATATTCGTTAACTGTGGGTACACTCCATTAAAGACGCAGAGTTGCACTCTTCCTACTGCTGATATATTTCTGTGTCCACGAATATAGACCAATGACAACAAGTTAATCCTTTACGAGTGTCCGTAACACCAATTGGGTCAAATTACTATTTTACCCCTGGGTTACCTTTGTATCCTTAAGTCTCGAAGACACTACTTAAAGGAACATTCATCTACTTATCCTAAATTCGGGAATGAGTGAATTTCATCTCATTAAATTATGATCCCAACTCCTCATTTGGTCTTGTCCCCAAAATGGTAGGCGTATTAAGTCGGCAAGCTGGCCACTCTCACCAATACAAATAAAAGGAGAATCCCTCATGAACAGAAGTTCATAACTCACTTAGGATTAAGACCAAATTGCCTAGGTCATCCTAGTGAAATGGAAACCTAGCTAGTCAACAGAATTATATCTAGTGATTACTGTTTTGTGGTCCGGTCTTATGTAAACTCATTGCATAGAATACCCTCACTCGCATGTCCCCTACATGCATTGGATCATTGTATTTGTATCTGGGTCATATCCATAGTGTCACTAGGATAAGTCAAATGTTACATTTACTATCTACAAGTATTAGGGCATAAAACCCAACAGTTCATTTGTGCAAAGCTTGCTTAGTTTAGTCGATTTGCCACCGTCACTTTGCCACCATTCTCGATACTGGTTTTTCGTCTGCCACCAGCCACCAATCTCGGATCATCTGCCACCAGCATCAGTTCTGTCTTTCGTCCACCATTGACCAACAGATCCTAATCTACCACCGTCGATCTGTTCTCTATCACTATCAACTAGCTGATACACCGCGCGTGCTTCCAGCCTCGCCCTCTGTCTTCCATCTCGGTTGCCCAGCTCCGTTGTCACAAAGAGCCGAGGGCTCTTCATCGTATCACTCACTCTATGTTCGTTGTCTCGCTTGCCTAGCTCTATGTCCACCGTGTCTCTGTCGGAGATCTCCACCGCATGAGAGCCCAACTCAATGACGATCATAGACAAACAACGGAGATAAAAAAAAAAAAGTGCACAGATCTGAGCCAATAACCCTAAGTTGATCTACGTAGTGCTAAGTCACATCAACTAAGCCAAACATCTGCGTCGAGCCAAACTGAGTCAATCCCATTAAGCCAAGTCGAGCCCCTTTTTTCTTTCTCTCCCCAATTGAGCCAAGCTCCCCTTACCGCCAAGCCGTATGGAGAAAGATCATGTATTTCGCCCTATTAATACTGTTCTTGATGGGACGAATTATCTTACTTGGGCTCATCAAATGAAGAGTTTTCTAATTGGGCATAAGCTATAGTGTATTGTCATCGATGATAGTCCTCGACCAATCAGGTTATCTACTAAGGATGATAATAAATTTGTTGAACGATTAGAGGATTAGGATACTAAAAATCATCAGATCATCATTTGGCTCGAGAATACATCTATACCTACCATTTATATTCAGTTTAATACATTTGATGATGCTAAGAGTTTATGGGATTTCCTGTCTACGAGTTTTCGGTCTGTTGGTTTAGTTCATTATTATCAACTGCACAACACTTTTGTTAGTCTTACTCGGGAGGTTGGTCAATCCATTAATGACTATTTGGCCATACTTCAGCCAATTTGGACACAATTAGATCAAGCTAAAATCAGTGTTGATCATCTTCATCTTGTTAAGATTCTTATGGGGCTTCATCCAGAATACGAGTCTATCCGTGTTGTTTTGCTACACTGTAGTCCCCTTTCATCATTGGACTCGAAAATACAAGAAATCTCGTTTGATGAAAAATGCCTCGACATCGCTTCTTCCAAGTAATCTGAGGTTGTCCTCGGTAGCATTCATTTTCCTAGTAATTCTAGAGCTTTCTTCTGCAAAAGTTGTAAGCTCACTGGGCACAAAATTATTGACTTCCTGAAAGTTGAGTGCAGATACTGTCACAAGCGTGACCATATCCTCGAAAATTTGTCATTCGACCACTTCGACCTCAGGGACATTTTTAAAGTTAAGACATCTTAAACCTAGCTCTGCCTTTGTTGTGGCTGCTACCTCCTCTGTTAGGCTTTAACCTTTTCTATCTACCTTTCAAATGAATGACTTACAAGATTTGCTTAAACAGGTGATTTTATCCAATTCCTCTACTCTTGCGATTTCCTTAGGTAATTGATGGCTCTTTGATTCCACTTGTTGTAACCATATGACTTTTGATTTTTCTTTTCTAACTACACCCACTCCTACCAAATCTCTTCCTCCTATTTATGCTGCTAGTGGTAATTGTATGACCATATCCCATTTTGGCTCCGTTGACACCCCACACAATTTTCCAATACTTATTATGTTCCAAATCTGACCTTAAATCCTGCCTCAGTCAGAAAGTTGTGTGATCTTGGCTTAACTATTTTTTTTCTTCTACTGGGTGTCAGGTCAGGATCCATAAATGGGATAGACAGTTGGTGGGGGTCACAAAGTGGGAATATTGTTTGAGCTCACATCACTTCAGTTGCCTACTTGTTCTTTTTCTACTCATGTCATTGACTCTGCTATGTATCAATGGTGCCTTGCTCATGTTTTTTCTGACAAACTCCATCATTTAATTTCTATTAAAAATTTGAATAATGTTTCCAAGTTTATTCCTTTTGATTGTGTGAATTTCAAACTTGCTAAACAACATGTATTATCCTTTTCCTAGTCTCTTGATTTAATTCACTCTGAAATTTGGGGTCCTGCTCCTACTTCTACTGTCACTGGATATCGCTATTTTCTTCTATTAATTGATGATTACTCTTCGTTTACCTAGATATATTTTCTTAAACACTATTCTCCCTTGTCTCAAATATATATTGACTTTGCTAATATAGTTCACACCCAGTTCTCCCATACAATCAAAGCTCTTTGTACAGATAACGCCTTGAAGTATGGGACTCCATTCGTCTTTCTTTTCTCACTCAGCAAGACACTTTTGTTCAACGCTCTTGTCTGTCTCATGTTCTGCAAATTTTGGGGAGAGACCACTCTTACTTTTGTCTACATAATTAATCGTCTTCCTTTGTCTGTCCTTCACAATGTTTCTCTGTTTGAACGATTATATGGTACTTCTTCTGATTACTCTAATCTCTAGATCTTTGGTCGTGTAGGTTTTGTTCTTCTTCATTCATATGAACATGCAAAATTAGAACCGTGTGTACGTCTCTGTTGTTTCCTTGGCTACAGAACTGAGCACAAAGATTTTCATTATTGGGATCCTTTTTCTAACAGATACGCATCTCTCACCATGTCACTTTCTATGAGCACACAATGTTCTCTAGTCTCTCGACCTTTCATGCTTTGCTTTCAGGTTCTCATCTCTTTCTTCCTGATGGTTTCATTGATCCTTTTCCTTCATTTGTATCTTCTCATGATACTGAGCTTAAGCAATCTACGCCCATCTCTGCTGATCCTGATCCGTCATCTGTCTCATCTGTGGAGTCTGAACCTGCTCCTGACCCTACTTCTCCTATTTGACGCTTCACTCAGGTAAGGGAACCTCCCACTTATCTTCGAGACTTTCCCTATTTTTCCACTATCTGTTCCTTGGTTGAACCTAGCTCTTTTTATGAGACGAATACTAAACTTCTATGGTAGCAAGCATGAGTGACAAACTCTAGGCTTTAGACAAGATGCACACATGGGACTATGTTGACTTGCTTCCTGGTAATAAACCCATTGGTTGCAAGTGGGTCTACAAGATCAAGACTCGTTCTGATGGTTCTCTTGAACTTTGTAAAGCTCGGCTGGCGGCAAAAGAGTACCCTTAGGAATATGGAATCCATTATGAAGAGACCTTTGCACCTGTGACCTGGATGACATCCGTTCAAAGAGTCTTAGCCGTTGCTATAGCCAAACAGTGGCCTCTTTTTCAAATGGATGTCAAGAATACTTTCCTTAACGGGGCCTTATCTGAGGAAGTCTATAGGTAACCACTCCCAAGTATCTCTCCTCTATCTCAGAAGGTGTGTCTCTTTCGTCGAGCATTGTATAGGTTGATGCAAGCCATACGGGTCTGGTTTGCAACTTTCAGTTCCACCATTATTCAACTTGGATTTACGTCCAGTTCTCGTGACACGACACTTTTTACGAGTCAAACAGATCATGATATTGTTCTTCTTCTTCTGTATGTTGATGATATGATTATTATTGGGGATGATCCTCAGGCTATTTTTAATATGCAACACTACCTTGGTGAGCACTTTGAGATGAAGGATTTTTGGTCACTTAGTTACTTTCTTCATCTTGAAGTATCCATGAGCTTTGCTGGTTACTCATTGTCTCAAACAAAATATGCTTCAGACTTATTGGTGCGCTCCAGGATCATTTACTCTACTACAATCCCAACACCACTTGGCCCTAATGTTTGCCTGAATCCTTTTGATGGTGTTCCCTTCAAAGATGCCAGTCTCTACCTCAACTTATTGGCAGTCTTATTTATTTAACAGTAACTCGTCCCGACATTGCATATGTTGTTCACATTGTAAGTCAGTTCATGGCTGCCCCCTCGAACCATTCATTTTACTACTGTTCTTCGTATTCTTCAATTTGTTAAGAGAACTCTGAGACATGGCCTTCAACTCTCATCCCAATCATCCCTGGTTTTATTCGGCTACTCTGATACTAATTGGGCTGGTGATCCTACTGACCGATGTTCTACCTTAGGTTACTGTTTCTATCTCAGTGACTTTCTTATTTCTTGGTGGAGTAAAAAATAGAGTGTTGTCTCTCATTCTAGTATGAAGTCTGAATATCGCGCCTTGGCTGATGCTACGTTAGAGTTATTGTGGCTCCGCTAGTTTCTTGTTGTTGATATGAGAGTTCCTTAGTCATCTTCCACTATCCTTCATTGTGACAATCATAGTGCCATCCAGATTGTTCATAGTGATGTTTTTCATGAGCACACCAAGCATATCAAGAATGACTGTCATTTTGTTCGATATCATCTTCAAAGTAAAACTCTTCTTTTATGAGGTGTTTATACTACGGATTAACCTGTCGATATTTTCACCAAAACTTTGTCCCTCGGATGCTTCCTCTTGCTACTTAATAAACTCAAGTTGATTCCTACTTTACCATCTTGACTTTGAGGGAGAGTGTTAATATATACACATACTTAGTCTATGTAGTTATAGAGTTTTTAGGTTGGTTGAGTCTTTCTAGGGTCTATTTTTAGTCCTTTAATACTGTATTTATACCTTATACTTTTCTGTAAAATATATCTCGTGGAAATACATTCTTAACAGGGTGAATAGACATTTTCATTATTTCGTAAAAATATCCATAAAACATATAAAATAATAATCAAAATGTCGCTAAAAAATTTAAATATAATATAAATAATAAACCTTCTAGCGTGTCTTAGAAGTATAAAAATGTTTATTTAATTTATTATGATAAACTTTTTTTTTGTTTTTTTGTAACTTTTTAAAAAATATCCATGGTTTTTGATATTTTATCGATATTTCCATAAAATCGAGACCTTAATATTCCATAAAATTGACACCAAATAGTGCATGGGACAAACTATATGATTGAACAAGTATTATGGTACCTCCATTTATTATTTTGTCACGTCAGCATAGTTTTAAAAATAGCAAAGTGTGGGTTTACTTGTTGGAATAAATGATATTTGACTCTTCATGTAGGGGTACATCCTTTCAATTTCATGAGTTGTGTATCCTTTCATGAACGAGTGCATTTTTCATTTCTTAACCAACTTAAAAAAGAAAAATGACTATTCGAATAACCACGAATTACTCTATAAATATGTCTCTTCTCCAAATTGGAACTTCATTTTTTTCCATCGATACTTTTCTCTCATAAAGCTTTTTTCTTCCATTTAAAAGTATTTCTTCCATAGAAAAGTAATTTATTCTATCATAGGAAACAATTACTCTTGAAACTCAGGCATTAGATTAAGTAAAATTGTCTTAAGAAGATAAAGTGAATCTATTGAGAACTCAAATTCTCTCATATATACAATATTATGTATTTTTTTATATTATGTGATGTTAATCATATATATAACACTACTAACGTTAATGTCAACAAAGAGAGCATGATACTCCCATAGTATTAGAAAACAAATTTAAAATGTGAACAAAGAGAACATAATACTCCCATAGTATCAGAAATTTTCTCATCGATAACAACTAATTGAAATACACGAATAGATATAAATAGTTTAAGATGCACCTAAGTATATTTCGCCATTTTTTTTTATTCACCGGAATACTTTAATACAAAGTGCTATTTATCCTTTCTTTAAATTCCCTTACAAGGGGTTAAAAAAAATCCTAATCATAGTTCAATCACATCCTTGGACCTCAAAAGTTAAAATGCACCATTTTCTTGATGAATCTATAATGTGAAAAGGAGAGAGTATGCATTATGTAGCTTTCATGAGGCTTTGGCGAGACAAATGCAATGGGAATTATAAGATATCATACAAACACATGATTGTGTTTGTTTGTGTTAGGAACTACACATTGTCGGTAGGATGTGCCCCCCTTTTTTTGGTTCACTTCATATATACCTTCCCTAATTCTATTTTCAAATAATTGAAACAGCCACTTTTCAAAACAAGTGTATCATGAACTAATTTTCTCCTTTCAAAAATATTATTTTCCTTTTTCAATTTATAGTTTTTTTTTCTTTTTTTTTTTGGCAACATCGAATATGTCATGCTACCAATAATGTGTATGTTTATATCCACCCAAATTATTAAAAGTACTATAAAATTGTATTTGAAGCTTTATATATATAATGTATATACAATTGTCACCAATTTATTATATTGTCAGTACTAAAACAAATTATTTATTTGTGGTGGTTGAATTATTAGAACAAATTAGCTTCATCTACCCTGCAAAAAAATATCAATAAACACTGACGTGATATTTTTGTTTAGGAAATTAATTTTGGGGAAAATGTCAATTTGGTGATCCAAACATTTTCTATTTAACGAAAAATGAGAGAGATTGGATTTTTCATGGGTTTGATTTGGGAAGAAAAATAGTCATATGAGTAAGATTTGTAGGGTTTAAAAACCATTAAAGATCTGTTTTTTAAAAAAAAAAGGCAATTTTGAGTGAAACATTTAAGCAGTGTTTGGACCTCAACTTCAAATATGTTTGGTTGACTTTTTAAGTGTTTAAATAAGTATTTATATGTTAAAAAAAAAGTGTTTATAGACCCTTAGAAAGTCAATACAAACTAAGTGGGTGGAGTAGGATATTATAGCCCTATAGCCCGCTCCATGTTTAAGTCTCCAATTATAATAATTGGTGTTTTCGATTATTATAACCTACTGTTAACTATAGTATTATAATTTCAAATCTCGTTTTGTTATATAATGTTTACACAAACTATAGTATTTTCCAAACAATTCATTCATCCTTTTTTTTTTCTCTTTGCTATAGTATTTTCTAACTATACTAAAATAGTCTGCATCTCAAATATAGAATATTATAATCAGATTAAAAAAGTTTGCACTTCTAATACATACTATTAATTAAAATAGTCTGTGTTTCGGGTGCAAACTATTTTAATTATTTTAGGTTAGAGTGAAAATAGTGAAAAGGAAAAAAAAAACACCTAAAATAACTTCCATGTATGCAATTAATTTGGCCAAAAATTTAAAAATAAAAAATAAAAAACGAAAAATTTTCATGTATGCAATTGGTTGTTTAAAAACAAAATCTGACATGAAAACAATGTGTTAAAAAAATAAATCTGAAATTTTTTTATGACGAATGCTTCTGAAAAATGAAAAACCATAAAAACCAATGAAAAACCATAAAAACCAAAAAAATCTATATATGACAAAATTTTTATTCAATTGTTTTTAGGGAAACTATCAAAAATGGAAAAAACATATAAACTATTTATATAATATAGCAAAAAATAATATCAACGAATTTTTTAAAAAAAATTCCAAAACTACCCTTGCCGGTTTTCTATTGCAATCTTCTATTCGTCGTCGTTGTCGTGTCTTCTTCTTCTTCATCATCTTCTGAGCTTCACAATTTTATTCAATTTCAATTTAATTCATGTCGCCAATTTCAATTCATTTTCTTCTTCTTCATGGATCGGTTTTATTGTTTTTCACCACACAACTCAGAGGTGTTCATTCTTCTTTGTCGATTCCATCAATCACAAGTACAGTTGTTCTTCTCCTTCTTCTCCTTCCTCTACAGAAAATTGAAATGAAGTAGTGAGAAAGAGTTAATACTTTGAAGATTCGGTTTTGTATCAATTGCTTAGTTGTTTTTTTCTTTTGGATTTTATGGCACTATTTCTTTTTCTTCTTCTTCTTCTTCATGAAATGTTGGATATAAATATTGAAAGAGAAAATGGTATTGAACAACTAAGTTTCATAATTCCTTCGCAGGCAACGGAAAATAATTAATTCTCATAAACGCATAAAAGACATTACCAAAAAGGTATAAATGATTGATGATGTATTGTATTATTATTTGTCTATCTCTATATAGGGATAGTGCTCTATCTCTATCTATCTGAGATAGACAGATATAGATGCCTATCTTTGTCTATCACATATAGACAAAAATAGACGTCTATCTTTGTCTATTAAGGATATACAAAGATATAACTCTATCTTTGTCTATTAAGGATATACAAAGATATAACTCTATCTTTGATTGAACTTCACTTAATTTATAATAGTTTATATGGTTGAAACATCGAATTCTTAAAATTTTGAATACGATCAACATCTTATTCAACTGTTACAAGAAAGAAGATATGCATATCTATAACGCAGCTTACATGAACTCCTCGTTCCAATCAGCACCATAATATTTTGTGAATAAATCAAATTTTAATTAATATGCACATGATATGTTTATAAAAACTCGTAAAAAATACAAACAAACAAGCAATAATTTGCAATATGTTTTGGCTTGATTCAACCTAAATTTAACTCTAAATTTTCAAATAATATTTAGTTGACGAATTCAAAAGTTTACCAAAGAGACAGAGTGATAGACAGATATAGGAGTCTATCTTTATCTATCACTGATAGACAGATACAAAACTCTATTTCTGACTATCACAAATAGACAAAGATAGATGCATCTTTGTCTATCTCTTTGTTTTTTTTCCCTATTTTGTTTTGAACTAAACTCATTATTTTGTATTGTATTGTATCAGCAAGACAACTATTCATTGTGATTGGGTGTATCGATGATAAACAGATATAGAAGTCTATGTTTGTTTATTATTATCTTTGTTTATCACTGATAAATAGAGATAGAACTCTATCATTATCTATCTGATAGAACTCTATTTCTATCTATCACTATTGGATATTTTCATTATGAGTTTCTTACAAAACCTTACGATATTTTCATTATGAGTTTCTCATATATATTTTTTTTCATTTTGCAGAATACCATGACTATTACTTTCATTGTTTTTTTGTTTTTTTTTTTTATGGAGGACAATGGAATGATTATCATTGCTATGAGAATTATGAGGTTGGTGGAATGTATAATTTTGGTAGATAACTATATAGACTTTAATGGTTTACTTGGTTTAATCTACGAAGAGATTCAATTAAATGGGTTGGTAGATTTTTTAGTTTTATTGGATTTTGGTAAAAATAGTATTCAAACTTTGGTTCCAATAAAAAAGGACAAAGATGTCCTTTGGTATTTGATTTTGGCTAAAGATGCAATCAGTGGACATCTATTAGTTGCTCATGTAAGTATTTGTTCTTTGGAAGGGTCTTCTACTGCTATTAGTAGTGTAGGTGACGATGATGATATAATGTTATATTTAGGTTTTTCTTCTTCTTCAAATTATGAAGTTATAAGCGATATATATATATATATATATTGGTGGTTTGAAGGTAAAAAATGTATTTGAAAGTAAAAAAGTACTTTCAACGTGTTTTCACATAAATGCAGTGAAGAATAATTTTCAATTTAGCACTACAAGATCAAACTCAAAGTTTGTTGAGTTCAAATGTTTGCAAGAAGGTTGCAAATGGTATGTTAGGGCATCTCGATATAAGAACAATGAGTTGTGGATGCTTAAGAAGTACATTTCTGAGCATGACTATCCATTGAACACAACTTAGAATTGTCATCGACAAGCTTCTTCATCAGTTATTGGCAATTGCTTGATAGATGATTTTAGGTTTATGTCTACTGATCAATCCATTCTTAGAGACATTATCCATAAGGCTTGTACAAAACTTGGAGTTAAGATAAGTTATCAAAAAATTGGATAGAAAAAGAACACATAGTAAAGATGTTAAAAGAAGATGTAGTTGAATCATATACCTTGATTCTAAGATATTTTGAAAAGTTAAATGAAATAAATCCAGGTATGATCCATTTTGCTTAACAAATTTCTACCACTGTCTATCTTAGATAGATAGGGATAATTGTCTATTAGAAATGGATGATAGTGGTCATTTTAAGTTTTGTTTCATGGTTTTTGGTGCATCAATTGGGGGGGGGGGGGGGGGGGGGTATGAAAGTATTGTAGATCTATCATATCTGTTGATGACACATTTTTTACGTGTAAGTTTTGTGGCATACTATTAACGACCTCATCACTAGATAGTAACAATCATACCTTTCCCCTTACATTTGCTATCGTAGATTCTGAAAATGATGCATCATGGACATGGTTTTTTGAAAACATACGAAGTAGTTTTGGAAAACAAGAGAATGTAGTCATTGTTTCTGATAGGCATCTTAGCATTCCTAAAGAAGTTTTAAGAGTGTTTTCTAATGTTCAACATTGTGTGTGCATACAACATGTCTAAAGAAACTTGAAACTTCATTTTAATTACCCATTGCTTGACAATTATTTATTTAATTGTGTTATTGCCTACACTACTACTGACTTTGAGTACAACATGAGATCCATGAAGTCAATCTGTCCAAATATTAGAAGTTATCTTAGTAGTATTGGGTTTGAGAAGTGGTCTTGGGAATATTTACGAAGAAGAAGGTATGGAATGATGACATCGAATGTTGCAGAAAGTATAAACTTAGTTTTCAAAGATGCTGAGAATTACCCGTGGCTAGCTTGCTTAGTTCAATTAGAGATATATTGCAAAAGTGGTATTATGATCGAAGTAAAGCTACTTTTACAATGAAAACGCTTTTGACTTCTTGGGCTGAGAATATATTTCTACAAGAACACAAAAAGTCAAGAAGTTTCTTGGTAAGAATTTTGTCGTTTTCTTATGGTCTATTGATGCTCGTGTTTTATGAAGTGAAAATATGGATGATATGCGTTGATAGAATTGCGTTGTGCACTCAAGTTTCCCCAGCGTAATCCAAGTGTAAATTCCTCTGAGTTTCCTGGTAAGTTAAGGTTTGAACACAGGGACTTATGAAAATAGATTGCGTTGGTAATTTTTATGAAAAACCTTGCGGTAACCAAATAAATAAATAAAGTGTTGGGTTTGTTGTTTGCGTTGATGAAAAACAAATAAATAAAGGCAGGGGATTTGAAAAAAAGGCAGTTATGTGATAGATGCAATGAGTATGCGATGAATGGGTTGAGAAGATCTTTAGCTAGCGTTACTCGGGAATGTGTCAGACTATGCGATCATGTTACAACTATGCACAGCAAGTCATTTTCCAATGTAAATGCGATGCTCCTAAGTCTAGGGCGCATGTGTTAAATGCAAAAGTGTCCATAGTGCTTATCCCTAACTCTCTACTCTTGCCTTGTGTGATGATACAAAATGCATGAAGGCAAGTTGACCGCATACAATCATATCCTATCTCTAGGATGCATGCGATGCGTTGATAACAAATAGTGCTCATTCTTAAGCTCCTATCTCTTGATTATGTGTTCTAATCTGGTTCTTCTGAGCCTAGATTCTAACCTAACCTTCCCAAGTCTAGATCCTGTCCACAGACTACCCTCCCGAGTATCTCTAATGGACGAATGAAGCATATATAATACAAGATAATCGCAAGAATGAAGATTCCCTAGTTGTGCTAGCTAAATGCTTCTCAACCCATTCAACTGATTTAGCTACTCATGCATGAATAACAAAGTGAATAGATATAGAGAAAGAAATTTCATTCTTATAAATGAGTTGAGTACAAAATGACAATGGAAGTTAAAGGTAGAGAGCCTGGTAGCAATTCCTTGCTGACCGAGGCTTTTGAAATCTCTATTCTGATCTAAAGATGTTCCCACTTCCGCAGACGTCGGCCCTCTCTCTATCCTTGAAGCTTCCAGCACTCTCCCAAGCTTACTGGAACGATCTGCCAGCATAACTTCCTCCCTTGCATTCGGTTTAAAATGAAAGAAAACTAAGAACAAAGACGTGCAAACTGAAGTATGAAATCTCTAACTGCTAAACTCGTGAACCACTTTTCTAAAGAATGCCCTTGGTATTTATAGAGCATCCATGGTGAAAGGCGGCTTCTCTCTCATGGTTGTACAGATGGGACGACTTTAATTCCTGACTAATGCGTCGAATATTTGTCACCGAAAAAGCTGAATGTACTTTGTGATCGTTATCGGTTTTCGAATTCGTCTGTCATTAGCTATATGTCCCATTGCGCTTAATTAGCCTTTCACTCGGATGCGCCCACTATGTTACGCTGACCAAGTTGCGGCAATCCTTCTCGGGCGAATGTTTGCGAGCATGATCGACGCAAAGCCTTGCAGTGAAGTTGCGCTTGATCAATAATTTCCTATGATCGCAATTCTTGCATTGTGTCAACACATATTCTGCACAAAAATACAAAAATTAACTGTTCTAATGCGTTGAATGCATATAACCGCAATATTATGAATTTTATGCTTAATGGACTCAAGTTAACGTATTTCATCAACGCAATCCAACATTGTTTAAGACTTTAGCACTATGATAACGTGCATTTCTACTCGTCATCACACCTCCAAATTTAAACAATGCTTGTCCTCAAGCATCAACTAAAGATTCCTTTAGCAAGTCAACCGTAATGTCCCTAGATTTCTCAAGGATACTCCATTCAAATCCTATATACCAAAATTTCCTTAAGTCTTATTCGAGTCTCTTCTTAAAATATTTCTAAGACCTAGGGACTTCAAGTTTACCTTTCAAAAGGACTTTACTAAATTCCGGGACATCGCATGATTTATTTCAATAAGAAAATTTTCTACCGAGATGTCAAATGATTTTATCCTTGCATAAAAATTTTCTTCATTGATATATTTTTTATTTTTTATTTTTTTCTGACCTTGCGCTAATCCAAGTGTCTTGTCTTCGTTTTGGCTTGCCCTCACGTGTGTCATGCAGACATCCAACTACGAGCAATGCATTCTTTCTCATACTAAACTCATAACTATTTAGCAGTGGAGTTGCGGTCATTTATTTATGCGTTGATCCTGGTGTCTTACTTTCGTTTTAGCTTGCCTCCACGTGTGTCATGCGGACATCCAACTACGGGTAAGTGTCTTTAACAACTTAACTCTTATCAACATGGGTTTCCCATTGCGTTGACAGTGAAGTTGTTATTCTCAAAATATATATATTTTTTAAAATAGCAAGGTCGGAAATAGATACCTCACCTCCAAATTTAAAATGCGGCAATGTCCTTATTGCCAAAAGATTAAAATAAGTCATGCGATATTCTTAGAATGCGTTGTACAGAGAGTTTGAAAGAAAGCTAGCAAATCCCTAACTTCTAGAAATATTTTACAAGGTAACTATCTTAAGATTAAGTTGACTCTAATATATATGAAAGACATAGAAGCATATTTTTCATCATTGAAATCATACTTGGCAAAGAGACATTATGCGGTAAACTACTAAATTTATCTACATCAAATGATTGCGATGATCAAAGAGGATGCGGTGATAAAACTTTTTAAAATTAAAATGCAATGTGATAGCGCAAAATTTGAAATAAAGATAAGGAAGAGTACACCCTCAAATTTTGCGTTGTCGCCCGCATTATGTATTGACGCACCCATCCTTGCGGCGATCTATCTTCTGTGGATTACGGTGATGGAGTGAAATCATTTGCTTCTTCATGTAACATCTCCATAATCCTGTGCCTTAATCTTTGTAAACAAAAAAAGAGAGGGTCAAATGATTTAAAACAAAACAAAAAGTTTTTTTTTATAGAAGTAAAAATGAGTAAGATGCAGATAGCTTAAATAATTGTCGAAGGGATAAGTGTTCAAGAGTCAAGTAATGAGTAGTCTGGGTTTTTCAACTTCTCAGAGGCTTTTTCTGGCTGGAAATCACCTCTGCAACATGCTTTAACTCGTTGTCCATTAACCTTATATGTCCGGCTGCTATCCTCAGTGATCAGCTCCACCGCACCATGTGGAAATATTTCTTTAATGATGAAGGGACTGAACCAGCATGATTTTAATTTTTTCGGGAAGAGCCGCAGTCTTGAATTGAAGAGTAAGACCTTTTGCCCGACTTGAAGGTTCTTACCGCATATGCATTTGTCATGCCAGCGCTTGGTGCACTCCTTATACATCTTCGCATTCTCATATGCGTTGATCCTCTATTATTCTAGCTCGACCAGCTGCATTTTTCGCGCTTCTCCTGCTTTCTTCAAATCAAAATTCAGTTTCTTTACCGCCCACAGTGCCTTATACTCGAGCTCCAAAGGCAAATGACACGCCTTACGAAATACCAACGCATACGGGGACATACCTATTGGTGTTTTGAATGTGGTCCGGTATGCCCACAACGCATCGTCAAACTTCGTTGCCCAATCTTTCCGTGAAGGCTTTACTATCTTCTCAAGTATCAACTTAATTTCTCGATTGGACACCTCGGCCTAACCATTTGTTTACGGATGGTATGCGGTGGCCACTTTGTGGAGGATATTGTACTTACGCAGCAGCTCCTTGATATTTTGATTGACAAAGTGGAATTCTTCATCACTTATGATGGCACGAGGAGTGCCAAATCGAGGGAAAATATTTTTCTTCGAGAACTGAGAGACTACCGCCACATCACTTGCGGCGCATGCTATTGCCTCTACCCACTTGAAGACATAATCGACGGCCAATAAAATGTAATGCTTGCCAAGCGAGGGAGGGAATGGCCCTATGAATTCAATCCCTCATACGTCGAATAATTCCAGCTCCAAGATAGTGTTCATTGGCATTGTGTTTTTCCATGAAATGTTGCCTGTCGTTGGCACCAATCACATTTCATTGCGTAGTCAGCCGCATCCTTGAATAATGTAGGCCAAAAGAATCCACTTTGCAAAACTTTGGTTGCAGTGCACTGCCCTCCAAAGTGCCCACCATATGGTGAGTCGTGACATTGTGACAATATGCGTTGTTGAGCAGCATTTGGTATGCATAATCGAATAATCTGGTCTGCACTTCTTTTATACAGAATTGGCTCATCCCAATAATAATGTCTACATTCATGCTTGAGCTTCTTCTGTTGGTGGTAGGTGTAATCTTCAGAAAATTCCTCACAAACTAAATAATTGACGATGTCCGCATACCAGGGAAATTCTTCTATGTGTAATAGCTGCTCATCTGGGAATACGACACTCACCTCAGGCTCGTTGCGGTCAACCTCAGGATTTTTTAGTCTAGACAAGTGATCCGCAACTTGATTCTCTGTCCCCTTCTGGTAAATTATTTCGATATCAAATTCTTACAGAAGGATAACCCATCTGATCAACCTCGGCTTTGCATCCTTCTTTTTCGTTAAGTATTTGATCACCGAGTGATACGTGTGGATGAGTACCTTTGTTCCCAACAGATATGCCCAAAATTTTTCCAATGCAAAAATCACTGTCAGGAGTTCTTTCTCTGTGGTGGTATAATTTATTTGAGCAGGGTTTAATGTTTTACTCGCATATACGATGGGATGCAAAAAATTTTTTCTCTTTTGCGCTAAAGCTGCCCCCATCGCATACCAACTTGCGTCGCACATGATTTCAAATGAAAGTGTCCAGTCCGGTGCAATCAGTACGGGTGCGAAAATCAGAGCATTCTTCAAAACTTGAAATGCGTTGAGGCAATTGTTGTCAAACTCAAATTTTCTGTCAGTCTCTAACAACGCACTCGGTGGTCGTGCTATTTTAGAAAAGTCTTTGACAAACTGTCTGTAAAATCCAGCATGCCCAAAGAATCTTCGCACAGCCTTCACGCTGGTTGGAGGTGGAAGTTTTTCAATTGCTTCAATCTTTGCTTTGTCCACCTCCAACCCATCCCGAGAGACCTTATGTCCCAACACTATGCATTCCTTCACCATAAAATGACATTTTTCCCAATTGAGCACCAGGTTCGTCTCTTCACATCTCTTCAGAATCTTTTCTAGGTTGGCTAGGCAGACTTCATAAGTGTTCCCATAAACGGAGAAGTCATCTATAAATTTTTCCACGGAGTCCTCGAGATAATCTGAAAAGATGGCCATCATGCACTTTTGGAACGTGTTTGGCGCATTACAGAGGCCAAACGACATGCAGCGAAAAGCAAATGTTCCATATGGGCAGGTGAATGTGGTCTTGTCTTGATCTTCTGGAGCTATCATGATTTGATTGTATCCGGCATAACCATCAAAGAAGCAGTAAAAATCATTTCCAGCTAGACGGTCTAGTATTTGGTCGATGAATGGTAGAGGGAAATGATCTTTCTTTGTGATTGCATTTAGTTTGCAGTAGTCCATGCATATGCGTCATCCAGTGATGGTTCTTTGCTGTATTAATTCGTTGTTCTCATTCGGGACTACCATCATTCCGCCCTTCTTCGGCACATATTGCACAGGGCTGACCCAAGTGTTATCTGCTATGGGATAGATAATGCCCGCATCTAGCCATTTGTAATCTCCTTCTTGACGACCTCTTTCATCGCAGGGTTGAGTCTATGTTGATGTTAAATTGTTGCTTTGTGGTCTTTTTCAAGACAAATGCGGTGCATGAAGTACGCATGGCTAATTCCTCTGATCTTAGCGAGTGTCCAGCCAATTGCTCGCACATGTTTCTTGAGAATGCTCATCAACGCATTCTCCTGGTCTTTGTTGAGCGCAGAGGAAATTATAACTGGCAGCTTCTCATTCTGCCCCAAAAATGCGTACTTTAAATGGGTTGGTAGGGTCTTCAATTCAAGTGTTGGTGGTTCCATAGGGAAGGTTACGTTGTTTTTCGTTCTTCTTTTGGCTCTACTTCTTACTTTGCGATCATTTCTTCTTCCTTGTTTGTTTTTGTTACAATCGCATTGCAGGCAGCACGGATGCGCTGGCATCCTCTTCTTAATACTCTTCATTAAACTTTTCTTTTTCAATCAAATTCAGGTCATCATTAGAATCTTACAGGTCTTCTTCATCCGGAAACCTCATGGCACGAATTATATTAAACTTGAGCTTCTGTCCATTGATACTCAAAGTGATTTCTCCTTTATGCACATCAATTTGAGCACGACCTGTTGATAGAAAAGGTCGCCCCAGAATGATGGGCACATCTTTGTCGGCCTCATAGTCTAAAATGATGAAGTCAGCTGGCGGGATAAATTTGTCAATTGTTATCAGCACATCCTTCACCTTTCCTTCTGGATGAACCTAAGATCTGTTAGCCAGTTGGAGAGTCACTGCCGTGGGCACAAGTTTCCCCACATTTAGCTGTCTAAAGATTGACAGAGGCATCAAATTTATGCTGGCTCCCAAGTCACATAAGGCTTGCCCGATATATAGTCCTCCTATGGAGCATGGTATAGTAAAGCTCTCAAGATCGCTCATCTTCAGTGGGATTATTGATTTGGAACTTTGCGTTAACGCCACCGTGGCAAATTTTTTAGTTCCCCTCTTCTTATTACCATATCCTTCATAAACTTGGCGTAGGCAAGCATTTCCTCAATCGCTTCACTGAAAGGAATATTAACATGTGATTGCTTTAACATAGATAAGAAGCGTTGGTACTGTACCTCTTCGTTTTTATTCTTCCTTAGTCTCTATAGGAAAGGTGGTAACTTAACTTTCATGGTTCCCATTTCAGTTGGCTTCGAGGTTGACGCAACCTTCGGTTCTACTACTTCTTTTTCTCTTTCTTCTTCTTCCATTACTGTAATCTCAGGTTCAGCCGCAATGGAAGTTGTTCTACTAAGCTCCTTCTTTTCTCCCTCTACAGTCTTCCCACTGCGCAATGTCACAACCTAACATTGCTCCTTACCTAATCCCCCCGGGTTGCGTAAAAGTTCGGTTGAACTTGGCAAAACCACTTGTGATCTACTCTTCAACTCATTCGAAATCTGGCTCATCTGTAATTCGAGAT